>NC_066626.1:5767231-6069567 GCF_025201925.1 Gopherus flavomarginatus | reverse complement strand
TGTCTTCTTCACGAGAGATGCCAAGTCGATGTAAGCAAATACTCTGATCTTTGCTTTTTACAGGAGGAGGTAGTGCTGGTCGAGAGCAACGTAATGAAATAACAGTCAACGCCAGCATTAGGGTTTTGGGGAACTGCCAGTGCACTTCCTTGTGCACCCTTGTCTTCTAAGTCTCACTTTTGCCTTCAATCTTTTTCTTTTCTCCTCTTCTCTAGTCATCTTCCCTGTGTTCTGATCATGATCCAGGGGGAGGCCAGATACAGCTCTGGGTATGCTTAAGAGGTTGGAATGGCAGATTTTCCTCTGCCCTCCAACACTCTGGATGGGAGGAGAGAGAAGGCCTCCAGTCTAGTCTACTCTGGAAAGTGAGTTTGATAAATTCAATCAAAGTTGGGACTATCATGCAGGGCTGGCCTTACCATGAGGCGTACTGAGGCGGCCGCCTCAGGTGCCAGACTGTGTGTGTTGTAGGGACGTGCACTAGGACCCAGAGTGTAGAAAATTGCATCTGGTGCCAGTGCATATGTATTCTCCCTGCTCTAGATGCACAGAGCTGGTGGAGGGCTGTGCTGGAGGAAGGAGGGCACAAGAGACATAACAGGCAGGCAGGAGAAAAGGTGAGAGGGAATAACAGAAAGCAGCAGGAGCTGTTGGGAGAGAGAGGAGAAGGCACCTCTTGTGTACCTCTCCAGCACCCCCAGGAGCCTGGACTGATTCACACCAGCTTCTCAGGGAGCTTCCTGTTTCCTGCTGCTTCCCTGAACCCACTTGAGGAGAACAGGCAGTCAGCTGAAGTAGTAGGAGCCAGTTAGGCCCTTAAGACGCTGATATCTTCCCTCACTCAGGCCCTGCTACCAGCCTGCTTATTTGTTCCCTTCAATTGAGTGAGAGCCATGTCAGAGAAAAACAGAGTTCTCACTCTCTGGGTGCAGCAAGTGAGGTACTTTATTATCTCTAGCAATTTCGTGGAGGGAGAGAGATAAACAGGTCTCTCCACAGGTAAACAATTACAGCAGCATTTATACCTTTTGTAACATACAATAATGAGCAACAGTTGCATTTTGTTTTATATATAGGTCATCTTGATATCTTATTTTTCTCACTTCTATTTAGACTATAGTCTACATGGCATACTTTAACACAAAGTTGCAACAACTTCTCACACAGTTCTTTCCCACTCGCCTCACACAATCCTCACTTCTACACGTCTTGTGTTATTAGGGTTACAGCTAGCCTGACTCTTGCTCACCGAGGGGACTGTTTGCTTTGAAATCCCTGTCAGTTCTTGCTCTATTTCCACAGCCACTATAGCTGGCACAGAACAGCAGTCATGAGTGGAAGAAGAAAACGCTCCTCTGGGGCAGCATTCAGAAAAAGAAAAGCTCCCTTTGCTTTCTTTCTATCTAAACAGGAAGGAGCTCTCCAGAGATACAGACACAAATGTTCACAGTGAGCCTTCTGGCCCTAGTGAGGATGTGAGTGGTGAGGGATGCCTGATCTTCCAGTTAGTCAGAGTACAGGTGACCTGGCAGCTACTGCAGCATCCATATTTCCATCTCAAATGGATGTAACCATGCACATTCCTGAAGAAAAGTGTAGATCAGAGAAGAGTGTGGTGGAGGTGCAAGAAACAGCTGCTGCTGAGTTTAGTTCCTTAAGTCTAGATGATCCAGGACTGTGGACCCACATGAGCAGTAGCCTGAGGGACATCCTTGTACTGCATGGGCCACAGCAAGTGAAAAACTTAGTTTCCCAAAGTCAATGAAAATAGAAGTTTCTATCCAACACATTACTGGCATGAAATCCCCAATGTTGACAAAGTGGAGAGGCCATGGCTTATGTACTCAAAAATCGAGAATGTTGCATACTGTTTTTGATGCAAACTCTTCCAGTCTAATGTTCCAGCCACATTGGGTTCTACAGGGACAAAGGATTGGATAACTCTGGCTAGAAATCTGGCATGCCATGAGAAGGCAGCAAATCACCAGAGAGCATTCCATAGGTGGAAAGAGCTTGAGATGAGATTAAGGTTAAAGGCCGCCATAGATGATTAGCATCAAGAGAAGACTGCATCAGGGCCTCTTTACTGGCAAAATGTTTTGAAAAGGTTCATAGCCATTGTGAGAGTGCTTGCTACCCAAACCTAGCACTGCATGGCACTTCAGATCAGCTGTATGTGCCAAACAATGGAAACTTCCTTAAAATTATGAAGCTGATGACTGAGTTTGATGCTGAACTCCAGGAGCATCGAAGAAGTCACCACCCAAGAAATCTACACACACCACTACCTTGGAAAAACAATTCAAAATGAGATCATACAGTTACTGGCAATAAAAGTCAAACAGTTTGGCAGATTTGATGTCAGAAAGATATTACTCTGTTATTCTGGACTGCATACCTGACATCAGCCATACGGAACAAATAACTTTAATGACGCGTTTTGTAACAACAGATCTTAGTGAAAATGTCCCTGCAATGGTGACTGTCACAGAGCATTTTCTAGAATTTATTGACATTGATGATACTACAGGAGCTGGTGTGATAAATGTGCTTCTTAAAAAGCTGGAAACTATGGGAATTGCAGTAGCTGACATGAGAGGTCAAGGCTACGATAATGGTGCCAACATGAGAGGAAAGAACAGAGGCGTGCAGACATGGATCCGAGAATTAAATCCTCAAGCTTTTTTTGTCCCATGCAGTTCTCATTCATTGGTCAGTGATGCAGCATCAGCTTCTAGTGAGGCTGCTGAATTTTTTTAATGTAATTCAAAGCATCTATGTATTTATCTCTGCATCATCTCATCGATGGCAAATTTTGAAGCAACATCTGGGAACATCCTCTCTGATACTGAAACCATTGAGTAATGCATGATGGGAAAGTCGCGTGGAGGTGATAAACCCTATCAAACACCAAATTGGGAAGATAGATGATGCCATAGTTGACATTATGGAGGCTAATGCTATGACAGGAACTGTTCATGGGAGAACAGTGGCAGAGGGAAATGGAATCACCAGAAACATACATAACTTCAAATTTCTGTGTGGCTTAGTGTTGTGGCATGACCTACTGTTTGAAACAAATGTAGTAAGCAAGAGACTCCAAGGTGTTGACCTTGATATATCTGGAGCAATGGAACAACTGGACAAAGCAAAGTCATACCTACAGTCTTACCAGTCAGATGAGGGATTTCAAAACATTCAGAGTGCACAGAAATTGGCACAAGAACTTCACACTGAAGCTATTTTCCCACCCATTCAAGAATACAAGAGTCACCGAAGAAGATGACATTTTGATTACGAGGCACAGGATAATCCCATAAGAGACCCCAAACAACAATTCAAAGTTGAATTCTTTAACCAGGTGCTAGATTGTGCAATACAGTCAGTTGAAGAACATTTCATGCAGCTCAAGGAACACAGCAGTACATTTGGGATGTTGTATGATATTCCAAAACTCCTTACTATACCTGAAGAAGACCTACACCAGCAATGCAGGGCACTAGAGACTGTTGACACAAGATGACATGCACGATATTGATGCGAGTGATTTAGGTGATGAACTGAAAGCCCTTTCAAGATACATTTCAGCAGGATCAACTCCAATATGTGTACAAATAAGATGACCACCCTCTTTCCAAATGCTTTTGTTGCTCTGCACAGACTTCTAACACTTCCTGTAACAGTTGCCAGTGGAGAAAGCAGCTTCTCCAAGCTGAAGTTAATAAAAACACATCTACGCTCCACCATGACACAGGAGAGGCTAATTGGCCTTGCAACCATCTCAACAGAGCATGAGCTGGCCCAGACCGTGGACCTTCAGCAGGAAACAGTTCAAATCTTTGGAACCAAGAAGACACGAAAAGTACCACTTTGATTATTCAAACAGATAAAAATGCCAGTGTTTACTATGCAGACAAGAAAAGTTAACTTTCAAAGGCCTGAACAGCAAATGTAAGTGTTACTTTGAAGTTTTGAACAAGGCATTTTAAGTTGTTAGTCTTCCTTTATTGGGGTAGGTAGCAGAGCAGTACCATGAGAGGAGTAGAACAGGAAGAAGGCAGAAATGGAACCTTTCAAAGTTTTGGCCCAAGTGAGGGGGCATGGGGGCATCATTTGAGCTTCCCCCCTCAGGTGCCAAAATGTTGTGGGCCAGCCCTGCTGTCATGCAAAAGGGGGAGGGGGAAGGGCACCACGCCAGTAGGCATCTTCGCTCCCCACTAGCAGATTCCACGGCTCTCAAATGCCAGTTTTTGTATACAACTAGCTGGATAGCATAGACATGGGTACAGAATGAAGAAACAGGTATCAAGGGACAACGCATATACAAGGCACTAATGATTGGCTGGGTGTTGCTGAATATCCCAACATCAAGTCCTATGGGAAATAATAAATTCAGTTGTCATGTTGTCTGGATCAGATGTAACATTATTTTACTGGCAAGCATTTCAATGAAATGAATGGGGTCTCATGGGATTGATGTGAGGCGGCATATTATTTTTATTATTATTTGTATTACCATAGCACGTAGGAGGCCTGGTCATGGACCAGGGCCCCATTGTGCTGGATGCTGTACAAATCCAGAACAAAAAATGGCCCCTGCCTCAAAGAACTTACAGTTGAAGTCTAAAACAGGAGACAACAGATGGATACAGACAGAAAGGGGAGTACAAGGCAATGCTGAGACAGTATTGGTCAGTATGATAGGCAGTGGTCTCAGCACACCTGTGGCCTAGGTGTTCTCAAGTTTTTGTAGCTATCACAGAAACGGAGAGTTTTAAAGAGGGTTTTGAAGGTAAATAATGATAGCTTTGCGGGTGTTGATCCTTGGGAAGAGCTCCCCAGGAGGGGCAGCATGGGGGGAAAATATGAAGGTGCTTATTTGAAAACTCAACAAGCGGGTGGTTAAGGCTGGTATCATGGACCAATCAGAGATGGTGGTCAACATCTCGATAGTGAATGAGATGTGGGGATGGGCCATGATGGGCCTCGAAAGTGAGGGTAAGCTACTGTTGAATGTGATAGAAAAGAGGGAGCCAGGGGAGGGATACAAAAGGAGGGGTGATATAGTCAAAGCGACAGGCTAGGAAAATGATCTTGGCAGCAGGATTCTGAATGGATATGAATGGGGCAAAATGCATTTGTCAAGGACAAAGAGAAGGTGGCTGCAGTAATTGAGACACGAGCTGAAAAGAGCATCAGTAAAAGAATCTTTCATCCCCGGTAGCATTCAGGGCACTCTTTACACCGTACGTTTAGAGTAAACTACGTTACTAGGGAAATTCAACAACTCTCAGGAACTTCATAGGTTCCAAGACCAGAAGGGACCATTATGATGATCTAGTTTGGCATCCTGTATAACACAGGCCAGAGAATTTCCCCAAAATAATTCCTAGAGCTCATCTTGTAGAAAAACATCTAATCTTGGTTTAAAGATTGTCAGTGATGGAGAATCTGGTTAATCACTCTCATTGTTAAAAATGTACACCTGGCTTTCAGTCTGAATAGGTCGAGCTTAGTCTTCCAGCCCTGCTGCATCTCACCTAAAGGCAAATCTAAATGAAGGAACTGGTTAATAATTGATACACAGGGCCGGCTCTAGTTTTGTTGCTGCTCCAAGCAAAAAAAATTTTGGCTGCCCCCCGTCCCAGCCCTGGGATCCCCCCACACCCCTCTGCTGCCCCAGCCCTGGGCTCTCCCCCCCCTCCGCCCACACCCCCTGCTGCCCCAGTGCTGGGCTCCCCCCTTGCCCCCACCTGTGCCATCTCCCCACCCCACTGCCGCCCCAGCACTGGGCTCTCCCCTTTCCCCTCACCAGTGCCCCCCCCACACCTCCTGCCACCCCAGCCCTCGGCTCTCCCCCCTCACCTGCACCCTCCTTCCGCCCCAGCCCTGGGTCACTGGTAACTCGCTCCCAGGGCGGGACATTCAGCAGGAATTTTGGATGTGCATAAAACACAGACAGGATTGGTTCCCATATGGTTACAGAGCTGCAGTAAAGTGGAACACTTTTCAGATTGTGTGATTGGAGGCTATCTGGATGCATATTATAAGACTGTCCTCCATAAATGAGGAAAAGTTGAGGTGCCTTTAATATTCTTTTGTTCCACTCTTTGTTTCTATGGGAATTTGCCAATGCAGTATCAGTGTCTTCCTTACAAACAAACAAAAAGGCAATGGCTGTTGAAAATAGCAATTCCAGTCCTAATACCCACTGGGAAGCATTTCTTGCTCAATTTCATCCTACTTTTTCTACAGCAAGTTGCAGTGGATCAGTATATTTGATTTGGGAGAAATGAAGTAACAGCTGCCCAAACTGAGCTTGAGCACTCCTGAATTTTGAGGTGTTCAAATCTGGAAGGCAGTTGCTGGGGATGTGTGCGGGGGGGGGGGGGGGGGGGGGGGGCTGTGAGCTCTGCAGAGGAGCACGGCAGCATGTATGCAGCAGCGTGTCTGGAGCTGCGTGGAGCCAGACACGCTGGTCTGAGTGGCACGCTAAGGGGGCTGGGGGTTGGAAATAGGGAAAGGGGTTCTGGGGGGGCAGTCGAGGGACAGGGAGCAGGGGGGGTTGGATAGGGCAGAGGTTCAGGGGAGCAGTCAGGGGACAGGAAGCAGTTGGATAGGCATGGGAGTCCCAGGGGTTTGTCAGGGGACAGGTAGAGTGTGTGGTCCTAGGGGAAAGTTGGAGGGGTCTCAGGAGGGGGCAGTTGGGGACAAGGAGAAGGGAGGCTTAGATGGGGGTGGGGTCCTGGGGGGCAGTTAGGGGCAGGGTTCCCGAAGGGGTAATCAGGGGACAAGGACCAGCGGCGCTTAGATAGGAGGTAGGGTCCCAGGGGGCAGTTAGGGGCAGGGGTCCTAGGAGGGGGTAATCAGGGGACAAGGACCAGTGGTGATTAGATAGGGGGTGGGCTTCTGGGGGGCAGTTAGGGGCAGGGGTCCCGGAATGAGGTGATCGGGGACGGGGGGGGTTGGATGGGTTGGGGTTTCTGTGGGGGGCAGTCAGAGGGAGTGGATGGTGGTAGAGTGGGGCTTCCCTCCCCCTGGAGGGGGGATGTTAAAATATGCTCTCCCTACCATTCACAGCACTCACAGCATGTGCTGCATGAGGTCCCCCTCCTTCCTTTCCAATTGGTAGTGCCCAAGGGAACGCTGGGAAATGTAGTTCTTTCCCTGCTCCAGGGCTGGCTCTATAGGCAGGGAACTAACCAAGGAACTACAGCTCGCAGAGCCCCCTGTTGGTTCTCAGCTCCCAAGCCGCCCTGCAAATGGGCTGCCCCAAGCAGGTGCTTGCTTTGCTGGTGCCTGGAGCCGCCCCTGTTGATACGGCAACAAAACCCAACTGTTGCATGTCTGAGGACTTGCATGCTCCCCTTCAGCACGGGAGCCTCTCCTCTTACATATAAACTGCAGCATGCTTTCCCATAACCTCAGAGAAGCCCTTTGTTGGAGTTCTGTAGGGTTTCAGCTTTGGAGAAGGGTGGAAAAAGGACAGATACCTGGTTCTCACCAGATTCTCCCCCCACAAATCGAGGAGGAAAATATCAGACATTACTGCAGCATTTCCATTCTGTAGAGCCCACCTCCATCCCTTCCTTTTAGGAGAGAGAGGTTGGATAGCTGCCATGTTCAATCCCAGAGAGGGCTGTGCCTGCTTGGTGCGAGAACAATATATATATTGTCTGTCATCAAAGTTCCCAATTAACACATCGGCACTTTATATTCCTAGAGAATTTATGAAGCATTTTAGAATTCTGAAATAGGCAAGCTATTAATCTTCAATCCAGTTCTTTCAGAGTGTTGGAAACCCTGGGTTCATAAAGCCTTTTCCCCTTCTTTATTTCAACTTCCCTATCTGCACTGAGCTGCTCTTCTGAAGGAAGTCAGTGCTGTGTTCTCATACATCCAGAAGAGAAAGGAATATATGACATGTTCTTGTCCATAATCATCTCCTGAGAGAACTCCTCAGAGACCTTGCAGATAATCAGGGATGTTAACACTCTTATAAACATATGGCAACAGATGGCCAGACCACTGTAGGTATCTTCTTGAACAGCACAAAAATGGAGGTTGGAGTCCAGATGGGTTGCATTGCATTAGCTTCATGCTCATACAGACTTACCCTAGGGGCTACTTCCGACAGTCCGAAACAGCTCTGTTTGGATGGTGTTGGGGTCAAGTGTCTCTTCCAGATCTTTGGCTTATGCAGGACAACATCGAAACCTCACCAGCTTATTTGTCTGGAGCACACTTGGATTTCTTGAGTAAGAGAACGAATTAATCTTCATGAACTGGCAGTGTTGCTGAGAAGCACATAGAATCCTCTCATTAAAAAGTCTTGCTGTGATATGTCCTCTAAAGCAGTGGTGGAGAACCTGCGGCTCACTAGAGTAATCTGATTGCAGGCCGTGAGACGTTTTGCTGACATTGACTGTTTGCAGGCATGGCCCCCTCCAGCTCCCATTGGCCAGGAACGGCGAACTGCGGCCAGTGGGAGCTGCTGGGGCCCATACCTGTGGGTGGTCAATGTCAGCAAAATGTCTTGCGGCCTGCGATCAGATTACCCTGATGGGCCGCAGGTTGCCCACCACCGCTCTAAAGTGCGCTTCAGCTAAGGGTGTCGCACTAATTTTCATGGTCTCGGGTTACGGGTCAAGTCTAAAGACCTAGGCAATTGTTCAAGTCTTCACTTCAAAGTCTGTTTGGTCTGTTGCCTTTCAGAATTCTACTGTACTCCACAATGATATTTGGTGGGATGCCACTATTATATCTGGCATTCACTTTTTGATTTTTCAAAGATATAATTAGCATCAATGAGCACCTGTGTCCTGCTGTTTAGCATTATGAATAGAGGTCACAGTCTGCAGCCCGACCATAGCAATTCACATATATTATTTCAGAGAAAAAAGGTTTTACCTGGTCATTTCTACACTTATAAACAGCCCTTGTGTATGTCATATCACCTTGGGATCAATTTCTGCATCACCCACCCTTAAATTTCAAAGCAATGTTAGTATATTCTGTTACCATGAAATGTGCTTCATTCCTATTTCTCTCTCCCCCACCCCTACACACCCCTATCCCACCACCTATGGCCATTGTTGAAAATATTTATGGACCAAAAATTTCTGATTATTTTTGACAGTGACTATTTCTAAGGATGGGTTTTTCCTCTATACTGTAAGCAGCCCATTTTCACTGTCCGGGATTTTCACTCTCTGCAATATGGTCCAGGTAGCCCAGCTCAGAACACCCATCCTCCTCCAGAGAAAGGAGGCCTTGTAGTTAGCTTCAGTGGCTCAGGTACCGAGGTATCTCACTCGCTAGCCTTCACTTCCAGCTCCTTTGGCTGCAAGCTGGACTCCAACTTCAGCTCCATGAACCCTATTGCCTGGTACCATGGACCCATGCAGGAAGCCTGCAGTGTAACCCAATAACACTCCCTTGTAAGGAAAGTTGGAGAGCAAGAGGCAGACACTGGGCTGTGTCCTGTCTGTAACAAAATGCTGGGCTCCTGGCTGCAGCACAATGGCCAACTCTGTGGCAGAATTGCTGAATGCCATACAGCTTAGAAAACGCCAGAGTTCATAAAGCCTCGAATAAAATGAATGGAGCTGGTAACATCCTTTGGAGTTACTGTTTAAAGCTTTCTGCAGACGCAGGTGGGTGCCATGTACATTGCATTGATTTACTGCATTGAACGGATAACCTTGGAAATATGAAACAGGAAATCTTCACAACCATAAGAACAAGGTTTTTCTTTTATTAAAAGCAAAGCTGAGGTTCTGGAACATGATGTAAATTGGGTGGTGGTGGAAAACCTGGTGCCCTGTGTATAGGGCTTATCTCTAGAGGAGTCACATACTGTAACTTTTATGTTTTTTCAATCCATCTGGGTGGTGGATACCAAGACATGTTGAGATGATCCTGGGATGTCATCACTGGGAGTCCCCAAGTCATAGGCCTCAGATAGTGAAGGGACTTAAGTTCAAGTTGGCATCATCTGACTCATGGTGGGATTTAGTTTAGAAGGAAATGTTATGGTGTTAGTACATTAAGATGGAAACCATCAGAAAGGCACTAAGAAACAGCTTCAATCTGGCCAAAGCAGGGCAAAAGGGAGAGGGATTTAAAAATCCCTCATTGTCTCAACAAGAAAAAGGTCAGAGCCCCTCTAATATGGAGCAGAGTAGGTGTTGACACGTGTTGGATTTTGTACATAAACAAGATGAGGTCTTTCTGTAACGTTAGAGTTAGAGCACTAAATCTGTTTTGTTTGTATGACATGAATACTTGAAAATACGTGTTAGCTTTTGAGTTTCAGTTTTCCTCAGTCTTTCCCACTTGCATAGACCTCAGCTATAGACGTTACATTTCACCTTGGGCCTTGTGCATCTTTCTGGCCAAGCCCCGTAAAACTTGTTCAAGAATAAAACTTTAAATGCCCCTTTAGAAGTATTCTATTTATTCGAGCACAAGTTGTAATATTATAGTTGCACAATGTGCAGCCAACCTACTTGTCAAATACATGTGGAAAAGCTGCTCACCAGTCTTTGTTGTCATTATGCTATTAGTCACTGAAAGAAAAGAATATTTATGTTCTGGGCAAAAGATATTAATCTGTTTCTTTTTTCTATTCACTCTTCTTGGCAGCGACAACTTGTGTAAGTGTGGGTATTCCAAAAGCCAACATATAGAGGGGACGCAGGTAAATAACACAGAGAAATGGAGTTATAGGAAACACACAAAAGAATTTCCTACTGATGCTTTTGGTGACATTCAGTTTGAAAATCTTGGGAAAAGAGGGAAGGTGAGTAACTGCTGAGCTGACACTGGGTATTTTAACTCCAACCTATCCATAAATGGATTCTGCCCTGTGACTTTTCGCATTAGCCTTTATAAAATAAATTTAGAATAATTAAAAAGAAGACAAAACAATCAAAGGGGAAAAAAGATGCTTAGATTTTTCGATCACAAGGAACCTAAAGTTAGGTACCTAAATAAGCAATCTAATTGTTTTCAAGCCAGTGAGAATGGCTGGGTGCTGAGCATTTTGGAAAATGGCAACTTATTTAAGGTTTAACAGAGCTGTTAAAAAAAATGACCTGTTTTAATGTTGGAAAATAGGGTTAAATGTACTTTTTGGAGAAAAATTTGTTTTTCTGAAATTATATATATTTTGGGGAACAAACACTGGTTTTAAAATTCTTGTTTTTTCCAACTGGAGAAAGTTGGGGAAACAGTCAAGAATGAATTTCCCCCCACTTTACCACATTTTTAATCACTCCCACCACATTCACATATTTTTCAAGTGGGTAAAAACCTTTAAAGAAACCAAAAAAATTCAAAAATGGAAACAAAAATTTCATTTAGAAACAAAATAGCTTTGAAATGAAATTTTTTTTCATTCAGTTTCAAATGCAAAAATTCTGTGGAATATTGAAAAAAATTGGGTTGAAAAATTTCAGTTGGGATTTTTTTCTTGTGAAGTTTCTTGCAGGGAAATTCCCATTTTCCACAGAGCTCAATATGGATTTAGAAGATTTTTGGATGATCTTGTGCCCAGTTTTAAATGTTCAGATGGCCATATCTGAAGATCCCGTAACACCTTAATGATGTTCAGGGACGTTACACTGTTCACGTAACTCAAATTGCATAGCTTAGATCGACTTTTCCCTTTAGTGTAGACAAGGCCCGAGTATTCCATGGGAAGCCAGTGTAGAGCGCAGAGAACAGGGTTGTGGTTGTGGTAGCCCATGTTTCTGGGGAGACATGCTGTTGGAGTTTCCTAAGAGCTGATGACTTCATGCACAGGTAAATCACAAGCAGAGAGAAGATCTGAATCCCATCTGCTACCTCTCAGGTGAGAGCCTTAATCACCATGCACAGAGCCATGTGCGCTCTCTCTCTCTCTCTCTCTCTCTCTCTCTCTCTCTCTCTCTGGCCCAATAAGTATTTAAGAATAGATACAAGTGGAACAGCTTCAGTAGGAGAGATTGGGAGCCACCCACCCTGGACTAGCCTAGAGCCTGATGATAAGGGTGTTCACCTGACAGGGAGATGATGTGAGTTCAAGTTCCTGATCCAGAGTGGGGACTCAGCCCTGGGTCTCATATTGTCGGCAAGTGCCCTAACCACAAGGCTAAAGGCTATAAGGGCGGAGAAAGGGGAAAACATCCTTTATCTGAATCTGATCTTGAAAAAAACTTTTTCCCCCAACCAAAACTAATTGGATCAAAATCACCAATAGTTTCAGGTTGGCGGAAACTGCATTTTTTGGAATAAATTTGTTTGAAAAAACTTAGTCCATCTCTCTATTTAGGTGTCTTATGACCTGTATTTTCCCCACTCCTAAAACATGTTTAGAAAATGCACGCTGGGCCTGATTCTCCATTGCTTTGCACTTTGGTCATTTACTGCTGTGCAATGCGGGTGACAAATGTCACCTAATGGAACGATTTTGACACCTGTTTTGTATTTTGTCTAGATATAAACGATTGCATGGAGGGCAAGGGAGTGGGGAACCAGGCCATTGCTTTGAGACAAAATGGAATTACTCTTTTTTGCCATTTATTGCTGCTAACCCTGCATTGTGTCCTCTCTCATTGAAGTACATCCGGTTGTCCTGCGACACAGACTCTGAAATGCTCTATGATCTGATGACTCAACACTGGCACCTGAAAAATCCCAACCTTGTCATCTCCGTCACAGGAGGAGCAAAAAACTTTGCTCTAAAGCCGCGGATGCGCAAGATATTCAGCAGGCTGATCTACATTGCCCAGTCCAAAGGTGAAAGGGGTATCTGGGCTGCCTTGAAGCTACTAATTTTTATGTTGTTCCTCCAATGGGCTAGCCTGGTATCTCTTGGTTTGTCAGTATACTGGATAAATGGTGATGTTAGACCCTAATATAGAGAGAGAAAAATAGATTATCAGGGAATATGCATCAAGAGACAGATCCTGGTCCCATTGAAGCCCATGCAAGTCTTTTAATTAAATTAATGTGGACTTAATTTGGGGAAAAACAAGGCATATATCTTGGGGCAAGTCTCTCTTTTTTGATGCCACTTTGAGTGTCCCCATGTCTTCTACAATCATTTATGTAATGAATACCTGTGAATTCCGTTGTAGCCATTGGCACATAGAGTAGGATAATAGAAAAAGCAAATTATTACAATTTGTATTAAAAAAAACCTGGGCGAAGGTCACACCTAGTGTGACCTCTTTCTGAAGTCAGAAGAGTTCAAGCAAGTGAGGAACTTGGTTCAGTGAGTGCAATTGTGATTTAGCTGAAGTGAGAGGTGACTATTTCAGTCAGCTGACATATTAGCCTTCCACCAAATAAAGCTGGTGGAGAAGAAGAAGCTGTGACTAGTCAGCAGAGAGGCAGCGCTTTCTATTAGTGGTTGCCTGTTTAGTCCCTTCAGACAAGTATGGCCTAATGACGTGGGAACTGGGTGGAGAGCCATTCTTGGCTTTGCCAAGGATGTCCTTTGTAGCTTTGGGTAAGTCTCCTAACATCTCTTCCTCCTGTATCATAGGGGAATTAACATATCTCTTGTGATCTAGTGAGGATAGATTAGTGGGCTTAGTGTCTTGAAGGTGAACAACCCCGAGGGCCAAAATCTCCATTGCCTTGCCCTTTTGTGTTGTCACTTGCATCGGTGCACAGTACTGCCACATCAGTGTCTTGCACCCACGTAACACAGGCCTTCATGACTACACGAGATGTGAAGCAGTGGAGAATTGGGGATGACACATGCACATATCTATAAAGACAGGAACTTTTTGTGCACAGTGGTAGGTCTGTGGCTAAATTTCATTTGGTACCTGCCATCTGCAGGGGCCTGGATTTTCACAGGAGGCACTCACTATGGACTGATGAAATACATTGGAGAGGTGGTGAGAGACAACACCATCAGTAGGAGCTCAGAGGAGAATGTGGTGGCTATCGGCATAGCAGCCTGGGGCATGATTTCCAACCGGGATAGTCTGATCAGAAGCAGCGATACTGAGGTGAGGAACATGTAGTGCTGTCAATGAGGTCATGGGAAGCCAGTGAAAACCCTACAAAACTGAGTTATATTCTGACCAAATGCAGTCTACTCTCCGTAAATGCCTCACTGCTCTCCATCCACACCTCTATCTGCATGGAACCTGATGCCATTGACCTGTGACTGATTTGGATGTGAGGTCCTATTAGAAACTCTTCCTGCTACAGAACTTGTGCTGTGCTGTGTTGTAAAATAGTCAGGGCCTATTTAAAGATAATAGTTAAACGACAAATGAGATATATTGCACTCACAATTTGTGCATTGGATTTTGAAAAAGACGTGCCACTTAGACTGTCAGGTGGATTCACTAAAGGAGAAGGGGGCAATATATATGGGGGAAGGGATAGCTCAGGGGTTTGAGCATTGGCCTACTAAACCCAGGGTTATGAGTTCAATCCCTGAGGGGGCCATTAAGGGAACTGGGGTAAAAATCTGGGGATTGGTCCTGCTTGGAGCAGGGGGTTGGACTAGATGACCTCCTGAGGTCCCTTCCAACCCTAATAGTCTATGATTCTATGATTCTATGAATATTGTCTCTCTTGTCCAGCTGAGCTGCACTTCCGCACAGGAACAAGGTGGATGGTCAAAGATGTCTTTATGCACCTTTGTGTTCTCTCATTTCTGGCGCTAGCCATGTGCCTGGGTACGCTAGGTTCTCTAACTCATTCGTCTGCTAGTGATCCTAAGAGGTTATTCCAGCAGCCACTGGTTGCTGTGGCATAAGAATATAAGGTTGTGGCGGCAAAAGGGGAGGCTTGTTTTGCACAGTAGAGGCTGAGGGAATGCAAAGAGTTCTTGGGTTGAACTGTGGCATGTACCAGAAATTTCTGTAATGCAATGGTATTGTATATGTTGGTAAAGGCAGAAATTTCAGCTGAAGAGGAGAAATAAACCAGCTTGTCTGATCCTATGTCCACTCTGCTAGATTTCTTACAGAACATTAGCAAAATAGTGGACGAAGGAGACAATAGATTGTTTGTTTGGGTTTTTTTTGAAAACCCTCATTAAGTAGCATTAAGGAAACAAAGTCTTGGGGTGAGGGGTAAAGGATGGTCATAAATTAGAAAGTGGTTAAAACGGAGGAGAAATGAATTGTGAATTTTCAACGTGGCCTAGCAGGATTCAAAAATCACTACTCATCTATATGAGTAACGAAAACATCCACAGTTCCGTTATATAAAATAAAACTATAGGAGGTGTAAGCCCTGACTCTCCTGGGCACAAGCCCACCACATGGAGGAAGGGAAGAATGCCCTCTGTGGACAGGTTATTCCATAACTGACTTATGAGTGCTCTTGCAACTTTCACTGAAGCAGCTGGTGCTGGCCATGGGTAGATGGACCTTTACTCTGAACTGGTCTGGAAGTTCTTATGCTGCTAAAAACTGGAAAATAATAGAACAATAGTGATGCCCCTCCCACCAACCTGCTGTGGCCCCATTTCAAATACTGCATGTACCATGCCCTTCTGAACTTAATGGAAACCCTTTGCTGATGTTTCTAGGGGTACTATTCAGCCCACTACATAATGGATGACCTTAAGAGGGACCCATTGTATTGCCTGGACAATAACCACACCCACTTATTGCTGGTTGATAACGGCACCCATGGACATCCAGCAATAGAGGCTAAGCTACGGACACAGTTAGAAAAATACATTTCGGAACGCGTTATCCCAGGTTGGTGCAGTTCTCTAACTTCAGATCCTTCTGCTCAGGTGCTACAGGGTTAGATGCTACAGAACAAACTGTGGGAGGAAACAAGCTTTGCCATGCAATGGATGACAAGCGTTTTGCTCATATGCCTAATAACAAAGAAGGTTTCTGATGGTCTACTGTCAATGTGACCCATGGTGATTTGTGCGTGTTTCAAGGAGAATATACTTCCCATAGGTACAGATACGTAGAGCTTACATACTCATGCAATAATCTGTTTGAGGTTGACCACAGAGTACAATTGACTGGGTAAGGTGAGTTTCAGGTACTATATGGGATAAACATTCCTTTCAGTTCAGGAATCAAAGTGATTTCACTTGCTGTGTCAGAGGAGATCACCTGATGGGCCCAGGTTGTTTTCCATGCTTATACTCTGTCTGTTGGGAATTCATGCCATTTGACACATGCTGGTGTGTTGGGAGAAGGGTTGCCTGAGGAATCTGGGATTTGCCCTTGGGTCACACCTCTGGACTCAACTGGCTGTCTGTTTTAGGCTGACTGTTGCTTCTTGTTTATTATGATCTTTATTGTGTGGTGCTTTGCACAGCACATGGCATGGTGGGAACCTGACTAGGGCTCCTAGCCACTATGTTAATATAAATAATAACCAGTGCTGATTATTAGCCACTATATGAATCACTCTGAAATACATAAAATCAGTTTTATACATTAATGTTGTTAAGGATATATTCACTGAGGCAATAAAACTGCACAAACTCATTACACGGCTTTAATTTCAATAAATATGTTATCAACTAGTGTTTAACATATGAAATTCCTATTACATTAAACCCTTTAGATGTAATTATAGGTGCTATATCTTGATTTTCTAATGATTAAATTTACATCCATGTTAATGGTCCATCAGCCTAACTTCTCGATTAACTTATTTCTTTAATAATTACTAACGTATAAATCTACCTATCATGATTCTACATGTGTGCATGTATATATTTTTGTGTACAGATAATACAAACACAGGATAGTGGTAGGTAGATTTAGAAAAGAATCTTGGACTTTGGCATAGGCCTAAACAGTCTGACACTCCCAACGTCCAGTCGGGATTGTAATCTGACCTAACATACGAATGTTTCAGGTAACCACCACTCTATACCAGAGTAATTCAAAACCTTGAACTCAAGCAGTTCCAGTGTGCATGTGAAAATTGTAGATCTAAATTTACAGCTCAAACTCTACCCATTGTTATAGCACAGATTGTGCCTCTGTGCACAGCCCTGACCAAGGAGTGATCTGACCTGACTCATGAGTAGTGTTGGGCCTCTGAAGTACAAGTCCTCCTCTGCTCCCATTGAGTGCTAGGCAATATACTGCTGCAGTCTTTTATAAGGCAGAGCATGTTCCCCTCCTCACACTGCCATGGCTCCACCCCTTCCTGTCCACCCCCATCTCTTCCTGCTGACATGCTCATGGGGGACATTTTGGATGCTTAACTCCTGCTTTTTCCCCATTCCACGTGGCTGGGGCTGCATTCCAGACGAGCCAAATGTATGTGTGCAGAAGCTGGCTTTGAGTTGTCCTCCCACCTACTCCTGCTGTGCAGGTGCGTTAGTCTCAGCCACAACCTAGAAGGGGCATCCACTCTCCTATGTCACGAGAATGCAGGATCAGGGCCCTGGCAGAAGGACTATTTCTCTTTAAAGTTATTGCACCGGAATTAAATCATAGAGTCATAGATTGAATATCAGGGTTGGAAGGGACCTCAGGAGGTCATCTAGTCCAACCCCCTGCTCAAAGCAGGACCAATCCCCAACTAAAACATCCCAGCCAGGGCTTTGTCAAGCCTGACCTTAAAAACCTCTAAGGAAGGAGATTTCACCACCTCCCTAGATAACTCATTCCAGTGCTTCACCACCCTCCTAGTAAAGTTTTTCCTAATATCCAACCTAAACCTCCCTCACTGCAGCTTGAGACCATTACTCCTTGTTATGTCATCAAATACCACTGAGAACAGTCTAGATCCATCCTCTTTGGAACCCCCTTTCAGGTAGTTGAAAGCAGCTATCAAATACCCCCTCATTCTTCTCTTCTGCAGACTAAACAATCCCAGTTCCCTCAGCCGCTCCTCATAAGTCATGTGCTCCAGACCCCTAATCATTTTTGTTGCCCTCCGCTGGACTCTTTCCAATTTTTCCACATCCTTCTTGTAGTGTGGAGCCCAAAACTGGACACAATACTCCAGATGAGGCCTCATCAATGTCAAATAGAGGGGAATGATCATGTCCATCAATCTGCTGGCAATGCCCCTACTTATACAGCCCAAAATGCCATTAGCCTTCTTGGCAACAAGGGCACACTGTTGACTCATATCCAGCTTCTCGTCCACTGTAACCCCTAGGTCCATTTCTGCAGAACTGCTTCCTAACCATTCGGTCCCCTGTAACAGTTAATGGGATTCTTCCGTCCTAAGTGCAGGACTCTGCACTTGTCCTTGTTGAATCTTTCTGAATGTTGGCATGTGATTGGTTTTTTTTTTTTTTTTTCTTGAACTCTAACTCCTAGAGTCATCTGATTATGGTAGAATCTCTTTCTTTTGTTTTAAATTTACAGCCCTGTTGCTTGCAAGGAGAAACTTGAAGACCTGAATGCTAAAGGGTCAGAAATCAGCATGCAAATAACCCCCTCCACCCCAAGTCATGTGATGTGTTTTTTTTTTTAAGCACTGTACATTGGCAATACTAATTACTTAAGTCTTTAGCCTTGCTTTGTTACTTCTGGGAAGACTGCATGTCAGTGTTGATACCTGACACTAGATTAGGCAAAATGGGTTAGTGAGAATAACTAAAGGTCATGTAACAATGGAGTAGATGACTTTGAAAATAGTTTGGTTAAATCAGCTGAAAGCCAGGAATACCAGTATTTGTGTGTAAAATATTATCAAACCCAAGTCCAATAAACCAGTGTGTAAGTGGCTATTGTGAAGTATAAAAATTGTTCAAATACATTGATACTGCAAAGCAAGACCCTCTCCCTTTTTTGGGGGTATATTTCAGATTCTAATTATGGAGGGAAGATTCCAATTGTGTGTTTCACCCAAGGAGGAGGGAAAGAAACTTTGAAGGTAAGTCTGAAAATAAGCCAGAAAAATTAAGTGTCCTGTGGTGTCTTGTCACAATTTTAACTGTATTCTAGATGAGGCGAGTAGCAAAGTATTAAGGTTACCTGACACTTTCCTTTATGAGACCCTATTTTCAAGTGTGTTTAACTTTTTTTTTCCAAATTTGGGCTGAAATTTTCCATGACACATGTCTGCCTCAGGCTGAAATGTTTTAGGGTTTCAGCCAACATGGATAAGCTGTTTCTGAGAAAGGTTAGAGGACTTTTTTTTTTGTGTGTGTGCAATTTTAAAAAACAAAGCAAAACTCTGGTGACTTTTAATTTGAGAATCTGTAGTGCCCCATGCTTTGGAGCAGGGACTTGTGTTAGAGATGTGCCTTTTGCTGTTCCTGTGAATATCCACTGAAATTTGAAAAAAATCTTAGTTCACACATTATCAGTAGAGATCAGGGTTTAACAGCTAAGTTCCCCAAGGATTCTACCTGTACTGGGCATGCTCCATCTCAATCCTGTTCAGGACTTTCCCTGCAGTTGCAGCTCTGGGCTATACCAGTTGTCACAATTCAGGACAGTTGCACCTCTATTTCCCCATCATGGTCCACCAAGAGCACCCGGTCTATACCCCTCAGCAGTCACCTCTCTTGGGAGGAGATGCAAGTCTCTCTCCCTCCTGACTGGGTCTTTTTCAGGCTGCACAGTTCCCTGCCTCTGTGATATTCCCAGCAAGCCAGACTGCCTGATCAGCCCAACGTTGGCACTTGGCTTTCTCTCCAGAGCCTATGAATAGCTGTAATGGCCAGCAGTTAACAAGTTGTCACACAGCTCTTTCTAAGAAAACAGGGTTATTCTTAAGGTGATTGCATTACAGAGAAAACGTATTACAAACAATAAAAGAACCTACACATGTTTAATAAGCTTAGCAGAGATCTGCCCCACCCCCGACTCCCTCCAGGGCTCTGGCAGGAGTCAGTCCTTGAACACCTCACCCAGGAGTTCTTCTGTGGTTACAAGTTCAGCTCAGCACTAGTACCCCTGTAATAGCTTAGTCTTTTCTTTATACAGCTTGGGCTTTGATTTTGAACACAGTAGACTGTGGACCTCTTATTGGGGCATAGCTTCAAAAGACTGGTGATTTGCATAACCGGAGATGGGGAAATGAATGCAAATTCCCCTTCGAGATTCTCCAGGCAAACTACTTGACAGATTATCCAAAATCCCATTCTTATCTGACACGCTCAGTACAGTCCTTTGAAGTTCATCACTCTTCCCAGGTGTAACAGGGTGCTGCGGGGCCCTCTTGGCTCCTGCTCCCTTTGGGCTGATAAAGTCACTTAGAGAACCTGGATTTGGTAACCACTGGTGCAGTTTATTTACAGGTTGTGCTCCCACCACCTTTACCATCTGCAGGCAAGAGGGAGAGAGGGGAGAGCACCTCCCTGCTTCCACTCCCTGCCTTTTCCACCTTCTTCCTGCTCTGCCCCCCCCCCGTTTCCTTCTCCTAAGGCTTTTATACAGCCCCAGCCTAATTAGGCAGCAGGGGCTGTATAAAATCTCTGCTTCCCCCAGTTAGGGCCAGGTGGTCTAACCAGCTCCAATTTACCTCCCTTAACTGGAGCTGGAGTGACAGAGGGCTGGCTCAGCAGTTCCTGCTCAACACCCTGGCATACCAGGATTCACATCGCATCTCCCCCAGCGGGCATTGTGGGTAGTGCTGTGCCAGGAGAGGATACTAAGGCTACAGGTTTGCATGGCAACATCTGGTACAGTATTGTGGCTCATCTGGTGAGTCATGTGGTGAAATCTGTGCTCAGGGTTCAAAGCCTGCTGGTGACAGGGGGAATTGTTACAGTCACAGATAATAGAATTGATCCTGGTGTCTTAAAATGTGTGAGTCTATAACTTCATGTCTGGAGCTACATGAATGGCATAGGCCATCTATAATGAGCTGGATTGTGTTCCAGGGAAGCTATCTAGGCAGATGAATTGAGTTATTGTCAGGTCCAACTTTAACCCAAACTTTTCAAGACATGTTAATAAAATCCAGTACAGATAATCAAAGCTGATTGCTACTTATCTCATCAGAAGAGGATTAGAAATGATTATCACTCTCGTTGCTGCCAACACTCATTGAAATAGATGACTTTAATATATAAAATGTATCATGCCAATTAAACTTATGTTATACTAATGGTCAGAGTCCCGTCAAAATCAATATTAAAATTCATCTAAATAATTTCTTCACCAGTGTTAATTAATTAATTTGTCAATGCCACACACAGATTGAGAAATATCAAAGTGTGTCCCTAGAGTCACTGGTTGAATGATGTTCTAATATGCCTGCATTAAGTATGCTTTACCAAGAGGTATTTGCATCTGGTAGCATTAATTAACATATATTTTTTATTGTTTCAATACTCTCTATCTTAATTTTAATAGTTATGATTGTTCTTTTGTTTCTAAAACAATATCAATTCATTTAACATCACAAATCAAATATTTTTAAGATCAACTTCAGGTTGCTTTAGGTGCCAAGCTTTAGGCACTCAAGTTAATAATTTTGGCCATGACTCCTTCACTTATGTCTTTATGCATCATATAGAACCATTATTCAAGCAAACAGACTGAGTTCTACACTGTACTGAGTTTAAGGTTTAATATTCTTAACAAAATGTAAGTAACCTACTGTACATGCATCTGAGGAAGTGGGTATTCACCCACGAAAGCTCATGCTCCAAAACGTCTGTTAGTCTATAAGGTGCCACAGGATTCTTTGCTGCTTTTACAGATCCAGACTAACACGGCTACCCTCTGATACTTGCTACTGTAGATATTAATCCTAAACCCAAGTAACTAATGCATACGGCATTCAAACTTAAAATCAGATGGGCAGTTCTCGAAGTGTTTAATAACTTTGAAGAAGAACTGGCTCATAATCCAGACAAGGGTCTGTGACAGTCTGATCAATTACTTGTCAGTGACACTGGAATGTTCAGATGTTCATGTCTCAGTTGTTACAGCTCATGGCTGGACCGATCATCTCCAGAAGCAGATAAAACTTTGTTATAGTCCAAGGAGGCATAGCAATAGTTTCCAAGCTGCCGACTTCTCCTGCTAAAACAGACCCCAGATGAACAGTCATGCTTGATAGGTCTTACTCATGTCAGCAATTGGCAGAATCTGAGAGAGGGCTGTACGCTAGACTTGTGTGTTTCTTTTCTGATCATTGGCTTCAGTTTAAGCAGAAGAAAAGTGGAGATCTTTCAGGCTCCTTCCTTATTTTAACATTCACTGTGCCCCACACAGGAAAAGATGCTTTGTCCAGCTGGCATTGAAAATACGCTGCTCATGTCATATATCCACTGTCCAATTGGAAGGCATACTATTTGCCTGTGTTTGACTGCTGAAGAGTAATTTCTGTTCAATAAATCTGCCTTTTCCCAAAAGTATTTTCAGATCATTGGTGGATATTCTCTCAGCACTGTGGTCATGTGCCTTTATTTCTCCTGTCTCATTAACATTCATTAAGAATAGGGTTCCACTGGATAAACTTCTGTAGCTAATGGCAAACTAAATAAAGCCACCTGCTGCGTATTAATTGATAGACCTATATATGCTCTTTACGACATAGGGCTGACCCAAAGTCTGTAGCATCCTCATTCTAATGTCTGGTTAGATAAAAGGGTAATTTTTCTAACTCGACTGAGCAACTATCTGAGTAAAGCTGGTCTGTGATATTTAACAAAAATCATTAGATGTGTTGTGTGCAATTAATAAAAATGCAATCTTAATAATATAACCTGATATCTACAGTAATCCTGTGTGGATATAAGGGTCTAGTTCCCACACCTTAAGCAAATAGACCAAAGCCCGCCACACTATTGGTGCTTCACTTGAACAAGAGTGATACCCATAAAGCCGGCAAGGAGAACTTTCATGTCATTTCTCTGGAGGCAGCGTTGTCCGATTTTTGGGAATGCCTTCTCCATTGCACAATTTCCTCCTACTTTTCCTGTTCTCTTTACTTACTCTGACATTTGCCCCGCTATGATTTTTGTCCCTGAGCCCCCATGCAACCCTCCATAGCCCTCTGCTTTTATTGAATTAGAGCAGGGGTTCTCAAACTGGGGGTCAGGACCCCTCAGGGTGTTGCGAGGTTATTAAATGCGGGTCGCGAGCTGTCAGCCTCCACCCCAATCTCTTTGCATCCAGCATTTATAATGGTGTTAAATATATTAAAAAAGTGCTTTTAATTTATAAGGGGGGTCACACTCTGAGGCTTGCTATGTAAAAGGGGTCACCAGTACAAAAGTTTGGGAACCACTGAATTAGAGGCCATTGTAAAGAACTGGCATTGTAATGTCCCTTGCTGGTAATAGTGAAAATGTTGGCTGGAGCTGGGGGATTCTGCAGTGTCTGCACGCAAACCATACCAAAAATTGTTCACTTGGTTACTGAACAGTAGACTTCAAATAGCCTGGACCTGTATTAATCACTGTTATCTCTGTCCCTTTCTATTGTGTTTTCCTAGGCTATCAATGTTGCCATCAAGAGTAAAATTCCCTGCATAGTAGTGGAGGGCTCAGGTCAGATTGCTGATGTAATAGCGAGCTTAGTGGAGGCAGAAGGCACTCTAGCCTCTTCATCTGTCAAGGAGAGGCTGCTCCGATACCTGCCTCACACTGTTTCGAGACTCACGGAAGAGGAGACTGAAAGCTGGATCAGATGGGTAGGTGTATGCTGCCGTAGTGTTGATGAGACAGAAAGGAGAGAGGGGTGATGTTGCACTCCATATGCTTTATGAACGTATGCTTATGAATACGATGTAACTGGAATATGCTTTATGCAAAAGGTCTCTTGTAAGGTATCAGACAAAGGTTATAAACTACTGAATAAGTTCCTCCTATTTGCATGCATGTATCATTCTTATACTTCATATTTCTAACTTCAGATACAACTCTGAGGTCCTATTGGAATTATGCAAAGTGTGGGCCATTAATGGTGGCTTAGAATCTTGATGGCTCCCATTGACTAGGACAATTGGTTGTAAATGGTTTATTTACTTGCAAGCCTTCCTGTGTACGTGTGGGCCAACCCAAGAAGAATGGAGACTAGGGGGTCTTACAGTGACATGTGCCTATGTCACCTGATAAGGAAATCCATCTTAAATCGGGTACTTTTCCATTTGGAAGGAGAGGTGGGGATCCGGAGAGACAAAAGACTCCAGCCTTGTGCCAAAGCTATGGGGTGGAGCAGGACAAAGGGGGCTGCCAGTCAGGAGAACTTCTGCTTACCACCTGAGATGTCTGCTGGAACTAACAAGGATTGTATCGGGGAAAGGATTGGGCCCAGACTAGGAAGGAGTCTAGTCTGTGAAAGAATCTTATTGGAACATCTTTGAGGGTGAGATTACCTGTAATCAGTTTCTTAATGTATTATTTTGCTTTGTGACTTACTTTGTTCTGGCTGTTATTGAAACCACTTAGATCCTACTTTTTATACTTGATAAAATCACTTTTGTTTATTAATAAATGCAGAGTAAGTGATTAATACCTGAGGGAGCAAACAGCTGTGCGTATCTCTCTATCAGTGATATAGAGGGCAAACAATTTACGAATTTACCTTGTATAAGCTTCATACAGAGTAAAATGGATTTATTTGGGGTTCAGGCTCCCAGAAAGGCTGAACACTGGGAAAGTCCCTGTTAACTGAGAAGCCCCTGGGCTGAGTGAATCTCAGTTTCAGTGAACTGCACAGAGGCGTGGCCTAACCTCTGGGTCTGTGCTGGAGCTGACTGGAGTGTCTAACTCATCAAGACAGGAGTGAGGAGGCGCCTGTTCTGGCAGGAGAGTTGTTCTCTGTGGTATCCCAGCTCATCGAGTGACAGTCTCGAGGGGAGTCTCTGTGACCGAACTTGTCACAAGGGGGATCAGCTGGGAAAGGGCTACAGTTAATTACCAAAGTATTTAAAATATTTAAAGAGCTTTCCTATAATAAATATGAAAACACTTTCTCTCTTGGAACACATTTAGCTTGTGCAACTCCTTGCCACAAGATACCTTTTGAGGCCAAGAGCATAGTAGGATTTTAAAAAGACAGGATGTTTACCTGGATAACAAGAACCCCAGGGGTTACGATAATGAGGATTGAAATATAAAATACCAAAGTGCTTAAAGAATCATAGAATATCAGGGTTGGAAGGGACCTCAGGAGGTCATCTAGTCCAACCCCCCCTGCTCAAAGCAGGACCAATCCCCAACTAAATCATCCCAGCCAGTGCTTTGTTAAACCTGACCTTAAAAACCTCTAAGGAAGGAGATTCCACCACCTCCCTAGGGAACCCATTCCAGTGCTTCACCACCCTCCCAGTGAAATAGTTTTTCCTAATATCCAACCTAAACCTCCCCCACTGCAACTTGAGACCATTGCTCCTTGTTCTGTCATCAAGTACCACTAAGAACAGTCTAGATCCATCCTCTTTGGAATCCCCTTTCAGGTAGTTGAAAGCAGCTATCAAATCTCCCCTCATTCTTCTCTTCCACAGACTAAACAATCCCAGTTTCCTCAGCCTCTCCTCGTAAGTCATGTGCTTCAGCCCCCTAATGATTTTTGTTGCCCTTTGCTGGACTCTTTTTCCAATTTTTCCACATTCTTTTTGTAGTGTGGGGCCCAAAATTGAACAAACACTCCAGATGAGGCCTCACCAATTCTGAATAGAGGGGTGTAGAAGTCCGCTGTTGGGAAGGGGTTCACCCCTCTCTGGGGTGGCTGGGAGCCAGGCCACCTCTCTACCTGGGGTGATAACAACAGTTCAGGACTCAGGCCCTCAGACAAGGGCTGAGCAACAGCTCAGTCTATTAAGCCCGGGCCCTCGGGCAGGGCGGGGCAACAAACAATGGTGCGGTGCTCAATCCCTCAGGCAAGGGCTGAGCAAGCAGTTCAGTTCATAGAGCCCAGGCCCTGGATCAGGGCGGGGCAACAAACAGTGGTGCAGGGCTCAGACCCTCAGGCAGGGGCTGAGCAAGCAGTTCAGTTTATACAAGGTAAGAGGCCCAGGCTTCTGGGCCTGAGCGCTGGGGCAAGGGAAAGACTGTATGTCAAGGTTTCTTTCCCACTCTGAACTTTAGGGTACAGATGTGGGGACCTGCATGAACACTTCTAAGCTTAATTACTAGCTTAGATCTGGTAACTCTGCCACCAGCCAGAAATTTCAGTGTCTGGATTACTTCTTGTCTGTCCCCCATCAAAACCTTCCCCTCCCTGGGCAGCCTTGAGAGGCTTCACCAATTCCCTGGTGAACACAGATCCAAACCCCTTGGATCTTAAAACAAGGAAAAATCAATCAGGTTCTTAAAAAAGAGAGCTTTTAATTAAGGAGGAAAGGTAAAAATCATCTCTGTAAAATTAGGATGGAAAATACTTTACAGGGTAATCAAATTCGTATAGTCCCGAGGAACTCCCTCTAGCCTTAGGCTCAAAGTTACAGCAAGCAGAGGTAAAATCCTCTCAGCAAAAAGGGACATTTTACATGTTGAGAAAACAAAAATAGGACTAAATTCGCCTTGCCTGGTTCTTACTTACAATTTTGAAACATGAGAGACTGATTCAGAAAGATTTGGAGAGCCTGGATGGACGTTTGATCCCTCTTAGTCCCAAGAGCGAACAACACCCAAAACAAAGAGCACAAACAAAGACTTCCCTCCACCAAGTTTTGAAAGTGTCTTGTCCCCCTATTGGTTCTCTGGTCAGGTGTCAGCCAGGTTTACTGAGCTTCTTAACCCTTTACAGGTAAAAGAGACATTAACCCTTAACTATCTGTTTATTACACTGCCACTCGTGAGTGGGGTGGCAGGGGGGACGCAGGCCCACCTACTCCTCTGCGTACCAGCTTAGGGCCCTAACAGTGGCAGGCAACCCACTGCTGTGTCAGTGGGGATCCTGGCCATAACACACTGACATTGGCTCTGGTTCGGCTGCAGCCAGACTAGGGTCGGTTGCCACTGGCCTACTTCAACACTCCCCCTCGGGGCTTACCTGGATCCTGGGGTCATCCTCTGCATGGGTTCGTCCTGGCCGGGGCTGGAGGGTAAGTCTGGCAGCTCCTCTGGAAAGTCTGGCCAGGGTAGCTCCGGCGACTCTTCTGGGTAATGAGCACGGGGAAGCTCCGGCAGCTTCTCTGGGTAGCGAGCACAGGGAAGTTCGGGCCACTCTGGGCTGCTACCCTGGGTTTCAGGAGTCTCCCAGTCCCGAGCTCCTGGAGGGACGTCTGCTCGCTCCAGCCGCTGGGCCCTCACTGAGCTCGGAGGGCCTGTCTTTATACTTCTGGAGCAGGATCAGAACTCTTTAGCTCCTCCCAGTCTGGCCTCCGGCTGGGCTCATCGTCCTCTGGGGCGGCTGGGAGCCAGGCTGCCTCATTACACACCCCCCCACTCAAATCTGGCTCCCATGCGGCGGGGCCAGACCCTTCCATGCTTCCCATGCGGGAAAGAAAGTCCGCATTAGCGTGGTCCTTCCCGGCTCTGTGGTGAACTGTAAAGGCATAGGGCTGTAACGCCAGGTACCACCGCTGTAGCCTCATAGTATGGTCTTTCATTCGGGCCAGCCATTGGAGTGCGTCATGATCAGTAACGAGCGTGAATGGGACTCCGAGGAGATAATACTGCAATGCATCACAAGCCCACTTTACGGCGAGGGCCTCCTTTTCCACTACCGCGTAGTTCTTCTCCTAGGGGAACAGCTTCCTGCTGATATAGACGACCAGATGTTCTTCCCCGTCGACCTCTTGGGAAAGGACAGCCCTGAGTCCCACCTCCGAGGCGTCTGCCTGGAGGACGAACGCCCGGTCAAAATCAGGGCTATATAGAACCAGTTTGTGGCAGAGGCTTGCCTTGAGTGTCTGGAATGCATTGTCGCACTCTCGGGTCCATCTTACTTGCCGCGGGCTGTCCTTGGTCAACAAACCAGTCAAGGGGGCTGCAATAGTCGCAAATTGGGGAATGAACCACCGATAGTAGCCGGCCAGTCCCAGGAACTGGCGTACCTGGCGTTTTGTGGCCGGCGGAGTGCAGGTTGCAATGGCCTGAACTTTTCCCACGAGGGGTTTTACTTGTCCATTCCCGATGGTATACCCCAGGTAGGTCGTTTCTTGCCAACCAATACAGCACTTCTTTGGGTTGGCTGTCAACCTGGCTGCCCGCAGGGACCTCAGGACTGCAGCTACCCGCTCGAGGTGGTTCTCCCATTGGCGACTATAAATAACCACATCATCAAGGTAGGCGGCCGCGTAGTCCCGATGGGGCTGGAGGAGATGGGCCATCAGCCACTGAAACATGGCTGGGGCCCCATGGAGGCTGAAGGGCATCCGGGTAAACTGATACAGACGCATAGGGGTGGCAAAAGCGGTCTTCTCCCGGGAGGCCGGCTCGAGGGGGATCTGCCAATACCCCTTGCTCAGATCAAGGGTGGTGATTTAACGGGCCTCTCCCAACCGGCTGAGTAGCTCATCTACCCGGGGCATCGGGTATACGTCGAACTTTGAGATGGCATTGACGCGTCTGAAATCGATGCAGAATCGTTGGGTGCCATCCGGCTTCGGTACCAGCACCACTGGGCTGCGCCATTCGCTTTGTGCCGGCTCGATGACTCCCAAGTCCAGCATGGCCCGTACTTCCTCCTCGATGACCTGTCGGATGTGATACGACAAGGGCCTGGTCGCACCTTGGATCACCACGCCGGGCTCGGTCTGAATGGTGTGATGGATGAGGGTGGTGTATCCCAGTTGGGTTGTGAAGGTGCGAGGGAACGCCTGTAGGAGACACCGGGTCTAAGTTGTTCTGCTGTCAGCGTCTCTCCAAGCTAGGGTCCTTTGGGGTCCTCCGAACATGTTACCTGGGGGTCCAGCTCAGGTTCCGGCGGGTAGGGGTTAATTAACAGCCCTTCTCGCTCCTGCCACGGTTTGAGAAGGTTCACGTGGTAGCATTGCGTTTTCTTGCACCAGTCGGGCTGGTGGATCTCGTACGTGACAGGCCCGATCTTTCAGACCACCTCATAAGGCCCTTGCCACCGGGCCAGAATCTTTGATTCACTGGAGGGGAGGAGGAGTAGAACCCGATCTCTGGGTTGGAAGTCGTGAGTCTGCACCTCGCGGTTGTAGATCTGGGCCTGAGTCTCTTACGCGGCCTTCAAATTCTCATGCGCCAGGGCCCCAGCCTGCGCAAGGCGCTCCTGGAGCTGGAATACGTATTTTAAGAGGCCCTGGGCGGGTGATGGGGCTTGCTCCCATGTCTCCCACATTAGGTCCAAGAGGTCCCGTGGGTGTTGACCGTACAGTAGTTCGAATGGGGAGAACTTGGTAGATGACTGTGGAACCTCCCGAACCGCCAGGAACAGAGGTGGAAGTAACTGGTCCCAGCGGCAGAGGTCGTCTTGGGGGAACTTGCGTAGCATGTTCTTAAGAGTCCGATTAAATCGTTTGACCAACCCATCGGTCTGGGGATGGTAGACCGACGTGCGTAGCTGCTTTATTCCCAAGAGCTCACACTTGCTGCAATAGCAGAGAAGTAAAGTTGGTGCCCTGGTCCGTAAGGATCTCCTGGGGCAAGCCTATGCGTGTGAAGATCTTCACGAGCTCGCCTGCAATGCTGTGGGCCATGATGCTTTGGAGGGGTATGGCCTCGGGGAACCGGGTAGCATAATCCACCATGACCAGTATATACTGGAACCCTGCAATGCTTTTGAGGAGCGGGCCAACCAGGTCTATGGCCACCCACTCGAAGGGGGTTTCGACTAAGGACATGGGGATCAGAGGTGCCTTAGGGGTCTGGGCCCGAGTGGCCAACTGGCAGTCCGGGCAGGACTTACAGTAGTTCCTCACCTCCTGGTGTATGCCCGGCCAGAAGAAGCACGTCAAAATCCAGGACAAAGTCTTCTCATGGCCTAGGTGTCTGGCTGCTGGGACGTCATGGGCTAATTTCATGATGCCTCACCGATGGCACTGGGGCACGAGGAGTTGGGTCTAGGACTCCCCCGTATGGGGGTCCCTCTCTACCTGATAAAGGCGTTCCTGCCGCAGTTCAAAGTGTGGCCACTGGGCCGCCCAGTGGGGATCAATGACTGTGCCATCGACAGTGGCCAATTGCTCGTGCTTGAGCGTGGGATCGGTCCTTTGATTGCGGCAAAAGTCAGTCTGAAGCGGGGGCTACTCAACTGCTTCTGAGGGAGAGTCCTCTGATTCTCTCATCAGTTCGGTGGGGTCGGATGCTTTCCCTTCCTCTACCCCGGTTTCAGGGGGATCTCCTTCCAAGGCTGGCATGACCCTCAGGTGTTCCCTGGTGTTGCAGCGGAGGACTTCTGCGAACTCTGGCCAGTCCTGCCCCAGGATCACTGGGTATGCAAGGCATGGGGCTAGACCCACCACCATCGGTAGAGGTGACCCCCTCTACTGTTAGCTGGGCCCGAGTACTGGGGTGTGGCTGGATGTCTCCGTGGATAGACTGCAGCCGGATCATCCCCAGGCGGGTGTCAACCTGGGGGCCTAAGTTTTGGCAGATCAGTGTCTGGCCACAGCCCGAATCAATGAGGGCCACTGCTGGGTAACCCTCCACGGGCACTGTGATCTTAGCAGCTTGAGGACGTTGGGCACAGGCTTCCCCAGAGCAGACCTGGCCAAAGTTGCACTCCATCACTGGGCAGTCCCGTCATAGATGGCGGTACTCCCCGCAGGAAAAACAGAGCCCAAGGTCTGCTCGTCCCGGCTGGGCATGTGTTCCTGCAGCTCCCCGGGGAGGGCTCCGGGTGGCCCCTCACGCCACTGGAGAAGGGGCTGGAGCTTGTTGCCCCGCGGCCTCCGCAGGTCGGGTTCGGGGCTCAGGACCCTGGTAGGAAACTCGAGAGTCAGCCCGGGCGGGGGCACCCCTTCTCTCGGGGTTGGGGTGCCCCACCCCGGGGGTGGCTACTCGAATCGTCAGACCCACCAGTGTCTCAGTAGCCAGACAGTTCTCCATCAGGGTGATGGCAGCAGCTAGCGTCGTAGGCCGATGGCGAAGGCCCCAGGCCTTTCCTCGCGGTGGGAGTATGTGGATAAATTGTTCCAATACGATCTGTTCCATGAGCTCCTCCGGGGTTCGGCTTTCAGGCTGCTACCACCGCTTGCATGTTTCTCTTAGTACCTGGGCCACCATCCGGGGCCGGGCCCTGGTGGGTTAGGCCAGGCTCTGAAACCGCTGCCAGAAGGTCTCCGGACTCACGTCGAGGGCATCTAAAATTGCCGCCTTTACTTGGTTGTAGTCCTGGGCCGCCTCCGCGGACAGGCCTCGATAGACAATCTGAGCGGTCCCCGTTAGGTATGGGGCCAGGAGGGAAACCCATTGGTCCTGGGCCCACCCCGCAACGACCGCTACCCGCTCAGACGTTACAAAGAAGGCTTCTGGATCATCGCTGGGGCTCATCTTCGTTAGCTGGATAGGTGGGTTTAGCCATGGGGTACCCTCTGGGTCTCCCGGCTGGGGTTCTATGGGTTGGGACAGCGCCGTCACGAACTGTTGTAAGCATTGCCGCTGGAAGTCCTGATGCTAGGTGGTCAAATCCTGAACCAGCTGGTGCTGCTGGGTTCCTAGCTGTTCGACCAGCTGTTGTTGTTGCTGGAGCTGGGCGGCCTGCTGCTTCTGCTGCTGCTGCAACTGGGCTGCCTGCTGTCGCTCCTGGCTCTCTGTCAAGAAGGTGAAGAGCTGGGACAGATCCATGTCTCAGGGCGGGGTTTTCTCCACCCCAGACCCTTTCTCACAGGGGTTGAGGGCTCGTGCCCACGTTCTGGGCAGAAGATCCCCACTTCTGGTACCACGTGTAGAAGTCCTCTGTTGGGAGAGGGGGTTCACCCCTCTCTGGGGCAGCTGGGAGCCAGGCCGCCTCACTACCTGGGGTGACAACAACAGTTCAGGACTCAGGCCCTCAGACAAGGGCTGAGCAACAGTTCCGTCTATTAAGCCCGGGCCCTTGGGCAGGGCGGGGCAACAAACAGTGGTGCAGGGCTCAGACCCTCAGGCAGGGGCTGAGCAAGCAGTTCAGTTTTATACAAAGTAAGAAGCCCAGGCTTCTGGGCCTGCGTGCTGGGGCAAGGGAGAGACTACCACCCGTGAGTAGGGTGGCAGGGGGGATGCAGGCCCGCCCACTCCTCTGCGTACCAGCCTGGGGCCCTAACAGTGGCAGGCAACCCGCTGCTGTGTCAGTGGGGATCCTGGCCGCAACACACTGACATTGGCTCTGGTTCGGCTGCAGCCAGACTAGGGTCGGCTGCCCCCAGGCTACTTCCAGACTCCCCCTCGGGGCTTACCTGGATCCTGGGGTCATCCTCCGCAGGGTCCAGGTGCATGGGTTCGTCCCGGCCGGGGCTGGAGGGTAAGTCTGGCAGCTCCTCCGGAAAGTCTGGCCAGGGTAGCTCTGGTGACTCCTCTGCGTAGCGAGCACGGGGAAGCTCCGGCAGCTCCTCTGCGTAGCGAGCACGGGGAAGTTCGGGCCACTCTGGGTGGCTACCCTGGGTTGCAGGAGTCTCCCAGTCCCGAGCTCCCGGAGAGATGTCTGCTTGCTCCGGCTGCTGGGCCCTCACTGAGCTCAGAGGGCCAGCCTTTATACTTCCTGGTCGGCGCTTGACCCTTTGCAGGGTGGGCTCAGAGCTCTTTAGCTCTGCCCAGTCTGGCTCCAGCTGGGCTCGTCGACCTCTGGGCTGCTGGGAGCCAGGCCGCCTCATTACAAGGGAAATGATCACATCCCTCGATCTGCTGACAGTGCTCCTTATATAGCCCAAAATGCTGTTAGAAGGATGTAAGCACTCATGCTTCGGGTCTCGAGCCAAACTCTAATCAATGGAGGTTAGGAAGAAACTTCAACTAAGGGCAGGTTATCCCTTAACTATTTACTACGTGATTCCTTACAGCTTCATCTGAAGTGTCAGCTACTAGCTCCTTTTCTTGGTAGCATACTGAACTAGAGGAACCCCTGACAATCTAACTGATAGGTCTAAAAATGTAACTGTAAACAGGGAATCATCATCAAGTGCGTTTGTTTCCAGTACGGTTCCACAGGGATCGGTTGTTGGCCCTGCACTAGTTAACATTTTTTATCAACGACGTGGAGGAAAGCATAAAATAGTAACTGATAAAGTTTTCAGATAGTACAAGTTGGGGGAGTGAAAATGAACTGGACGGATCAGAGATTCAGAGTGAGCTGGATTGCTTGGTGAACTGGGCACAAGCAAGACATATGTGTTTTAATACAGCTAAATATAAATATAGAGATCTAGAAACAAAGAATGTTGGCCAGCCTTAGACAACAGGAGACTCTATTGTGGGAAGCAGTGAGATTTGGGGAGAAGGGTGGATAATCAGCTGAACATGTGCTCCCAATATAAAGCTATGTGATCCTGGGATGTATCATGAGGGGAATCTCGAGTAGGAGCAGAGAGGTTATTTAACTTCTGTATTTGGCACTAGTGTGACCGCTGCTGGACTCCTGGGTCCAGTTCTGGTGCCCACAGTTCACGAAGGAGGTTGATAAATTGGAGACGGTTCAGAGAAGAGACACGGGAATGATTAAAGGATTAGAAAACCTGCCTTATAGTGATACACTCAAAGAACTCAATCTATTTAGTTTAACAAAGTGAAGGTTAAGGGGTGACTCAATCACAGTCTATAGGTGCCAACATGGGGAACAGACATTTAATAGTGGGCTCTCCAATCTAGCAGAGAAAGGAATTTGAAGCTGGACAAATTCAGACTGGAAATCAGGTGTGCATTTTTAACCATGAGAATAATTAACCATTGGAAGAACTTACCAAAGGCCATAGTGGATTCTCCATCACTAACCCCTTTAAAATCAGGATTTGATGTTTTTCTGAAAGCTCCTCTCTAGGAATTATTTTGGGGCTGTTCTCTGGCCTGTGTTACCTGGGAGGTCAGACTAGATGATCACAATGGTCCCTTCTGGTCTTGGAACCTTTGATCTGATGAGCATGGCAGCTCCTATGTAAGCTTTGTAAAGGAAAAAATGCTGGGTTGTGTGTTGACTGACACAACCATTCACTAAACAAGCACTATAACTGGTGAATTTCTCTGAGCTGACATATCATTCTGTTCTTTTTCCATAGGTTTTCTTATGGCAACAAGCTTACTATGTTAAATGTATAACATTGCTTAAGTTCTTCGCCTACTTTCCCCTCCTTTCAGGCTTACCAATGCCACGGACAAGTTCCCCCTTCCTCTTCTAAACTGGTCTGTAGCTAGCAATACTAACTTTCTATGCACACTGGCCAGTCTTTCATCATAACAATACACCACAGACACCCATCTCCTGCAGTGGACATGACACTACATGAAGTATAAGCTCACTACTACTATTAATTGGGTGCAGATAAACATGTAACATAGTGTAACCCTTCTGCCCCTCTGAGTTGGCAGTAACAAGGGCTGGGTTCAGTATCCAGGGGTTCCGTTTCAGTAACACAATGCCAAACCAGCTCGAGCCCCCACCTAGAGCCTGGGAAAATCTTACACACACCCCTAGGTGCCTCAAAGAGGCAATGCTTCCCCTCTCGCAAGCACAGAGTCTCGGTGTACCAGAAAAGGTATAATTACAGGAGATAAACAACAAGCACTAAACTGGGGAAAACACCTCAACTAGAGTTCCTAGACCAAACTGTGAGCAAAGACCCACCCCAGGAAATTGGGCTGTGTCATTTTCCCTGGGCTCTTGAGTCCAGCAACCCCCAAATCACCCACAGTCCCAAAAGTCCCACAATCCAAAATCTCTGTCTTGGGTCAGTGCAGCCCCAAAGTTCGAGAGTCTATCTGCAGAGGTCCCTCCCCCCAGCCTGGGTAGAAAGAGGCACCTTATGTGGTCCGGGGACAACTGCCCTGCCTCTCCGTGGGTTCTGCTTCCGCCTTCTCCACGCACTGCTCCGCTTTACCAGCCGCTCTGCTCTGCTCCTCCAGCCGTCCTCACAAACTGCTCCGCTCCACCAGCTGCTCTGCTCCACCAGCTGTCCCGTGAGCTGTTCCAGTTGTCCCTGCAAACTGCTCGGCTCCGCTTGCTCTGTGGGCCGCTCCACCCATCCCACAGCTACTCCGCTCTGCCAGCCGCTCTGCTCCACCAGCTGTCCCGTGATCCGCTCTAGCCGTCCCCATAAACTGCTCCACTCCACCAGCTGCTCTGTTCCACAGTATAGCTTCAGGCTCCCCCACTAGTTAGCACAGTACTCAGTGCTCTCAGCTCAGTAATTTCAGCTCTTTAGTGATTTCAACTCTTAGTGATCTCAGCTCATAGTAGGGGAGCCCCAGTGCTAGTGCACCATTAGCCCAAAGTGAGTTCAGCTCAGTAACCTGTATCTAGATTCTTAAGGGAATAAAAAATCAACTCTGACATTCCACATTGGAGAGAGGAGGGGGTGGAACTGGTGCTTCTGGCTCCACAAGTAGCCTGCACCACCAGGCACAGATACCTGTCCCCAGCCTCTTTCAATTCACTGGGTTTTGGAACCCATGTCCCTTGTCTAGCACGTACCACCCAACTGAAGTTGAGTCATTTCTGTCACAAAGCAGTCCCACAGCTCGGCAGCCTGGGATGGGGTAGGTGTGCCTATGCAAATACACTCTCTGAAACTCTTTCCACCAGATGTCAGGGTAGTGCTCATCCTGACTCTGCTTACAAAAGATTCATAGACTCTAGGATTGGAAGGGCCTTTGAGAGGTCATCGAGTCCAGTCCCCTGACCTCATGGCAGGAAATATATACCATCAGATTTGCTTTTCCCTTGCTTCTTTAACACAAGAGAGAGCCTCCAGACACTAGACATCACTATGGGGTGGCTTATATGGCTTATGCCTTCCTGACGTGATGCTCCAGGGCCTGGAGGTGCTGTGTCTGTAGTGCTGCCAAGTTGGAGATGTTGGCATGCTCAGGATAAAAATCTGATTCCCTTGTCACCTAACCAGCAGGCTGAGCTGTTTCAGCTGCGTTTCTACCCTCTTTAATAGTAGTAGGAAAAACTGAGTTGATGAAAACCTTAAGTTATTTTTAGAAATACAGTGCATAATAGCACTCAAGGGCCCATTATCATGGGGTAATTAGCTTTCTCAATTTCTTTTCCCAGTGCTTCATCCCAGGATCTCCTTATCTCTCAGTTGGCCAGTTCTTTTATGGCTGTGATCATCTTAGTGGGGGAATGATTGCTTGTTAGAACATCTGTTAAAATTCCTAATGTTAAGTTTATGGGAAATGTGCCATTTCTTTTTGTACTCTTTCTGGTTATTTTTTTTTTGTACTTAACTTCATTTTCATCATGATTTTATTTTATTTTTTAATTAATGCCCTAGAACATAATCTTTAGAAATCTGGGCATCAGAGTCAAGCAACAAAACTTCTCCTTTGAACTCTTGCAATGACTTTTGTGTACCATTTACAATTCTGGGCCACTCTGGGAATGCCATGATGGGGGGAATGGATGTCTCTATCTAGGCTGCAACGCAAGGTTGTTGTTCTGCATAGGATGTGTCCTAGGGCCTATGCATATCACAATATGATGGAGCAAGCCAACTGCCTATCTTGTGAAGTATTGTCTTTAAAACATAATATATTAGTTGCTATTAAAGGAAGGTTTAAACCTTTTATGATGCACCAAATTATGCAATACCATCCCAGAGATGGCAGAGGTGGGAATTTATTCTTGAACCCAGCTCATGGCTATGCTGAGAGGCAAGAGAACTGATAGCCATGGTGAATTCTTAATAGCTGGAGAGAAATTACATTCTTTTAACAGTGATGTGGCTTCGACCATGCAGGTCAGAACCAAAACTGCACCTTTGGCCAGAACTAAAAACCAAACGCGAACCTTACTTCAGTGGTGGGTTTATTATCCATGATTCAAAACTCCCAAATAGAACTGAACATTGGGGTGGCCTGAGAGTTCAATCTAGATATGGATCTATATTTCACCTCTGGCCCTGTATATTTATAGTTGGATGAACCAAAGCCTGGATTCCAAATTGAACTGGAAGACATTTGCAGTCAAGTTCTAGATCCGCATTTTGTGGTTTGGGTTCATTTCTACTTTTGTTTCAAATGCCTCTTCCTCTCTTGGTTCATTCAGAGGCTGAAAGTGTAAACACAAATTTCTTACACTCCCTCAGATTTCTAACTTGCCAGAAAGAAGGAAATTTCATAAAGCATGATGCTGTAAGAACATAAGCTCTGATTTTAGACTAGGCAAAGTGGCCAGAATAAACTTTTTCTTAACATATAAACTTCTAGATGTTTGGGGGTTGGCACTACCATAGTATCTGAAATTTATTCCTTGTTAGTTTTTAATTTAGTGAGAATTGCCTAATTGGTCATCATTTTCTGTGTTTGTGTGTGTGGGGGGGAGAAGGGAATGACAAGAAATTGCCATATGTTAAAGGATCATTAATATAACTGTTTTTAATTTGTACTTCTGTGAGTTTTAGAACTTAATCGCTGAAGTTCTCATTTTATATACTTTGTTTTAACTATGTGTAGAGGGAGGACTTATGATAAACAGCTCTGTGAATAATACTGTATGACGGGACATTCCCCAAAGGGACATGCGCAGATAAACCACAAACTCCTGAGAGAGCTTTAGAATTGGACTTCTTTTTTTGTAGATCAAAGAAATCCTGGAAAACCCTCATCTGCTAACTGTTATTAAAATAGAAGAAGCTGGAGATGAAATCGTGAGCAATGCCATTTCTTTTGCTCTGTATAAAGGTGAGCACTGAGTTCTCGCCCACTGGCTTTAATTTCACTTTGCTCTTAGGTACCAGTATGACCCTGTGGCTAGGTACTAGCTTAGGAAGCTGGCTTCCTGGATGCAATTCCCTGGACAAGTCTGTCTGTGCCTTACCTCCCCATCCGGTCATGAATTCTATCTGCTGGACCATCTCCGTGTAGGCTGGAGTTTTCAAAGGCGCCTAAAGGAAGTCCCAGTTTGGACTGCCATTGATGTTAATGGGAGTTAAGTTCATGGGGAGATGGCGAGTACACTCTGGATATGAGAAACAAGCATTGAGAACAGGGGACTATCCCCTTGCCCCATCCTACATCGGTACCCTCTCCTGGCAGTTGTATGGCTGTAGCAGAAGAGAATGTGGTTCCATGCTTTTACCGAAGCAAGTCGGAGTATAGGAGTATCTCAGAACTGGTAATTCCAGTGTGGAGAGGGAAGCACACCGCACATACTAAGCAATTAGACCCTCTAAAACATTGACCTAGGCATAATATGGAGTGTTTTCTACATATTAGGAAATGACTGAAAACCAATACAAAAGGGGTTTCTCCAGTTAGACTTTAGTAGATGGATTACTCCGCGGAGTATGGTGTAAAATTCACAATAAAAAGGCTTGAGAGCACTGGGTGAGAGAGAAATTTGACAGTCAGCAATGAAGTGATGGCCAATTAAGAGTTCATCTCACTAACGCTCATGATGCTACCTAATCCTTCTTTTTTGCAAATTCCATTTAAATCACTGCAGTGAGATGTGGGACTGTGAGGAGAATCTGGGCCCAGCACTAGTATATAAGTTAAACTCTATTGATTTTATATCTGTGTGAATGGAGAATGGGGCCCCATATCAGGTTTCCCCCAATGCTTCCTGCTACCAGTTCCCTCAGGTTGGTTCTGGAAAGGGTTTGACTCCATTGTATGGATCAGGGTCACTCACTCCTTAGTAGCAACCAGAGAGGGGACCCAGAAATGTTAACTCATCTGGTGCGTCAGTGCCCCAAGGCATGGTTGTTTCCCTTCTCCCCTCCTACATCCTCTCCCAAACTCTGGGCAGCTCCTTCTGCATGGAGCACCCATGGAGGAATTTGTTTGGGTTACTGGGTGAGGGACGGTGCCAGAGAGTCAGCACTTCCCTGTTACATGTGGTCAGGCAGAGGATGCATTCTGGGATGCAGTCTTGATGAGTGAGAGATTGTCACTGCCTGCCCTGTAACCCTTAAATGCTCTGCTGCTATTGTTCAGAGCCCAGACACCAACAGCCAGCAGACAAGCATATAGTTCCCTGAGTGCTTGGCAGCCCTGGTTCAGTACTGATCCCAGCAGCCTGCCTACAACAGCCCCTCTCTGAGTCTCCACCAGCGTTGGTTATGACTTTGTGACCCCAACACACTCCGAGTCATGAATTTCCCCAAAACCATCTGCCCTGAAATGTCCCCTCTCCTAAAACACTCAGAATACTGAGGTCTGTTGCTCTTTTCAAGAGACAAAAACACAGAAGCTTGTTGCTTTAACTGGAGCTATTCATCACTTCATATCAAACATGGTCCTGGGCTGATTTAAAATAAAAAACAAAACAAGTTTATTTAATCAAATAAGGGGGATTTTAAGTGAGGTCAAGTATAAGGGCTAAAGTCAGAAATGATTAAAAACAAATAAAAATGAAAAAATACTTTCTAGTGACTAAGACTTAACGAAAGGACAGCCTTGCTTCCAGATAAGATTCAGCAAGATGGTCTGACCATCCCCGTGGTCAGGATCTCCCGCAAAGTGCTTGGTTCCTTTTATGTCTTGCATGTACGATAACTTGGGGTTCTTTGCCCCTCTCTTCTGTAGTCAACTGAGCTTTTGAAATGTGCCCTTCTCAAAGTCCAGTGCCACTGCAATGAGGAAATGTGCCAGGGAGTCTGATGGGGAAGGTTCCTTGCTGGTTTCTTCCCTGCTGATGCTTTCTGTAATGCAGATTGATCGGTCCTGCACGTGTTGATATGCCAGTGAATGGCCACTTGACTATTATTGCACTTGGAAAAAAACAGTTTGCCCAATCCCCAGACTTTTCTGGTTTAAACACATTTAGTCCCTTATTTCCTTCATATTTGTCCAGTCCTTTGGGAGTTTACCCTACATAGACAACACAAGAATATTACTGGTCAGTGTGTATCATTGGTTTTCCAATGATATTTCACATGGCACCTATTAGATACAGATTGACATAAGTGGATTGGGGCACACTGAACTGGTCAGGCCCTCTGAAACTCACTACTTGATGCTCTTAGGGTCACAGGCTTGTTCTGGGTAGTTACAGGGACAATCTGCCTTCAGGTAATGCAATCCATGCTCATTTTAAGTGCAGTTTAGTCTATACATACCGTGTGTGTTTATGTGTGTTTTAAAATGTGCACAACCTCTGAAGCCCTGTTAAAACTATAAGCGAGTGTTTAAAAAAAAGACAGTAGAGGCTTTTTTTGTGGCTGAGATGGGGAGAGAGTTAGGGATGGTAGAATACAAGCCAAGGCGCTCTCCAATTTCTAGTGCTTACTTAGCTGACTCTTCCTCCTCCAGCTTTCGGTACCAATGAACAGGATAAAGATAACTGGAATGGGCAGCTGCAGCTGCTGCTGGAGTGGAACCAACTGGACCTGGCCAGCGATGAGATCTTCACCAATGACCGGCGCTGGGAGGTAGTCAAAGTTTGCACCTTGGCACAGCTAGTGGGGTTGGAAACAAGGAGTGAAATTCTTTCTTGCACCATTTACGTAGGCATCGGTGTTCTGATGTTTGTAAATAACAATTCCATTCCAGTTCAATCTGAAGTGAGCAGAATGTATAGGCTTAAAATACACTAACCTAACAAATAAGGGTATTCTAACATGGCAAACCAATTGCTATGATGTCACTGCAGTGTCATAGCGTACCTGGGTATGAAATATACCATTACTTCAGGTGGGTTACTTGACTACTTGGAAACTGATGGTCTCACTCCCGTTCCTTGTCAGCCACAATGGTGGTGGTTATGGTAGCTGATGATTAATATTATTTTTTGCTCTTTGAGCAGAGGTCAAGGCTTGAAAGAGTCCAGAGACTGAACCAACCACCCTTTCTAGAAGTGGCCCTTCTAGTGTCAGATTTGGGCATTTTAGGGGCAGAGCGCAGAAGGTATCTCTGTCATTGTCAGTGTTGTCAAAACCTATTCTGTGGCCAAATACCAGGCTTTATATTCAGTGTGTGTCAGTCCAGCAGCTTTCATGGGCATAAATGCATGTAAAAGAGAGAAGAAAAATATCCAAAGAGTAAACGTGGTTGTTAGTCAAGTGTTAATCTGAAACATCATTAAGGCTCTGGAATAACAAACCCTGTTCTGTTCTGCCTTACCAGCGCCAGTGTTTATGAGGTGGGAGTGAGGCTTAAAGTAGAACCTTACTGAGGGTAGCAATGAGTGTTCGTTTTTACAATGTTAACACATTTTAATCTGGAAATTCTTGATGAAGCCTATACATGCAATAGCTAGGTATGCTTATTTCAGTCACTTCCCAAACCACAGCCATGGCTGCATTCTGAAGGAAATGTGGAGCAAAGGCAAAATGTGACCAATATTTATTTATAACAAAACATGTGAGCAATAGCAGAGGGATAGGGGACAGTGAATTCTGCTCAGCCATCCACAGCTGGCCTTGTGAAAAATACCTGGCTTTCCATCATTTTCTCCCCAGTCTGCAGACCTTGAGGATGTCATGTTTATAGCTCTTATCAAGGACCGGCCCAAATTTGTTCGCCTCTTTCTGGAGAATGGCTTGAACCTGAGGAAGTTTCTTAACAAGGAGGTCCTTACAGAGCTTTTCTCCAACCACTTTAGCAGCCTGGTGTTTAAGAACCTGCAAATTGCTAAGAACTCCTACAATGATGCACTCCTCACATTTGTGTGGAAGATGGTTGAGGACTTCCGAAGAGGCATTCAAAAAGAGGATAAGAACGGCAAGGATGAGACAGAAATACGGCTGTTGGTAAGTAACCACCAGTTGTCTAGCCATGTGTTCCTTAGTAGGAAAAGAATTGTCTTCCCTTGCCATTATAACAGTAATGAATTTGCATTTCGGTTGTTTAAAAAATGCTACAAATTGTGCGGAGTGCAATGGCCTTGAACATACTGATGCATTCCACATGTTAGTCTATGGCATGGATCTTTGCATTGCTCAAGTGCTCGAAGAATACGTGAGTCTTTTGTGTGAGGGTCATGGTTTCATACTGTGATTATCTCAGAGCAGTTTTAAAATATGTTCTAATTAAGACTTGCAAAGAACCTCAAGTTCATATCATTGTGGATGATAGACCTTTCAACTGAAAATGGCTCAGTGAAGGAAATGGAAATTTGTTTTTTATGTTACTGGGAAGAAAAAGTTTGAAAACGTGACATTGCACAAGAGACCAGCTTGTCCAGACAACTTAACTCAAAACTTTAAGAGAATCTTTCTAGCCCCTTGGGTCCCATCTACTTTTGGATCTGCGTACTTCTACTTCTATTGCCATGTACCACCAGACTCTCCATTGCTTTCATTAGGGCAGGATCAGGCCTTTAATGCAGACCTGAATTACAGAACTGGAATTTCCAAATTTCCAAGGCCTGTGCATGGAGGATAATTGGACTAGATGGTCCCCTTCTGGCATTAGAATTTGTGAACCTGATTCTCTGTACATTCTTTTCTTTCATGAGCCATGGAGAGAACAAGAAACTCTGCATTGCCCTCTTCACGCTCATAGCGCCAGCAGCTCTGCATTAAGACAATGACTAGAGTCAAATCTCATGCTTCAGGGCTTTAGCCAGACACCTGCATGGGCCAGGATGGAATTTTTTTCCCTGATGCACATTTGGCCAGCTGTATTCTGGGTTTTCGTCACTTTCCTCTGAAAGCAGCAGGGATTGGTCACAGCTGGATACAGGACACCAGGTGGGGTGGCATAGAGAATTTTCTTTTTCAAGGTATATCTACACTGCAAACCCTCTGTCCCACACTGTGGCAGCGAGTCTGAGAGTGTAGGTTAGCTGACTTGGGCTTGTGAGGCTCATGCTACCAGACTAAAAATAGCAGTGGAGACATTCCCACTCCCATCACCGGGTCTGAGTCTGGGCTACAGCCCAAGCGAGAATGTCTACACTGCTATTTTTAGCTTTCTAGAGGACGCCCAAGTCAGTTGACCCAGGCTCTGAGACTCATTGCTGTGGGTTAGGTTTTTTTGCAGAGTAGATGTACCCTCAGATGCTTGGCGAGTGAGTCTTGCTCATGTGCTCAGGGTCAAACTGATCACCAGACTTGGGCTTGGCAAGGGATTAATGGCAGGGACTTTGGGTATTTTTGCTTTTCTCTGTGGATTGCCTGCTGGGATCATCTGGGCATATCTCACCTAAACAATTGCCTGTTCTTGCAGTGTGCCTGAGATGTTGGTGGTATCTCAGTCCCTCCTCTTTTCTGCCAGTGGGACACCAGATGCTTAGTCTCCTGGGGACTAAATTGCTTTCTTTTAACCTGAGTTATTGAGTTCAATGTAGGGGAAACGGAGTGAAACTTAATCACAGGGAGATGATCTAATGGTCCCGTCTGGCCTTATGCTTTGTGAAAGTGTAAACCCCAATGCTGAGACTTTCCAAACTAGCTAGGGAATTCAGACACACAACTCCCATTACAATTAATATGAGTTGTCTCTTTAAATCCCCTAGCTGGCTTTGAAATCTTCAGCGAACATTTTGTTCTCCATTTTCTGCTGAGTTATTCTTGCTGCATGGCAATTAATGTCCAGTAATAACTTTTGAGTGTCATAAATGGATGCATGCTATATTAAAATGAAATAAAATAATGGAAGTTGTTACTATCAGAATATTTTCAAGTTAATGGTAAGAGGTCTGGTTCAACACTCAGGGCTTAACCAAAAGGTATAGAATGGGAGTGTTTCCACCTATCATTCATTTCCTTGTAAAATGGCATTTAGCTATGAAGCCATGTGTATATCCTTGAGGCTGGCTGAGTTACGCTCTGTGCATGAGCAGTGTGGAAGCAAAGATGATTTTCTGCTGCCTTTCCATTGTTTTCCATTTTGGGAGCAGCTGAGAGCCAACTCATTCTTCAGCACAACTTAGAGCAACCTTAAGGTTGCCAGGCAGCAGTGCAAAGAGAGCAAACCAGGGAGCCAAGTTTAAGGGGTGTAATAATATCTACTTGATTTAAAAAATAAAGCCAAGGTCATTGAACAGATAATGCCTTTATTTCCCTCCAGGATGAATCTTCTATTACAAGGCATCCCTTGCAAGCTCTCTTTATCTGGTCAGTTCTTCAGAACAAGAAGGAGTTATCCAAAGTCATTTGGGAACAGGTAGGGTATACCACCCTTTCCCCCAGCACTGTTGTATTTATCTTGGCCCTTTAAGCCTTTGCAAGCATTTGCCCTCTGTCCTCCCCAGAGTAACCATCTGGGAACTCAAATGCATGATAGATGAGCTACCAATTTAAAATGTTTTTTACAATTTTTCCTCTCTCAATCTGAGCTACTAAATTTGGATCTGGATCTGGATCCGGATCCATATATAGATTTCAGGACACTCTCCTCACCTAAAGTTTGAGGGAGATGTTGATTCAGCTGCTGAAAGGTGCTAGCTGTGAAATTCATAGCTGGACCCATGTTTGGATTATGACCCCCCTCCCTCTTCACAGTATGAAGATCATGTGATCCAGGCATATGGTTTGATCTAGTTTCTACTTCCAATGAAAAACAGAGGCCTTTTTTTTAAGGAAAACCAAAAACCAGGTCCATCTAGCCCAGTATCCTGTCTTCAGGTGCCAGGTGCCCCAGAGGGAATGAACAGAACAGTTAATCAGCAAGTGATCCAGTCTCAAAGTCTGAATGGTCATAGGCTAAAATTTTCCCTAGTTAAGGGGTTCCTTAATTCTTGATTGTCTAACTGGGCACTCAAAAATGGAGGCACCTGAAATTTAGTGGACACTCCTGATTCTTTTGTCCTGTGTCTTAAGCTGAGCACCCAATCTGCTAATACAGGTTCCTGTGCCCATGCCAAGCCATGGCAAGTTCAGCAGGTGTCCAGGTGAGTGTGCTGCAGTGTAGGACTGTAGAGAGCATTCTAAACACCTGACTTCAGGGCTCGTGTCTAAATTCCTGACACCTTGGAGAGGGTTTTAAGGCGATTTTAATCATAGAGACAAAACGAGTCACCTTGTGCCTAGAATAGTTCATTTGCAGCCTGGTGTGATGATGTTGCATTGAGTGGTTGGACTGTGCTTGTTTTGTGGATCTGGATCTTCATTTTCCATTGCTGACAACGTGGCTCTATTTACCAGCCTTTAATGAATCTCCAGAGCAAACAAACAAGGCAAGACAAAGCAATGATGTAAAAGGGGGTGGTGGAAGAAGTCTGTGGGACATTAAGCAGTGGAACACATCCTCACATTGCATGGAAGAACTGTTGGTGCTCTGAGCCAATCGTGGAGAAGAATGGTGATGGCCATGCCATGCAAAGAGCTCTGTGTGACTTCCTGATTCTCTGTCTCTTCGCAGACCAGGGGCTGCACTTTGGCAGCACTCGGGGCCAGTAAACTACTAAAAAGCCTGGCAAAAGTGAAGAATGACATTAATGCTGCTGGGGAGTCTGAGGAGCTGGCAAATGAATACGAGACGAGAGCAGTAGGTAAGCGCCTGTGTTAACAGACTTGGAAACATGAGCCATGTTCAGCTGGTGCTCAGCAGCTTGTAATGATGGATGCACAGCTGCAAGATTTTTCACTTGTGCTTGCTCCTTGAAAGCTTTATGGGATGTCATGTTGTAGGGACAGTCTCTGGCTGGGCTGGCAAGAGCTCCAGGGGAAGGACAGAAGAAGAGGTGTCTGTGGACTGGAGCAGAGGACGCAGACAGAAAATTCTGTGCTAGCTCCTGGCCTTGGATAGGCATAGCACTCCAAAAAACAAAGTCTGTGGTGGCTAATGAGGCCTGTGTCTTTAAAACTTGCACAGACACCTACAGGAAGTGTGTGACGAATGTCAAGGTTGGGAGCTGAGCCCAGCTCTGAGTCCCAGTGCAGTGCCTTAACTGCAGGCCCATCATCCTATTCATGCCAAGAACATAGTGGTGAAACAACTTCCAAGGAGGACAAGCAGTGTTGTGGCAGTGATGAGTCAGCTGGGCCACAGTCTGTTAAATCCTCTAGTATCCAGTTCATGCAGTATAGAGCTCATGGTGGAGGATGAGCGGCAGCGCTCCTGGTAACATGGTAATTCATGGCCTGCTACCTCTTCTGTCATTAATAAGGTTCATTTTCTGGCTTTATCTGAAACCTGGACAAATGCTGATGCTGTTAATTACACCTTCGTTTAATAATTTCCAAATGAATGTGGCATTGATGTATGAAAAACAAAATCAATGTGCGTGGTAGCTAGCAGCACAGGGATTACTATTTTGTTTTTAATAATCTATATAATACCCAGAACTCAGTTGTGCCAGCTGACAAGGCACTCAGTGCAAAGCACTTATTTATGATCTAAAGGGAAGGATAGCACAGCGCAGCTCATGGTGATTCACTACAGATTAAGCAAAGCCAAAAGGACAAGTCCCTTTCTGCACTTAGAGGTTGGTGATTGTGAATTTGCATTTGAGCTTCCCAGTAATTTGTCAGTATCATCTTCCCAAATCAGATCATTCGACAGCGAAGGAACGATAGACACTGAAGGCTGTGACGGGGGTTGGGAGAAGAGGGGATGACTTTCTGTGAGGGATAATACCTGAGCCTGTAACTTAAGCCAGGAAGTGGGGCAGGGAAGTCGACATCTTTGCCCAGGAAGCTGGACAAAGGGAGAGAGCCTGCTGGAGAGGGTTGTTGGTTTTTGTTTTTGTTTTTGGGGTTTCAGTTTTGGGCTGGCTGGGAAGAGGCAGGGAACCCCAAGTCTGGGGTCTAAGATCCTTGCTCCCCAGAGGGACCTGACTGAGGGGGCCTGCTTGTACCTACAAGCCCTGCTTGGGACTGTGTTCCTGTCATCTAATAAACCTTCTGTGTTACTGGCTGGCTGAGAGTCACAGTGAATCGCAGGAAGTGGGGGTTGCAGGGAACTGACTCCCCCACACTCCGTGACAAAGGCACATTACAATACACTACACTGCAAAAAAACCCCAAAACAACCCCTAGCAATGAGTCTCCGAGCCGGAGTCAACTGACTCAGGTTCATGCTATGGGGTAACAATAGCAATGTGGAGTTCCTACTCAAGCTCTGAAACCCAGCCAGGGGGGTGAATCTCAGAGCCTGAGAGAGAACATCTGCACTGCAACCTTCAGCCCCATAGAGCAAGCCCTGTGAGGGCCCCTCAGTTGACCCAGGCTCTGAGGCTCACTGCCATGGGTCTTTTTTTCTTTTTTTTCAGTGAAGACATACCCATAGAATGAAATGGGGACACTTTTTTTCACCATGGTTCAAAGCAGCACACAAGAAGGGAAATCAAAGCTACACACCTGTGCAGAAAGAACGTACCCAATTCTCATGTGAATTTGAATTTTCACTTGGGGAGCTGGTTGTGTCTCATGAGTTATGCTGAAATCCTTAATAGGTGTTGTCAGAACATTTTATTTCACGTACAGTGTTTGTAAAAATTGCCTCATTTTATAGGGTCAGATTTTTAAAGGTATTTAGTTGCCTACTGGGATTTTCAAACACTCCTATTGAAATGAATGGGTGCAAGGTGCCTAAGCACTAGCTTTCAACTACCTGAAAGGGGTTCCAAAGAGGATGGATCTAGACTGTTCTCAGTGGTAACAGATGACAGAACAAGGAGCAATGGTCTCAAATTGGAGTGGGGGACGTTTAGCTTGGATATTAGGAAAAACTTTTTCACTAGGAGGGTAGTGAAGCACTGGAATGGGTTACCTAGGGAGGTGGTGGAATCTCCTTCCTTAGAGGTTTTTACGGTCAGGCTTGACAAAGCCCTGGCTGGGATGATTTAGTTGGGAATTGGTCCTGCTTTGAGCAGGAGGTTGGACTAGCTGACCTCCTGAGGTCCCTTCCACCCCTGATATTCTAAGTGCTTTTCGAAATTCTACTAAGCACCAGTTTGCACCATTGGGTACCTAAATACCATTAAAAATCTTGCCCGCAGTCTTCGTCGCCCTTATTTTTATCTAAAATAAAATATTAAGGCCAGAATGCTCCCAACCGTCCTCATTTGGGTAACCCTGTTGAAATAATGGGGTTATTCATGGATGTAAGACCAGCAGAATTTGGGACTCAGTCCTGATTGTATTGAAATTAATGACAAAACTGCTATTGACTTGCTTGGCCCAGGGCTGAGCTCTCAAAGGCCTTTTGAAGAATGAAATTGTGAGGTTGTCTGCGTACAGTCTCAAAACGCTCTATCCAATGTACCAGTTAGTTTTCTAATGGCCATTGCTACAAAATCCCCTTGGCTTTCGCAAGTTATATTGGGTTTTTCATTTCTTGCACATCACCAGAAGCAAAGCTTCAGCAAGTAAGACCTATGCCCGCAGTGACATTGCCTCAGCTCTGCTGCCTGCAATGGGTTTTCCAGCACAGAAGGGACTTTGCCAGCTTGCTCACTTTCAGCTATGTTAGTTCTGTAGGGATAATGGGAGTCCAGTGCTACAAAGACTCACTTTTATCACTGCAACCAGTAGCTAGACACACGGCGCAGATGTGTTAAGGAAGAAGGTACCATGTTTACTGGACTACTTCTCAGAGCTTAATCACAACCTAGTTTTGATATCCATATGCAATCATCAAATCAGTTTGAATTTCTCCATATGCTTCCATGCAGACATTAAATTTGGAGTCCACTATTCTAATCTACTGTTGTGAAAATGAGGAAGGAGCTCTTGTATTGTACATTCATTGCCAAAAGCTTTACTAATGCACATTGAAGATTCTGCAAGCAAATATGCCAGTCAGAAAAAAATGAGTTGACTCCTGCAGCTACATCAGCTCAATCATGTTTTGCAAACATAGTATTTCCTGTTCCTATTAAATATATAGCTTAGCATGTCACTGATTATATTGTAAAATATACAGGCTGTGCAAAATGGCTGAGTTAATGTTGCAGTACGAGCCTTAGTCTCAAGATTTCCAGCCTCTTGATTTCTGCGAGCATGAGTGAAATGGGGCCAGGGATCTGGGTAGAGTGAAGAGGTGCATGTCTGACCTGGGCTTTCTTTTTTCCCTTCTGTCCTTGTGGGACTGTCTCTCCTTTAGAGCTGTTCTCTGAGTGCTATAGCAGTGATGAAGAGCTGGCAGAACAGCTACTCACTTATTCCTGTGAAGCCTGGGGTGGGAGCAATTGCCTGGAACTTGCTGTGGAAGCTAAAGATCAGCAGTTCATTGCACAGCCGGGAGTGCAGGTAACACAAGCTAAAAAGCAGTGATTCTTCCCCCACACCCACAAGAAAAAGAAAAGGCGGCTCACTTGCAATGTAAATATTGTGCTCACTTCCTTTTTAAAGGTTATATAGATTAACTGTTTGAAAAAAACCTGTCCTAAAGAAATGCAGTGGCTGAGGCTCTCATTTGTTTGGAAGTCAGGCGTTTCAGAGAAGGATCCCACAGCAACGTGAACTCTGTGATCAGATAAAGTAGTGGCTGTGCTGCTAAAGGGAACATGTTGTAGAACTGGTTCTCTGATGCCCTCTCCCCATGTGGAGGGGTTGCGTTTGAAACTTGCATGTGCAGAGTATGCATAGAATGAATCAAACCACTCATGGCGGGGAGTGGTGATTCACCCATAGGTGTTATGCCAGGAGACAAAAGTTTTAATTTACAGCTGGGGTTCATAGAGGGTCTACTGATGGAGACTGCCTGAGATGTTTATTCCCAGTGCATCTCCTCCCTCTGCTTGTGTTCTTGGGCATAGCACTCAGCAGAGTGGTGTCCTTACCTAAGACTCCCTCAGCTAAATGAAACGAACTGCTTCTCCTACCTCAAAAGCTCTTGGAACGTCCTGGAGATGCTAGCCTCTGGCACAAGATGGAGCAGTGGGCTCATGTAGTAGCCTTTCCTTTCTCCTGAGGTAGCTCAATATTTCTGCAGCTCCCAAGGCCTCCAGTGCTACAGAAATCCAACAACTTAATATGTTTCAGTAGAAATCATTGTTGGGCTTTCTGCATTAAACATCAAACACATTTCACATTTCTGCTTTCTCTACCTTGCTTCAATAAAACCTGGATGAATCTTTCTCCTCTTTGCTGTAGAATTTCCTTTCCAAACAGTGGTATGGAGAGATCTCGAGGGACACTAAGAACTGGAAGATTATATTGTGTCTGTTCCTTTTCCCTTTAATCGGCTGTGGTTTCATCTCCTTCAGGTAACAGGGTTCTCGTTGGTAGAAAAACAGAAGGAAAGCATGTCTATATAACCTATTTAGGTGCTAATATCTGGCTCACCCATTATAGTATCCGAGTGCCCCAAACAATGAACGTAGCCCAAACAGCCTTTTTAAGTAGGACGTGACTTTCCTCTTTTACAGATGAAAAAATACGGCACAGGATAGATTAAATGATTTGCCCAAAGTCATGCTGGGACTTTGTGGCAGAACTGGGGACTGAACCCATGTTTCTCGAGTCCCACTCCAGTATCTTAAATGAAATCCTTCTTTCCTCTGATAAAGTCCATCTGCTGTGGAGGTCAATCAGAGCGTGACAGCAAGGATGAAACACAAGTTGTTACCATTTGGCAGCAGTTTGGTGGCCTCTATGTAAGGAGAGGCATGGCATCAGCAAAATTCCTGGCTGACAGGTGATGACGTCAGTGCTCATTTGGCTGGGATTGCTAACAAAATGTCTAGTGGCTGAATGAGCTGGAGAAAGAACAGCTCTGGTCCTTCAGGGACAAGATAGACCACCCTGCCAACGTACCCTGAGTCAGGGACATTTAACTGATGCTGCCCAGACTATAATTATTTGACAACACTTCAAAGTGATTTTTTTGATTTAAAAATATAAGGCATGTTTACATGGTCACTACTTTAGTTTCACAAGAAACATTTTTTTAAAGGCTTGAGAGATGTGTGTTTTGAGATCATCCTTTTTTTTATCTAGGAAGAAGCCCGTGGAGAGGAGCAAGAAGCTCTTGTTGTATTATGCCTCATTCTTCACCTCCCCATTTGTGGTCTTCTCCTGGAACGTCATCTTCTACGTTGTTTTCCTGCTGCTCTTCGCCTATGTCCTGCTCATGGATTTCCAAGATGAACCCACCATGCTGGAACTCATCCTCTATGTTCTGGTCTTCATCCTGCTTTGTGATGAAGTGAGACAAGTAGGCAACGCTTGTGAACCAAAATGGCCTATTTCCAGGCAGACACTTTTTTATTTTTCCTAGATGCAGAAAGAAATGGAGACCTTCTTATGGTTATGTGCAAAATGCTATGCAAAACTCATTCAGAGAGCCCAAAGGAAGTGATTGTGTTCCCCATGACTGACACACACAACTCCTGCTAATGCTGGCAGAAGCTGTGTGTGTGTTGAGGGAAACATACTGATCCTGTGCTGTATGTATTAGTCCATAGCCCAGATTCTAAAAGGTATTTAGGTGTCTTTCAATGGGATTTGGGCACCTAAATATCTCTGAGGATTTTGCCATTAGAGAGAGTTCTCAGAATCATGTGGTATAAATTGTCAAAGCAATCTAGGTCATTTAGATTAATTTTGTAATGGAAAATGTCTCATAATGCTCTAGAATTTTTTGACAAACTTATGTAGCTATCACTGGTATTTGTCATTTCATGAGTGAGAGAACTGTGGCTGATAGAGGCCCAGCGCCCACACCACAAAGAGGGAACACGTCTATGCACTACCAAGTTACTCCGAATGAGATGCACTAATTTATTTGTTTGCAGAGGTGTTTGACTATCTCTGCGGGAGGGGGGAAATGGTTTTCTTCTGAGGAGAGAATGCCTTTAGTAATAGGAGTCCTTCAGAATGCTGGGGGATTTGAGTGTGGCTGGTGAAGAGGTCATGGAGACTTACGATCTATCGTTGAGAAGATGGTGTGTGATTTATTAGTTGTTCAGTGCAGTCTTGAGTACCGTGTAAGGCATGCAGCCAGAGGACAAGTGCCAGCACAAGGGCTGCATGCATAAAGATCATTGCAGGATGAGCCTCTGCCATGCCCAAAGTGGCTGTAACTGTGCTATTTAATCTTAATGTTTTTTTCAGGAAAAAATAAATCCATTACCAAATAAATAGGAGTGCACCTTTGGCTTGACAGATGTACCGTCTAGGGGATGAATGGGAAAGGTTATAAGAGTCTGCTACCTTGAAATTTTTCTTGTCTGATTGATTAGGTTTCCTGGTTGCTTTGGACCCCTCACCTCCCACGTAGGCTCAGCCACCACTTGAGCAGCATGACATTTTCAGTTGCAACAGCTGACTTAAGAGTGTTAAGCAGCTCCCAGTTCAGAAAGTGAAAACTGAAGGGGTCGGATGATCATAAAACCCAGCTGAAAAAGCAGCTGGGCATAAGGAAAACCTTTCTTCCCCTCCTCTTAAAGTACCACCCATCAGCAATCAGGGCAGCCAGAACTGCTTCAGATCTAGGGCTCCAACCAGGGCCGGTGCAAGGATGTTTTGTGCCCTAGGCGAAACTTCCACCTTGCGCCCTCCCCCAAACCCCTGCCCTGAGGCACCCTCCCCGCCATGGCAGTTCCCCCCCACTGCCCTGAAGCGCCCCCCCTGCGGCAGCTCCCCATCCCCCAACCTCCGCCCTGAGGCACCCCCCCGGCCCAGCTCACCCCTGCTCCGTGCACGAGCATCCCGAGCATGCCATTGCTGCTTCACTTCTCCCACCTCCCAGGCTTGCGGTGCCTAAGCTGATTGGTGCTGCAAGCCTGGGAGGCGGGAGAAGTGAAGTAGCTCACCCCTGCCCCGCCTCCTCCCTGAGCACGCCGTGGCTGCTTCACTTCTCCCGCCTCCCAGGATTGCCGGGCCAATCAGCTTAGGCGCCGCAAGCCTGGGAGGCGGGAGAAGTGAAGCAGCCATGGCGTGTTCGGGGAGGAGGCGGGGCAGGGGTGAGCTGGGGCAGGGAGTTCCCCTGCATGCCACCCCCCCTTACTTGCTGCAGGCGGCCCTCCCCGCATCCCCCTGCCCCTGCTCCTTCTGCCTAAATGCAGGCGGTTACTGGGCCACGGTCCCTGCCGACGAAAATGGTGCCCCCCAAATCCTAGTGCCCTAGGCAACCACCTAGGTTGCCTAAATAGTTGCACCAGCCCTGGCTCCGACCCTGCATTTTCTTACTCATATGAGCAGGCATGAAGCAAATAGTCTCACTCCTGTTGATTTTAATGAGGATTATATGCCCAAGGTATCTACGTTTGAGTAAAGGTTGGGTGCATAGGCACTTACCAGGTATCTCTTTTATTTGCATTCATGGATATCGATACCCGGAGTCAGGCTGACTCTGGCAGTGCACTGTTGTGTTGTGTGGCCTAGCTATACTGACATAAATTAGCCTAGGACTTGGCTCTTAGATGTTCAGTTGTCAGTTCTGGCCATCTTTGGTTCATAAAAAAACAAGGGATTTTTAATTTCATTTGCAAAACCACTAATGAGAAGATAACTGTGATAGTCTGGTTGACTTGCATTCTCTCGCCCTTGAGCGTCTGCCTTTCCTAACATGTAATGTTCAAAGAGAGGTATGAGCCGAAGATGTGCAGAAATAGAAATATCTTGAATTTGACAAGTGCTAATGTAGAGAGACAAGGTGGGTGAGGGAATATCTTTTATTGGACCAACTTCTGTTAGCGAGAGACAAACTTTCAAGCTACATAAAGCTGTTACTCTTAAGCTTTGTGTGCCTTGAAATTTCGTCTCTCACCAACAGAAGCTGGTCCAATAAAAGAGATTCTCTCATCCACCTGGTCTTTCTGGTGTCCTGAGGCCAACCTAGCTACAATAACAGTGCAGATTCTAATCTAAACATTTGTGTAACCATGGTGCATTATTACCATTCTTCCCACACTATGGAAAATGACAGCTACCATAGATGGATTTGAGTAGCACCAGTAACAAGTCATATACACCAGGCACTCTCATAGACTCAAGGTCAGAAGGGACCATTATGATCATCTAGTCTGACCTCTTGCACAATGCAGGCCACAGAATCTCACCCACTCACTCCTGTAACAAATCCCTAACCTAAGTCTGAGTTACTGAAGTCCTCAGATCGTGGTTTAAAGACCTCAAGCTTCAGAGAATCCTCCAGCAAGTGACCTGTGCCCCACGCTGCAGAGGAAGGCGAAAAACCTCCAGGTCCTCTGCCAATCTGCCCTGGAGGAAAATTCCTTCCCGACCCCAAATATGGCGATCAGTTAAACCCTAAGCATGTGGCAAGATTCACCAGCCAGCATGGATGAAAGAATTGTCTGTAGTAACTCAGATCCCATCCCATCTAACATCCCATCACAGACCACTGAGCATATTTACTTGCTAATAATCAAAGATCAATTAATTGCCAAAATTAGGCTATCCCATCATACCATCTCCTCCATAAGTTTATCAAGCTTAGTCTTGAAGCCAGATATGTCTTTTGCCCCCACTACTCCCCTTCTGGAAGGCTGTTCCAGAACTTCACTCCTCTAGTGGTTAGAAACCTTTGTCTAATTTCAGATCTCAACTTCCAAATGTCCAGTTTATATCCATTTGTTCTTGTGTCCACATTGGTACTAAGCTTAAATAATTCCTCTCCCTCCCTAATATTTATCCCTCTGATATATTTATAAGGAGCAATCATATCTCCCCTCAGCCTTCTTTTGGTTAGGCTAAACAAGCCAAGTTCTTTGAGTCTCCTTTCATAAGACAGGTTTTCCCTTCCTCGGTTCAGCCTAGTAGCCCTTCTCTGTACCTTATCCAGTTTGAATTCATCCTCCTTAAACATGGGAGACCAGAACTTCATATAATATTCCAGATGATGTCTCACAAGTGCCTTGTATAACAGTACTAATATCTCCTTATCTTTACTGGAAATACCTCGCCTGATGCATCCCAAAATTGCATTAGCTTTTTTAATGGCCATATCAAATTGGCGGCTCATAATCATCCTGTGATCAACCAATACTCCGAGGTCCTTGTCCTCCTCTTGTTACTTCCAACTGATGTGTCCCCAATTTATAACCAAAATTCTTGTTGTTAATCCCTAAATGCATGACCTTGCACTTTTCACTATTAAATTTCATCCTATTATTATTACTCCAGTTTACAAGGTCATCCAGATCTTCCTGTATGATATCCTGGTCCTTCTCTGTGTTAGAAATAGCTCCCAGCTTTGTGTCACCCGCAAACTTTTTTAGCACATTCCCACTTTTTGTGCCAAGGTCAGTAATAAAAAGATTGGTCCCAAAACCGATCCCTGAGGAACTCCACTAGTAACTCCTTCCAGCCTGACAGTTCACCTTTCAGTATGACCTGTTGTAGTCTCCCCTTTAACCAGTTCCTTATCCACCTTTCACTTTTCATATTGATCTCCATCTTTCCAATTTAACTAATAATTCCCCATGTGGACCCATATCAAATGCCTTACTGAAATCGAGGTAAATTAGATCCACTGTGTTTCCTTTGTCTAAAAATCTGTTTCCTTCGCAAAGGAGGAGATCAGGTTGGTTTGGCATGGTCTACCTTTTGTAAAACCATGTTGTATTTTGTCCCAATTACCATTGACCTCAATGTCCTTAACTACTTTCTCCTTCAAAATTTTTTCCAAGACCTTACATACTAAAGATGACAAACTAACAGGCCAATAGTTACTCGGATCACTTTTTTCCCCTTTCTTAAAAATAGGAACTATGTTAGCAATTCTCCAGTCGTACGGTACAACCCCTGAATTTACTGATTCATTAAAAATTCTTGCAAGTGGCCTTGCAATTTCATGTGCCAGTTCCTTTAATATTCTTGGATGAAGATTATCTGGGCCCCCCAATTTCATCCCATTAAGCTGTTCGAGTTTGGCTTCTACCTCGGATGTGGTAATATCTACCTCCATAGCCTCATTCCCATTTGTCATCCTACCATTATCCCTAAGCACCTCATTAGCCTCATCAAAGACTGAGGTAAAGTATTTGCTTAGATATTGGGCCATGCCTAGATTATCCTTAACCCACTCCATCCTCAGTATTTAGCAGTACTACTTCTTTCTTTTTCTTCTTATTTATGGAAGAAATTTATTTTACTATTGGTTTTAATTCCCTTTCAAGGTCCAACTCTACATGGCTTTTGGCCTTTCTCACTTTATCCCTACATGTTGTGACCTCAATAAGGTAGCTTTCCTTGCTGTTCCCTCGCATTTTCCACTCCTTGTAGGCTTTCTGCTTTTTCTTAATCACTTCTGAGATGCTTGCTCATCCAGCTTGGTGTACAACTCCTGCCTATGAATTTTTTTCCCCTTTCTTGGGATGCAGGCTTCTGATAGTTTCTGCAACTTTGACTTGAAGTAATTCTAGGCCTATAGATCCACAAGTTCTTCAGTCCAATCCACTTCCCTAACTAATTTCCTTAATTCTTTAAAGTTAGCCCTTTTGAAATCAAAAACCCTAGTCCCAGATCTGTTTTTGTTTATCCTTCCATCTAGTTTGAACTGAATTAGCTCATGATCACTCGAACCAAGGTTGTCCCCTACAACCATTTCTTCTATGAGGTCCTCACTACTCACCAAAATCAAATCTAAAATGGCATCCCCTCTTGTTGGTTCTTCAACTACTTGGTGAAGGAATCCATCAGCTATCGCATCCAGAAAAATCTGAGCCCTACTATTATTACTAGCACTTGTCCTCCAGGCTATATCTGGGAAGTTAAAGTCTCTCATGATCACAAAATTCCCATTAGTGTTTACTTCATTAAAAACATTAAAGAGGTCTCTATCCATATCCAAATCAGATCCCGGTGGTCTGTAGCACACCCCAAGCACTATCTCAGGGGAGGATCTAATAGCTTTCTTTCCCAATGTGATTTTTGCCCAGACAGACTCTGTCTTACCCAATCTATCCCATCTTATTTCTTTACAGTCTACCTCATCATTGATGTACAATGCTACTCCACCACCTTTGCCTTTATTTCTGTCTTTCCTAAACAGCACATACCCTTCAATACCTGTACTCCAGTCATGACTACTATTCCACCATGTTTCTGTTATCCCTATAATATCTGGTTTCACTTCCTGCACCGGTAGCTCTAGTTCCTCCATTTTGTTACCTGGGCTCCTCACATTAGTGCACAAACATCTTAATTTTTGCCCTTTGGCTTCACTGACATTCTTTACCCGGGTAGGCCCAGACATTCTACCACCAGTATCACCTATTAGACTGGTATCTACAGTACCCTTCCTCCTTATGTCCATTCTCCTACCCACGGCTGTATCCTTTCTTACTTTGTTTTCTTCCCTCTCAATGTTAAATTCCGGCATGGGGATTACCTGACATCTCCCAACCATCTCCCCCCAATTCCTAGTTTAAAGCTCTCTTAATCAGTTATGCCAGCCGCCATCCTAGAAGTCTATTTCCCTCCTCACCCAGGTGAAGTCCATCCCGAAAGAACAGTCCTTTGTCCATGAATGATTCATAGTGGCCATACATCCCAAAGCCCTCCTTATAGCACCACTGCCTGAGCCATCTGTTGATCGCCATAATCTTGTCACGCCTTTGTTGACCTTCTCTAGGAACAGCCAGAATCCCACTAAAGATCACCTGAGCCTCAATTTCCTTAAGTGTCTTCCCCAGTCTGGCATAGTCTCCCTTGATACATTCCAGCGAGAATCTAGCCGTATCATTTGTTCCCACATGAAGGACAATCAGCGGATTCTTTCCCGCTCCTGTTAGGATCCTTTTCAGTCTCAGGTCCACATCCCGTATCTTAGCACCCGGCAGACAGCACACCCTTCTGTTCTCCAGATCAGCTCTAGTTACAGGCCTGTCGATCCTTCTCAGTAAGGAGTCCCCAATCACGTAGACCTGCCTTTTCCTGGTGACAGTGTGATTCTCTGGTCTATCCCCTGCTCCCACTGTCCTCTCGATTCCTATTCGCCCTCGCAATCCTCTGCAACCCATCCCGTATCATCCTGGGGCTCATATTTGGTGTTGTCTCCATTGACTCTTCCCCTCTTCCTATAGGACTACCTGCTCTTCTCTTTTTCCTTGCCCTCTCACCTTCAGCGACCACCTGCTGTGCCCCTTCTTCATTTTCCAGCTCTGCAAATCTGTTCCTGAGTTCTGTTTCTCCTTCACTAGTCTGCCTTTTCCTCTACCTGGTTCTCTTAGTCACATGCTTGCACCATCCACTTTCCTCACCCAGCAGTCTCCCCTCAGAGTTCTTTGGTCCTGCTTCCATCTGCAAGTCTGAGCTTTTCCCTTCGGCCTCCTCATGTCTCTGCTCCATCATCTGCTTGAACCCGCTTCTAAACTCAACCAGAGTTTCCACCTGCATCTCTAATCCTCAGCTCTATCAGGCAGCACTTCATGCAGACAAAACTCTTTTCAGGTACCCCCTCCAGGATCAAATACATGCTGCAGCTTCCACATCCAGTCATCCTCATTGTGTCTTCCACTGCTGCCTCTGTATCGGTCATAGCCGTCCCACCTAAAACCTGTTAGTCCAGGAAACACAAACCAAAGCAAACCACCACCACCTACAGCAAAACAACCCCCCAACAGGCACCAGAACACTGGCAGAACACCACCTTCACTAGCCTGTCAATTCCTCTGCCTAGGTCTCTTAGTCTCCCCCGCAACTCCTCTTGCAAACTCCCACTGAAACTCCCCTGTTTACAGCTCTGTTTGCTGGCTCCTGTGCCGCTGCAGCTGTCTATGCTATGTCATTGTGTAAAATGGTGAAAGTGTCTAGGACACTGGTTTTCTTTCAAATGCATTGAGAATTGAATAAGTATTCACTGCTCTCCAGTGGCTGAGATGCAACTGGGCTGATAGTAATTGATCCTATTCCAAAGATTCAGAACTGTTTGAACTAATGATACTTAATTACAAATGGAAAAATGAGCCTATATGTGGAAGATATTACTCCAGAATGGGATACCTAGGGGAAAAACCAACCCTGAAATTAATTCAGCTGGCCACTAGATGCCACCATTCCACTTCATAAACACACCCAAATACTTGTACCAGAAAAGAAGTAGGAATCTTGGTCCTAAACAGACTGGTTATAAAACATGTTTAAAGGATTGTTAAATCTGTGATTAACTCTCAGTACATGACAATTCTTTATAATGATTGAATATGCATTTGGACCAGATCTCTGTGTGCTGTTTGAAATGATCTGATACTTTTATATCATTTCCTTTTTGACTGATACAAAAGGAGACTAGAATTAACTGGAGGAGGGAATATTTAGATCTGTGATACCCTTATGATAGAGTTCAAAGCTGAATCAGAACTAAGGTTTTGGATGAGATTTGTTGGTGCTGGGTGCTGTTGAGCTGCTTTGAGGAGAATGAGTCAAAATGCAGAAATCTCTTTATCGATTGATCACACAGTACTTCTGTCAGATGTGTCCAGGTCAGAATCCAGTCCCCTTCCCCGTTTCAGGTCCAATGTGGACCCCCAAGCATTGAATGGGGGCTCTGGTCTGGAGGTCAGAATCTGACCCCTGTCCATGAAATGCAGAGGTGGGGGTGGGGGTTAAATCTGAGACTGCGTTTCAGAGGCATTGTTGGTTGAAAATACGTACAGGTAAATATTGTTCATTTGGAGAGTTTTAGGAAAAAACACACCTGATCCAAAAATATTTAATAGCGAGTTAGCAGTTACTTCCCATGGGATTCCAGCAGTGAGGTGTGTCTTTGCTGGGCAAGAAGTGAGGGGCCACTGTCAAGAAATACAAAAACGAGGAATCCTTGTGGCACCTTAGAGACTAACAAATTTATTTGGGCATAAGCTTTTGAAAGCTTATGCCCAAATACATTTGTTAGTCTCTAAGGTGCCACAACGACGTCTCATTTTTTTTGCTGATACAGACTAAAACGGCTACCACTGAAACCAGTCAAAGAATATTGTGTTATCTCAGTGGCTCTCGAATTGTGGTCCATGGACCACTGCTGGTCCATGAGGCACTTATCTTTGAAGCATTGTGCAAGTGTTAAACAGTTAATTTTCACAGCTTCCTCTGTCAAGGAAAGTTCTACTACATCCATCTTACAGGGGGAAGAAACTTAAGTGCAAAGGTTAGGGCCAAAATAATGATGGTGATCACTTTTAATTGACCAGAGCAGGACTTTCTTTTGGCCCATCTGATAGAGCTGCTGCCTGTGTTCCACAAGTATCCCAATTAATGTCTCAGCTGAGGTAATGCATAGGCTGCATGTTAACACACTGTGGGACTCTGCCCTTCTTGAGGCTGGCTCACTAAGAGATTTGTGTCAACTCCAATTACTGGCTATTGTCCTGTAGCTTAAGCAGTAGAGAGGCATGGTTTTAAGTTAAAAGGTCCAAGGTTCAGCTCTTGCTGATGAGACGTAGCAAACCCAGCCATCCAATGAAACACTCCACAAATTTGTTTGACCTTACTTAGGGTTTGTCTACACAGCGGCTGGGAGGTGTAACACTCTCTTTGGATAGACATACACACTAGCTCTGGTTCTGCTAGTGCACTAACAATAGCAGTGTGGCCTCTATTGATGGTGGCTCAGGCTAGCTGCTGGACCTAGGTCCTCTGGGATTGTACTAGGTAACCCCAGCCATCTCCTATGCTGCTGCCATGCCCATGTTGCTATTTTTAGTGCACTAGCTTGATCATAGCTAGTGTGTGTATTTGTTACCACACTGGCAATCACATCTTCTAGCTGCGTACCCCCCTTGTATATCCATCATTTTGCAGGCTTAGCTTTCAAGGTCAGATTGGGTACCCCTTATTTCCACTGGTGGACTGTACTCAGCTGAGTATTCCAACTGAGTGACCAGTTGCAGCTCAAGGTAATTAGTCTAGTACTCAGACTGCAATAGCAAAAGCATTTTCAAATGAACTTTTAGGGCTAGAAAACCCTGATTTGTGTCTCCCTGATGGAGGTGAGCAGTGAAACCAATATTGAGAATGATGTTTTCCCTAAAATGTCAGTGATTTGAACTATGCTGCAGCCAATAAATGTCTTCAACAAGGAGATGGACAAATAAGAGCCAGGTCTATGGTTGTAAAGGGCCGAGTTTGGCTACATTTACTGTGAATAGTCCCTTACCGCATGTGCGGCTCCAGTGAAATCCATGAGAGCACTCGCGGACTAAGGTACCCAAGGCAAGTAATGGTGGTGGAATTGGGCCCATGATGGAAGTAATCAGTGCTGGCCGCATGCTGTTGTGGTGATTTTTCTGCTCTTTTCCCTTTCTAGTGGTACATGAATGGTAATAAATATTTCTCAGATCTGTGGAACGTCATGGATACGCTTGGAATCTTTTACTTCATAACAGGGATTATATTCAGGTGAGTAGTGTTTGGTCTAAAGGCATGTTACCATGGCTCTCCTCAGTGCCAGCTACTGGTACGGTGTGTGTCTGGCTGTGAGAAGATGATGAACAAAGTCACTTGAACTCACTAGCAAACTTGTTATGTTTCCTAAAGTAATAGAAGGTTGTGGATTTTGGATCCAAGGCACAAAGACTGGTTTTGCAGAACATCTCGTGGGCTGAAAAGAACTTGTGCTGAGGAGCTTTTCTTCTGCTCAGATAAGGATAAACTAACACAGACAAGTTTGGTTTGGGTGCTGCTAGAGTCAGAATTCAACAACCCCACATTCTCTGGACTCAGAGGATGTTTTCCTGGATTTCAGGGCCCTTCTGGGCCAGCAGCAGTTCGATCCAGAGTTATAGGGAATACAGGGTATGGTTTAGCAGACTCACACAGAGCTAGTTGAGGGGTTTAGATGTTGACTCAAGCCATATGTCTGGCCCTAGTGTCTATTCCTGATACACCAAGTATCTATTGTAGCTCCTGATAAGAGAGGGTTGCATTGCTACCTCAGCCTTCCCTGATTGTGCATCCATCAAAAGCCAAGTGGGCAGAGGTCCCCAGCGTCAGCTCCCTCCCCTGGCAAACACCTGGCGTTCTGTTCCTGAGGATGAGCTCCTCAGCCTTTCTTTGGGTGCCGATCTTTCTCTTTAAGAACCTTCATGAGGCACCTGGCCTTTTCCGCTGCCACAGTGTGTGCAAATGCTATGAGTCATACCAGCGTGAATCCAGTGTCACTCTACTGAAGTCAGTGTGGTGACTCTGGATTTATTCTGGTGTAGCTTAGGTCAGAATTGGGCCCAATGAGGCCTGAAGTTTGCTCAGTGGAAATACCTCTGTCCTCCTGACTGCAATAGCACTGACGGGTGATCCTGAGGATCTCTGCTCTTTGGGTGGGTGCATGACTGATGCCTATGTGCTACGGTCTTGAGTTTTTTGCAAAAGCCCAAACCTCCCACACTCCCCTCCACAAAGGTAGGTGGCTCCGAGTAAGGTACCCTTCCATTTGAACAATCTCTTGTTTACATTTAGTTTTGCAAAAATAAAGACCTGGCCTCAGCAGCCTTGTCTAGTTCCATCCTGTACTGCTGCTTCATCAGTTTTGACCTTGTTTAAAGATCTTTATACCGAATTAACATTTGAGACAAATTGGATGACTCTGCTGACTGGTAATGGGGCATGAAGCTTTCTGGATTGCCAGCGAGAATTTGCCCCCCGCTTATTAGTGGCTGAAAGCTGTTTATTGGCTGACAGTGATGTACGGTGTGTGAAGTGACTTGAGGCCTGACCCAGCTTGCCCTGAAGTCAGTGGAAAAGATTACCACTGATTTCAACGGGTTTTGGATTGGGCTCTTAGTGCTGTAGTTTGGTTTCTAATGGGCAGAGATCCCTGTCAGTTAAAAGATTCATAATTACAACGTAATTGTACCTTTTGACAGCCTCAAAAAAAGGGGCCAAGAGGACAGAATGGGAATGGAGACTCCTGTTCTGTAGCAGAATTCAGGTGTCTGTCCTTGGTCATGAAAGGGTTGTGTGGGAAGCTGCTGATTTTTCTTCTGGATTGTCTGACACTTAATCTCACTTAATGGAAAGAATCTAGCCTTTTAGTGTGGTTTAGGGGATTGCTGTAATTTACATATACTATACAATAGAACCTCACTCCCGTGTACAGACTGGATTCTGTGCCTGGGCAAGTAACAGGCACGGATACATACATCCTGCAATATACCTTGTTCACTCGTTTTGTCAATTGTAGTTCCAGTTATTGATGTTACTCTGTCATCTTACACTAGTAAAAGTTTGTCCTATATTTTAGGAGGAAGAAATGAAAGGAATGAGATCTGTATAGCATCTGCTGTTACATTTTTGCTCAGAGAGACCAACTTTTTTGCAAAGATTATAAAGTGTGCAAATAAGTAACCACCGTCTATTCTATGGGACCAGGCTGTTTCAATATATATCTGTCATAACTTTAGCCAATGTTTCATTACACTTCTTTTTCTTCCCCAGGCTCCGCTCCTCCAATGAAAGCTCCTGGTACTCTGGGCGAGTCATTTTTTGCCTGGACTACATCATTTTTACTCTAAGGCTGATCCACATTTTCACAGTTAGCAGAAATCTAGGACCAAAAATTATTATGCTTCAGAGGATGGTAAGACATGGGCAATTGTTCATAACGGTCTAAATAAATGATGTTACAAGCTTTTCTTAGAGTGAAATTCCCCCCATACAGAGGGCTGGCACAAGGCCCAAGCCCCACGTACATCCTCCAAATAGGGCTTAATTGAGATTGAAGAGGGACATAATTAGTACAGGGCTGTGTACTGGCTTTCTGCATGGGGCGGGTGGGGGCACTCTAAATGAACAGTTAATATTGGAAAGACAAGTATCAGAGGCAGGACCAGCTCTGGCTTTCTTGCTGCCCCAAGCACAACCCCCCCCCCCCGCAAACCTGCGGGGTGGCCAGAGCTAGGGTGCAAACTTTCGGTGCCACTCCCCCGGCCCGCTGGCTAGCGGGACTCCCTGCGCTGCAGACGTGCTCCGGGAAGTGGAGTGCACTCCCCGGCTAGTGGGGGGAGGGGGTGGAAGTGGGGGGAGACAAAGAAGGGGGGTGGCCAGGCCTTCCTTCAGCCAGGGCGCTCACCACTCGGCCCCTCCCGCCGCACTGCCTGCCAGGAGGGCTCTACGCCACTCCCACCTGCAGTGAATTCAAGGTCGGCGGGGAGGGAAGGACGTGGGCTGCTGGGCTTGCTGCGGACTTGGCACCGGCTGGGGCAGACAGAGCGCACAGCCCACTCCCAGTAGGGCATTCCCCTCCTCCATGCCTCCGCCTCCTACAGGGCAGATGGAGCGGCCAACCAAAAGAAAAAGAAAAGGGTGGCTCTGCCACCCTAGGATTGGGCGGAAGCCGCCCCTTAGAATCTGCTGCCCCAAGCACGAGCTTGCTCTGCTGGTGCCTGGAGCCGGCCCTGATCAGAGGGGTCAATGTGTTAGTCTGGATCTGTAAAAAGTGACAAAGAGTCCTGGGGCACCTTGTAGACTAACAGATGTACTGGAGCATAAGCTTTTGTGGGTGAATACATCATGCATCTGATGAAGTGGGTATTCACCCACGAAAGCTCATGCTCCAATACGTCTGTTAGTCTATAAGGTGCCACAGGACACTGTGTCGCTTTTTATTGGAACGACAGTGAGCTTGGTTTCACAGCAGCGTTCAGCCTCAGCATATCAAATGCTTCAGAGTTGGATTTTGCAGCCCAGCTCATTACTCACATGAAGATTCCTTACTCAACACGAGTAAGGGGATGGCTGAGGAAGGAAAACCTCAATTCTTCTGAGAAGCTAGACTTAGCCGCTGTTGGGAGTTTTCCTACTTCAGGAACTGGACTAGGGAGTGGTCTTGCTGACTTCACTCCCTTTTAGAGTGGGGAAATAGCCCTGAATACTAATTGCGGGCAAAGCCTACTGGGAGGGGGAGACACTGGAGGATGGCTTGGCCCACTTTGGTGGTGGCAGGAGGAGAGGCATGCTGCTGAAGGAACAGCTCCAGAGAAGGGGACGCTGGAGACAGCTCTCAGTCCAAGAGTATGGACAGTGAGCTGAAAAAGGTCCTGAATTGTGCACACAGACTGGGGCCTGTCTACTTCCCAGGAAAGGAAAAGAGGCTTTAATCACACCTGGGGTGCACTGAACCTGGGGAACTTATGAAGAAATAGCACTGAGAGCAACTGAATGTACGTGCAGGTGAAATTAACACTGAGGTTTTTAAAGAATTGCTGCATCTCTGGCTTCCATTTTTCTTCCACTTCTGTGGTCGTCGGATCATCCTGGCCCCCCGGTTTCTATTGATGACAAAGGATCACGGAACTGGGCTCTTACTAAATAAGGCCTTTGTAGTGGTCCCTCCCTCTCAAGTAGAGAGGAAGGCCGCTCTATCTCACTGTATCAGGCAACAACCCTCAGATTTGGGCCTTGCTGGTGGAGCTGAGCTGTACGAAGTCTATAGTTCTGTAGTCTCCTAGCAGGGGAAAACCAGTAGGAACAATCTGGTGCTCCTGTCCTCTTGGCCAGGACGAAGCAGGGAGCAGTCTGTAGTCCTCAGCCCCCATGTTGGAGGGGGCAGTAATTCATAGTCTGAATCTCTGGCCCTTTGGGCAGGACAGAGCAGGGAGCAGGCTTTAGCCCACAAGTACAAGTCTAGCATGCCCTGACCCTCACATGGGGTGGAGCAAACAAAGGTCTGGCATCTTCAGTCTGGCAGACGGCAGTCAAAGGCAGGTCTCTTGGCCGACAGCGGGGAAAGGGTGGGGTGGCACGGGATAGGATGATGCTGTTACTGCTTTCTCAATGTAAGGGCTATTCTTTTGTGTGTGTTTTTTTTCTTTTTCTCTGTCAGTCTCTCAAATGGCAGCTCCCCCGTATTTGGAGGAAAGAGGTAATATTTTGAGGAGATGAGAGAGGAGACAAGAGAACGCTTGTCGTTTGTGGGTATATCAAATGAAAAGTTGCTTCCTGGAATACACACTGTTGGTAGTCTTTGCAGGAACACCAAGGGGAAGGAATTCAGCAATCCTTCACCTGTGGGCATCTAGAAAGTGAACATTTCTTTTTCAAGGTGCCCAGGACCAAATTGTCAGAAGTGGTTACCCGTTTTACTGTTTTAAATATTGCATATGTGACACTTATGTTTGTGTGTGAATCAGGTCAGTTATTCGTCTTGGACCTGTGTACAGAACTTGCATGTTTAGATTTTGGGGTCTGATCCAAACCCCATGAAAGTCAATGGGATTTTCCTGTTGATCTCAATAGGCTTTGGATCAGGCACCTATCTTATAACCACTTAAGTTTGAGCATAACGTCTGAGACTGGATGGAGGCCATCTGAAAATGTAGCTATCCTGCATTGCTGAGTGACTAGATTTTCACATTCATTCCCAACCTTCTGTTTAATTCACAGGGAACAAACTCCTGGCTTCCTTACATTGTGACTTGCTGCAGAAATGTGGATGATGCACTGATCTATTTTTTATACTCTCCTTTCCTAGATGATTGATGTCTTCTTCTTCCTGTTCCTCTTCGGTGTGTGGGTGGTGGCCTTTGGTGTGGCCAGGCAGGGCATCCTGAGGAAGAATGAGTACCGCTGGGAATGGATCTTCCGATCAGTTATCTACGAGCCTTACCTGGCCATGTTTGGCCAGTACCCTGATGACATTGATGGTAGCCATCTTCTGTGTGTACCTCTCCTGGGCAGGGGAGGGCCTGCACTCATTTGGCTCAGCTAGGGAGCCCACGGTGTCTCTTAGGGCCAGCTCCTGCATTGGATCTGTGTTTATACTAAGCCCTGTTGACTTGAGTGGGGCTCTGCAGGGACATGGGTCGGCCCATGTACAGCTGCTTGCAGGATTTGACCCTTAATGACTGCCCAAGCCAGTGTTAAAGCAGGAGAGACTATGAGTGGCTGGCGCCAAGCATCAGATGACAGTGGGGGCATGACTGAAGACCTTAGAGGGACGTGGTTCATCAGCCCTCTGAAAATTGGGCCCCATTACAGGAGCCCTCACTCCCCTCCCATCTGGCACCTAGCACTTTGCCAGACCCGGCCCAGCTCCAACATTCCCCTCTGATTCCCACTGCCCCTTCATACTCACTCCAATCAAGCCCCCTAACAGGCACCTGCTCCAACCTTCCTGACTCCTTCCTTCCAAACAGCAAGAAGGTGGGTTATCACATGAGACTTCATCCCATGGAATCTATTCCAGTATCGGAGGGCGGGGTGGTGGTGGTTACAGTCTTTCTCACTTGTCTGACGTTAAATGACTAATGCCAGATCTTTTTGGTGCACTCTCTTTCTTTCCTATGTGTGCATACGGTGTATTCGGTGCTAATGAAATATCGTTGCTGTGTTCATTTCTCTAGTTCACAAGCTGCCCTTTGCAACTGCCATCTCCATATAAACTGGAGGGCCGTGGTCTGCCCTCCCCTATGCATTGCAGTGACGGCCCTAGTGCAGCTGCACTGTTGTCTGGCCAGCAATGACTGCAGCCCAAGGCACTGTTGTAAATGCCTAGTGCAGACAGGCAGAGCTACTGCTGATGGCACTAACGCTGGTTTCAAACAGTGGTAGTCTCCTCCCAGGCAAATTGCATTTCATCTGTTTACTCTAAACAGTAGCATCAGCGGGTGGGCTTGGGGTAAATCCCCGATGTTGCAGACACACCAGAGAGCGAAAGGCTTCCTTTGCACAGCCCCTGTAGTCTCACTCTCTCCTCCTCTTGCTCTAGGTACCACATACAATTTTGATCGCTGCACCTTCTCCGGGAATGAGTCTAAACCTTTGTGTGTAGAACTGGATGCTAACAACCATCCCCGCTTCCCGGAGTGGATCACCATCCCCTTGGTGTGCATCTACATGCTCTCCACCAACATCCTCCTGGTTAACCTACTGGTTGCCATGTTCGGGTACGTATTAGATGAGCAGTTCTCTGGTGGTGGCCCTTGCAGTCTGCAGAATGGCCAGACAGAGGGAAAATGGGTCCAAGAGGGAACGTCCTTCTTAGAAAGTCTACTAAGGAGTGGAAAAGCTGGAGAAAGCCCCATGTTAGACTCCACAGGTTTAACGCTCACCAGAGAACGTCAGAGACCGGTGTGTATGGAGTATGCTGTTCAGTGGGACAGTGCCAAGGTTTTCAAGCCTAAAAGAAAGTTCCTCCCATAAATTAAATATCTGCCTCGTTACCAGAAAGAATCTCCCAACCTCGCCAAAATAAAAGTGTCAGCTCTGCTGAAATCCCAGCTCCTTCAGGTGACTTGCCATCAATAAATCTAAAGCACTAGATGTGCTGCAAGTGCACATATGAATGAGAAGGATGTGCAATGGTGTGACGTGACATGCACAAGAGTCTCTCCATTTCTGTGAGCCAGTAGGCTTGGAGCTGATAAGAATCCTGCTGTGTCACGGGAATGAAGAGCAATGTTCTTGATGACTTAAGTCGCTTGCTGGTTCATGAGTGAAGTCAGCAGAGGGAAAGTACGATATCCAGGCAGCATCTGCAGGAGCCACAGATTCAGGTTTACTAGATACACTGACCATCTGTTTGTGCTTAGAACTCGTATTTATGTAGCACCTCCCCTCCTGGAGGAGCAGATCTTTACAAACTGACCTGCACATGTCTGATGCTTCTCTTTTGGAAGACAGCTTGGTACTTTCCCCTGATTGTAGGGAACTGAGGGCAGAATGGTGAGCTTACACTCAGCCCTGTATGAGGAGCATTGTGTAGCTAGGCTGTCCTCGGAGGAGCCCTGGGAAGGAACTGCAGCTTGGGCGTTACTCACTGCAGCTTGGACAGGTGGCTGCAGCTTACTCTCTCCTTCCTGCCAGCCCATTTCCACTGACAGAGGAATACAGGGGGGCAGAGCCAATGCTGGGGTCCCTCCCTTTTCTCTCCATCCCTTCCTTTTCCACATGTTTGCAGCTGGGGTGGGAAAAGCAGAGGCTGTGCCCTGCACCAGACCTGGACCCTAGATCTGGGTAGGTCTTCACTGGTTGAGTCAGGCTGGGACGGCTTACAGTCGTACCTGGTTGAGAAAGTTTAGCCTTTAGGGTGGAGGGTTTAGCACTTTAAAATGCTTTCATTCTATGTATTTTAGGTGGTGGTGGGGATATAGAGTTCAGTCTGCCACTCCTAGGTTAATCTGACCACTCAGGCCTATGATGCTTTTCAATCAAAATCTCCAAACATGGTGCTGTAGATCGACTAATTCTCTGTTAACTAAATCATCATTATATTCCAGTAGCGCCTGGAGCCTGAAACCAAAACCAGGGCCCCATTTTACTGGGGGCTGTGCACACTATAATATAACAGGCCTTACCCCAAAGAGCGTAAGTCTAATTAGCATGTTGGGGTGGGAGGAGAGGAGTATTATTGTCCCCTTTTATGGATGGAAAAACTGACACAGAGACAAAGTGACTGTCCCAAAAGTCCCCCAGGGAGTCAGTGGCAGAAGAGTCCCAGTGCAGTGCTTTAAGTGCAGACTGTCCTTACTCTTCAGCTATCCCTGGTTGTTTATCGCAAGCTTGGGATCCAGCCCTGCAGTGCCTTCCCTTACGGCATGTCCGCAGAGCTCAGGGAGAGTCTGGAAGTAGGAGAGCTGCTGTTGGATCAGGTCTGAATTAAACAAGGGATCTGCTGAAAGGGTTTGATTCAGTTTGTTTCATGACTGTTAAATTATCCTCAGCGTGGATGATAATCCGGTACGTGTGTAACATTCTACACCGGTATAATTACTGTCCTATTAACCCTTTGAATGTTGACATTCCCAGACTGCTCCAGTAATGGGTAGCAGGCAGTGTGTTGAATTTAACACATGCTTGTGGTCCGAAAAAACACTTGGTGGGGACTAAAACATGCAATTCTCAGAGCTGTAGGAGAGGTGTCAAACTTCCCCCAAATGTCCACTCGTTCAAATAAATGATTCGATCCAAACTAAGGGCTAGGAGTCTCCTGAATCCCAACAGGGCTGCCCAGGAGATTGGGGATTTAAGTATCATCCCATTCCTTGTGGCTGTGGGCCATGGGCTGGTAGCAGAGGTTGGAGTAGAATCCAGAATCTCTTTCCCAGGCAGCGGGTTACAAGAAGTGGAGAATGATGGGGGAGGGATAGAACTGGCCACGTGCAGGAGCTACGTTCTGTTTATACGTGTGCTTGTCATTTCAGTTCCTTCGTATTTATTTGTATTGTTCCAAAATTACAAACCAGAAAACCACCTAGTGTCTATTACTGCACCATACACTGCAGCTGCATGGACAAGGGCAACAAAATACATTAGAAGGCATAGACAGCTAAAGATCGTAGAAGCCATGACCATAAACAAAATACATCCACCATAGTCTTCAGCAGCATCCTCTACCTGCAGCAATTCAAGATGAGTTACAAACTGGACCCTGATGAGTACAGCTCTCCGCACAATTGGTATTTCATGGAGTAGCTAACCGTCCCTTGGTCTAGTTTGTGCCACAGTGACACAGCCCCTTGTAAGGGGACGGCCTGTGGCTGCTTTACCATAAGAGCCTCCCAGGGAAAAGAACTATACCCACAATTCCTTCCCTGTTCCTCTGTTTGCTTCTGGAGGTGGGTTTGTAATTGGTACTGCACTATAACAGCAGCAAACTGGTACCAAAGCACATTCAAACTCAAGATCTGGAGAGGGGTATGAGGAGGTTCTTACTGCTTCTCATGCTCAGACACACATATGCAGCATAAGTCAATATCTAATAGAAAGGCCCTTTTCTTTCCAAAAGAACATGCACATTTGTTGCTGTTCAATATCACTGCTCACAAATGTTTTTCATTTGAAATTGGAAGCCTCTAGCATTTGCTAAGTATACATCAGAAGGCCCAGAGGCTCCCCTGAGAGATGTACGTGCCAGTGACTTGAAGAGGATTTGCACATCCATATTGGAGAGCACGACAAAGTTGGACGTAATTGATATTGATAGAAAGTTCACATCTTGTGACCAGAAGTTTTGCCACTTGACACTTCAAAACCAATAGATTATTTCTTGCATCTGGTGCAAAGATTACTAACAAGTCAAAATCAAATGGTACCTTAGCTTTAAAATAAGAGAGTCTTGGCAAACCGTGCCATAGTCACATGCCCACGGATCCACCGTCACACCCTCTTCTTTATCCCTGCATAGGCTGGCTGTCCATTGTCCAGCAGGGTTGGATACTGGCTGCGATGTCTTAGTTTTCAGCACCCCCAGGTATTACAGTGGTATAGGAGTGGGCAACTTTTAGAGGCGTTAAAGTGCAATCAAATTATATTCACAACGTGTGCACTCAAAGCTTCTCTTCTTGCCACTTGGAGCATTCATCACACAACCCTGCTGTTCACTTGGAAGAACAGCGCTTGCGGCTCATACATTTCACATTCAGGGCTGAACAATGTGCAATCAGCTCCTTCAGGCGTATCCCTTCCGTGCATTCTGGGAGCTGCCATCCTTTATTGTTCTTTGTTCAAGCCCAGTTCTTTCCATCGTCAATTTTTGCTCTTTGCCAGGCAGTCTTTCCGCATTGGTGGCACCCTCCTATCGGATGATTTTACTTTTTCCCAGTAGAAACTCATTTTCTTGTTGCTGCCACATTCCCTGATACTCCTATAACAAATTTTGTTTCACATTGCAAATGAAGGTAGTTCACCCCTTGGTCTTATAGCTTCTTGTATTTTTCTGATGGGGCGCAGTGGCCATTGCGATGTCTGTAAAATCGATATGGGATGTCTGGAAAATATGCAGAGGCTGGTCAGGTGTCTTTCTGCAGCCTCGGAACCCTCAGATTCCTTTACATTTCCTTCTGATGGAGGTAAAGGGCCTCATTGAGTCTCTGGCAAGAATAGGGTTAAAGCCACTTCCTAAACAGCCAACTGGCCCTGCATTCTGCTTAAAATGCAATAGTTACTGTATGAGAATGACTTAAAACGTGGCACTAACCGACTTTCCCATAGGCCTCCCTACGTGTGGCCGAACTGCCTCTAGAGCTTGCCAAATGATCGCACATTGTGCCCATCAGGGAGAGGTGTCTCGTACTCCCATTCTGGAGGTGAATGCTGACACTGGAATGGTTGGAATAAATCCAGTTCTAGTGCTCAAACCATGGGGTTACCTGTCTGCAGAGGAAAATGAAAGTAGACATGCACAGGCCAGCTGCTTACAAACAGAGTCTGACGTGATAAATGGAAGCTAGCTGTGGGGTGGGTACTGAGTGTCTGTTCCAGGGGCCAGAAGCAGTAATTGTGGATGATTAACTGCCTTTTCTGCATTAACAACTTTAAATGACTCTTCATCCCTGGGAAAAGTTGGGCTCCTATATCGGTGAGGTGCTTTTGAAAATTGGACCCTAGGACTTTAATCTTCCGAGATTATTGCTGCTGGAATTTGCACCCTGTTACCACTTTCAAAAACGACTTTGGGCATTGAGTGCTATAGGTATGTAAGCTCAGGTGCTGTAGGTGCTGTTGAAAAAGTTTACCTTCAGTCCCTTCCCAAAATTAAAACATTTGACCTCTGCGGAGTTAAACTTCCAACACTAGAGCTCACCCCGCCGCCCCTTTGGGAGGGGTTCTGAATCCCAATTCAGATTTGGATCCAACAGTTGTAGCTTTTCTCCATATCTCTGGGCTGGACAAAACTCCTGCAGTTTAGGAGGGGTTTAAAATCAGGAGACAGGTTTGAGCATTTGGCCTGCTAAATCCAGGGTTGTGAACTCTATCCTTGAGGGGGCCATTTAGGGATCTGGGGCAAAAATCTGTCTGAGGATTGGTCCTGCTTTGAGCAGGGGGTTGGATTAGGTGACCTCCTGAGGTCCCTTCCAACCATGATATTCTATGATTAACCATGAGCTGGAGCTTTCCATCAGTTGATGTTGCCAGTAGTACAATGCACCAGATCAGATGGATAAGTTCTTATTTAATGTGCTCTTTTTATGACTCAGTAATAACCAGAATTGCTGCTCTGGTGCATGATTGGTAGCAAACATGTAGTGCACTGGTGCCTTAATGTTCCTGCTATTTATCACTCTGACTTGTAGCACAAGCACTATGCCGTATCATCTGTGGATGAATGGAAGAACTCAAGAGACTTCCTCTAGGGAGATATTAATGGCTTTTTTTTTAGATGGGAGTTACCCATGTGTTTAGCATTGAGGAAGTTAGACGGGGCCGACAGGTAAGTCTGACATCTGAGAAGTGCTATCAGTCATTCTTCACCTTATCACAAATCCTTAGGGCTGTGGGTCTTTCAGATAAACAGAGTTAAAAGTGTCGACTATTTTAGTAATGGATGAACGGCTTTTGGTAAAATCAGAATGGACTGGAGCTAGTCAGAAAATGAAAGTCTATGTGAAGCCTGGTCTGACATTTGTCCTAGCTTGTGGATCCTCAACTCATGCTGCAAAGCCTGTTTGTCTGCATGGTCTGTGGGGGCCAGGGAGGACTCTGGTAGGTGGGAAGTGTGGTTCGGACTGGTGGGGCCAACTGGGTCTCCTGGAGCAGTCTGGGTGTGACCTGTGTGTGTAAAACACATCGAGGAACCCACAAGCAGAGCGTAGCCACACCTATTAATGGACTGTGTGTGTGACTGGTTTTATTTGCTTTTGCTTTACAATCAAGTCAGGATGGGACTGAGTCTAGACCAAAAACTTTTGCGGGTGTAGTGAGGTCGGGTAGGGGTATCATTTTATATTTTACAGAATGTTTATACCAACAAAAGCCCTAGTACAGATGCAGCTGCACCAGCTAAAAATGACTTTTGTTGGAATAGATTTCATTTGGGAAACTGGTATAGGCATAATTTGCCTGTAGGAGCTGCGTCCCCATGTAGAGAGGTCAGCTGGTACAGCTATAACAGCAAAGCTTTCCTAGTTTAGAGTAGGCTGTAGGGAGCAAATCTACATGCTAGTATTCTAAATGGGAGACGGAGTGAGAGGAATGGGTTGCAGTGTACTTTGAGTTCAGGTGTGTCGGGCAAATAGCAGCCTCTCTGCCATGTGATCACATCGCTGACAAACCAAACAAAGCATACTTCCATCTATGATTCCTTCTCCCAGGTTCCCCATCTCCTCTGATCATCTGTCAATTTTGTAATAACGCTGCTGGCTGGCTGGTTCTGCAGCAATAGAGCAAGAATAATGTAGATCATATCCTGTTTGTCTTTAAAGTTGATATTAAAATATAAGCAAATACCATGGAGATGCCAACCATCATCTGGCATACCATATGAGAGCTACAGCTCAGTCAAAATGTATCAATATTGGTTTCCTCTTTTCAAGTAATATAAACATTTTGTCGGCAAAATTAAGGATTTAATTAATTTTTTTTAGAGAGCTGGAAACTAAAGGATATTCCACACTAGAGGAGTAGCCGTGTTAGTCTGGATCTGTAAAAGCGGCAAAGAGCCCTGTGGCACCTTATAGACTAACAAACATATTGGAGCATGAGCTTTCGTGGGTGAATTCCCAGTTCGTCAGATGCATATAGTGGAAATTTCCAGAATTCACCCACAAATGCTCATGCTCGAATACGTTTGTCAGTCTATAAGGTATCACAGAACTCTTTGCCATTTCATACTAGATTATAGAAATGTTAAAGTTTATCTTAACCTTCTGAAGATCCTATTAAGAGTTCTTGAAAGAGCCATTTAGAAATATCTCATTTGTCCTTTAACAATAGTAGGGAAAGGATTGGGGCAGGTACCATTGTTTTGTTTTGTTTGTACAACACCTAGTTCTGGTCCTTGACTTGAGTTCCTATAATACAACTCCTTATAATAAACTCGGAGGAGTTGCAGGCTTTGCAAACAGCCTATTTTTTAGTTTTGCAGAAAATTGTAAGAGTTGGCAAATATTATTCATGCAACCCATTGTCTAGCTATAGGGCAGCCTGTGTTGTATGGCAAAACTAGAAGAACATCTCCTAAAGCCAGACTGGCACAAATAGGTAGAGCTCCATACAACATTTAATCTTTCATTAGATTTTATCCAGGGTGCCTTTTTTGCTATCAATTTGTATTATCACTTTCCCCTGCTCCGCTTCTTCCTTTTTTTCCCAGCCTCTCCAAATCAGAGTCCAACTTTTAAATCCAGGATATTCATGTGACTGAAACTATGTAAAACCAATTCCCCACCCTTGCTAATAGGAAAACTTCTGTTACTTGGATCTAATGAAAATCTTCACTGGATAATAAATAACTAGTGGTACCTTTAGACAAACAGAGGTTTATCTTTTAATCTGTCCCTTAGTTACACGGTTGGATCAGTACAAGAAAACAACGATCAGGTGTGGAAGTTCCAGCGCTATTTCTTGGTTCAGGAGTATGGCAGCCGTTTGACTATTCCATTTCCCTTCGTCATCTTTGCCTATATCTACATGGTGATGAAGAAATGCTTTAAATGCTTCTGTAAAAAAGAATGCAAAGAGCCATCCATCTGTTGTAAGTAGGATTGTGTGCTGTTTCTACCCCTTGCTAGGGTGCCAGAATGAGCTGTACCTTTGTCCCCACACTCATTCCCTTTGTAGTCATCCCTTCCCAGTGCTTGTACTTCTCTCCAGGTAGAATCCCACAACTGAATCCCACTCCTGGAATGGGTCACCACGTTACAGCACCCCTATTAACCCCCAGTGTCCTCAGCAGGTCCAACTGAGTTTTTTGGTCCAGGTGGCTCTGGATTTCTTTCCAGGAGCCTGCAGTCTGTGTGAAAGTTCAGTGGCAGAACACTTTTTCAATACAAAATCTGTATTTATTCACAAGAACATAACAAACAGAGGAAGAGGGTCAAAACAACGAAAGGTCTATACTTACGTCCTCCAACCTAAACCTTCACCTTACCTTGCAAATGTACCTTGTCCCAGGCAGTCAGTACCCTCTCACTCAGTCAGCCCCAGTCTGTCTCCATCCTGAGTTGATAGGCAGTCTCTTACCTATTTCAAAGTCCCTTTCTTTGTCCTGGAACACCTGAACCTGATTGGTTGGGTTTATGTATCTCCCCAGGTGGGACGGAGGCAGACTTGTAGTAGTGGAGTTGTCATATTGTCCATTTAAGCACTGATAATTGAGCTAGTGGATAGCTCAATGGTTTGAGGAATTAGCCTGCTTAAACGCAGGGTTGTGAGTTCAATCCTTGAGGGGGCCATTTAGGGAGCTGGGGCAAAATCAGCACTTGGTTCTACTTGTGAAGGTGGAGGGCTGGACTCAATGACCTTTCACAGGCCCTTCTGCTTCTATGAGATTGGTATACTTCCATATATTTATTTTATTTAGTGATTGCTGGGGTGTGTGTAGAGTTGCAGCTGGCATTACCCTTAGTGTTCCGAGAGCCAGCCATACTGCAGTCTCAAACACACACAAATATTAAAAAAAAATTACATATAGCTCCCACATTCTTCACTCTCCCAAAGGAGCCAGTTCTGTGCTACATAGCCTGCTACTGTGTTTTGTGATCCTGTTGACTCTCACAAGCTAAGCAACAATCAGATGGGGTTGGTATTTAGAGTGGAGACCTTCCAGGGAAAATGAAATGATATAGCAAGTAACTGTAGTAATTCAGTAGGTTGTCACTGTGTGCTCTGAAGGTACCATGTTTCAGAGTAGATGTACAGTGGAGTCCCTGATTTCTTGTGATGAATAAACTTCCCACTGTGCTTAAAATCTAAGTTAAAACTTGTCCAGGACCTTGGGGCTAACACCATACTTCTACCTACCTACAACAACCTAAATTTGCAGTTGGACATAATATAAGCTTTTTTTATTTTCTGCTCTAAATTGCTCAGATTTTTGCAGAGGTAAGCAGCTGCTGCATTCCACCCCAACAGCTAAAGCAGTTCAGTGGTGGGTAAAGTGATCCCTGCACAGCCTTTATCCCGGAGGTACTGAGGTATAACTAGTTGATATTTGTAAAGAACTTTTAAAATGTGCACCTTTTCGAGGTGCATATGGTGCTTAGTAGATTTCAGAGACTTTCTCCTTTAGGGCACTGGATTCAGTTCTAGCAAAGGCCGGCAGTGGCTGAAAATCATTATTTGATGGCTGGGCAGCCTGGCCTGTATATGAAAGGAGTAAATCATTTCCTGTCAAAATCAGAATTGGCAGTGGTGTGCTCCTGGACAATCTCAGATGAGGCTTGGGAGTGAATTGAGCCAGCAGCTCTCACACTAAAGTCTTCAACAAGATTTAAATATGAGATCACTTCCACTTTTTTTCCAATCAATACAGTACTTACCTCTTCATAGTTTTCTTCCCCCTCCCCTCTCCCCCAGACTTGTTGATTTGGACACTTACATAAGAACGGCCATACTAGGTCAGACCAAAAATCCATCTAGCCCAGTATCCTGTCTTCTGACAGTGGCCAATACCAGGTGCCCCAGAGGGAATGAACAGAACAGGTGATCATCAAGTGATCCATCCCCTATCTTCCATTCCCAGCTTCTGGCAAATAGAGGCTCGGGACACCATCCTTGCCAAACCTGGCTGATAGCCATTGATGGACCTGTCCTCCATGAATTTATCTAGTTCTTTTTTGAACCCTGTTATAGTCTTCATGTAACGGCTCAATGGGGGTGGCAAAACTATTAGATCTTAGAGGCTCGGTGTTTTGATGGCTTAAAATATAAGAGGTGGAGGCCAACACCCCACCCCAATCTGACCCACTGATATTTATCCTTGTCCTTTATTTATGCTCCTTCAGCTAATGACGCTTGGGTGGGCACTATAATACATTATTCAAGGACAGCCTGTTAGCAGTGCTAACTTCTCCAGCGGCTCTTCTGCCTGCTTGAGATTGATTGAAAAAGAAAACTAATACTCTTCTGACCACATGGCTGTTGCTTCTGCTAAATGAGCTATATCAGGAACACGTGTATATATAGAAATCCCTGCTTGGCTTTGGGTAAGGCCTTTAACTGTTCTCCCTGCATTTATTCGGTCAGTGAGCACAGATATGAATTGCTTTAACAAGCTTTTTCAACAAATTGGCTCTTGTCTCTGGTATTCTCCCAGCTTTTTGTAAAGTGCCATTCATAAGAGATGAGAGAGAAGAGAGCTTCAATTAATTGACAGGCTTGTTCCTATACATCAGCACTACGGCTTTTGCCCTGCAGCATCAATTGAAACTCTTGCTTAGTTTAGGAAAAAGTTACTTGTAGAATGTGCAGATCCCCTGCACTGTTTGTGGGTTTGGTTGCCCAAATCATCAGTGTTGCAAATGGCGTTTAGCTTCCACACCAGACAGATGAAGATCTGACTGTAGAAACTCCTGCTGAGCTGATCTATAATTTACCTTTTACTGCTAGACCCAATGGGAGGACTTAATTAGATCCAATTTGTGGCTGTTCCAGCAGAGCTGTGCTGCTGGTAAGGAGCACTGGGGCTGCTTAATCCCTGTGCCGGAGGCAGCCATAATGCTCTCGCTTCAGCTCCAGTGCAAGGAGTGGGGAAAGGTGGCTAAGGACTCACTCTTGTGTGGGCTGGACTCCCATTGCCGTCAGAGGCATTCGATGTGGGCACAGGGGACTGCTCATAGGGAGCGGCTTGCAAAATCAGGGCTTAAGTCACCTGGCAGCCCTGACTGAGGCAGCAGGCCTGGTTAGGTTGCAGGTCCTGGTCAAGCACCTCCCATTGGCCACTCACCAGACTGCTGTGAGGGAACCCAGCTGCTGGGTTCCCCGGTGTGTTAAGGCTCTGGAGCCTGAACAGACCCCAACTGCTGGCCCAGTCCTGGGGACCCTAGGCACCCGCTTGGGGTGCAGATCCTCTGTCTAGCACCCTCTCCTGAGGCCTGGGACCTGCTGTCCAGCTGCCTAGCACCTGGGCTCAGTGCTGACCTTTTAGACTCCGCTGTAGCTTAAACACACCTTTTCCCAGAACTCCCCCACAAGGTGTGAGCTTTTGGGTCCCTGTTGAACTCTCTCAGAAGGCGCGTGGTAGCTGTGAGGTATATAACCCGTACAGACACTTTGCCAGTCTCACCATTGCTCTTCTTCTACTTTACTTAAAGCACAAGGGAGTGGGGCTCATATAGAACATAACACAAATCCTAACCGCAGTTGCCCCTCGCGCTTTGGGAATGCTTAGGGGACCATCTGGATTCTGGTAAGCAGGCAGGGTCCCTAGCCTCATAAGGCATCTACATTCTGGATTGCTTTTCCCTCCTCCTGAGCTTGGGAAAAATGGCCTCCTCTATTTTTTTATAACCTTCCAGTCTTCTCTGTCAGGTGACACCCTCAGGTGACCAGAGACTCCTCCAAGGTGACTTTGTCATCCCCGTAGGATGACACAGAATGACCAAATTGTGAGGTTCCCCAAATGGTCACACAGCATCACTCGCATGTTTGATGTTTGCCAGAAGCCAGAAAATTCACACTTCATTTAAAACCTCCTCAAAGCTGAATGCTTCGAAACCTCAAATATAGTGTCCATTCGGAGGTTAGAGTGGAAATGTGGGTCAATTCCTCTTTTTAATACAAACCCAGTTAGCTTTTCCCATGCCATGACCAGGCAATAAAATACATTAATGTTCTATTTACATTATCGCTGCTAATTTTCTGTATGCAGAGGAATGAATTCCGTTAGCCCTGGTCAACAGAATCACTGGTAGGCTTTTTCACATTTCAAAACGGTACAGGCAGATTAAGTTAGTCTAATGCCTTTTTGTATTTCGCAGGTTCAAAATATGAGGACAATGAGACGCTTGCATGGGAAGCAGTCATGAAAGAAAATTACCTTGTCAAAATCAATTCCAAAGCAAACGACTCTTCAGAGGAGTATGTCTGTTTTTTCTCTCTTAGACGAAACTTCACTTCTGCAAACTTTTTATTTTTTAAAAAAGAAAAAGAAAACCTTTTTTTTACATTTAGAAAGTCTGCTTATACACTGATATATTAATAAAATCAGCCTAAAACAGCTCATCCATTCTGCCTCAAGTAAAATATTGGAGATTTTATAATCCATTAGCATAATGCAGCTTGGTTGCCTAGGCTGTTACATTTTCATTAAAATTTTGCAAATTTGACATGAGACATTATCCACACAATATGTGCTGAATAGATTCGTTTATGTACAATTACATACTAAAAATGTCTTCCATTAGCTTGGTAGGGTGAACTTGGGCAAATCACCTCTCTGTGCCTCAAAGTTCCCATCTGTCAGGTGGGGATAATCATAGAATCATAGAAAATTAGGGTTGGTAGAGACCTCAAAACAGGACCAACCCGAACTAAATCATCCCAGCCAGGGCTTTGTCAAGCTGGGCCTTAAAAACCTCTAAGGATGGAAATTCCACCACTTCCCTAGGTAACCCATTCCAGTGCTTCACCACCCTCCTAGTGAAAGAGTGTTTGCTAATATCCAACCTAGACCTCCCATACTGCAATTTGAGACCATTGCTTCTTGTTCTGTCATCAGGTACCACTGAGAACAGTCTAGATCCATCCTCTTTGAAACCCCCCTTCAGGTAGTTGAAGGCTGCTATCAAATCCCTCCTCATTCTTCGCTTCTGCAGACTAAACAATCCCAGTTCCCTCAGCCTCTCCTTGTAAATCATGTGCCTCAGCCTGCTAATCATTTTCATTGCCCTCCGCTGGACTCTCTCCAATTTATCCACATCCTTTCTGTAGTGGGGGCCCAAAACTGGACGCAATACTCCAGAAGTGGCCTCACCAGTGCCAAATAGAGGGAAATAATCACTTCCCTTGATCTGCTGGCAACGCTTCTACTAATTCAGCCCAATATGCTGTTAGTCTTCTTGGCAACAAGGGCACACTGCTAACTCATATCCAGCTTCTCGTTCACTGTAACCCTTAGGTCCTTTTCTACAGAACTGTCGCTTAGCCAGTCAGTCCCCAGCCTGTAGCAGTGCATGGGATTCTTCCACCCTAAGTGCAGGACTCTGCACTTGTCCTTGTTGAACCTCATCAGATTTCTTTTGGCCCAATCCTCTAATCTGTCTAGCTCACTCTGGACCCTATTCCTACCCTCCATTGTATCTACCTCTCCCCCCAGCTTAGTGTTATCTGCGAACTTGCTGAGGGTGCAATCCCTCCCATCGTCCAGATCATTAATGAAGATGTTGAACAAAAGCAGTCCCATTACCGACCCCGGGGGCATTCCGCTTGATACCGGCTGCCAACTAGACATCGAGCCGTTGATCATTATCTGCTGAGCCCAACGATCTAACCAGCTTTTTATCCACCTTTATAGAATACATATATTTTGACTTGCTGGCAAGAATACTGTGGGAGACCATATCAAAATCTTTGCTAAAGTCAAGGTATATCATGTTCACCGCTTTCCCCATATCCTCAGAGCCCGTACAGACACTTTGCCAGTCTCACCATTGCTCTTCTTCTTTACTTAAAGCACGAGGGAGTGGGGCTCATATAGAACATAACACAAATCCTAACCGCAGTTGCCCCTTGCGCTTTGGGAATGCTTAGGGGACCATCTGGATTCTGGTAAGCAGGCAGGGTCCCTAGCCTCATAAGGCATCTACATTCTGGATTGCTTTTCCCTCCTCCTGAGCTTGGGAAAAATGGCCTCCTCTATTTTTTTATAACCTTCCAGTCTTCTCTGTCAGGTGACACCCTCAGGTGACCAGAGACTCATCATAGAAGGCAATCAGGTTGATCCTTGGTGAATCCATGTTGAGTGTTCCTGATCACCTTCCTCTCCTCCAAGTATGTCAAAATGGATTCCTTGAGGATCTGCTCCATGATTTTTCCAGGGATTGAGGTGAGGCTGACTGGCATGTAGTTCCCTGGATTCTCCTTCTTCCCTTTTTTTAAAGATGGGCACTACATTTGCCTTTTTCCAATTGTCTGGAACTTCCCCCAGTCACCATGAGTTTTCACGGATAACAGCCAATGGCTCTGCAATCACATCAGCCAACTCCCTCAGCACCCTTGGATGCATTGCATCCGGCCCCATGGACTTGTGCATGTCCAGCTTTTCTAAATATTCCTTAATCTGTTCTTTCACCACTGACAGCTGCTAACCTCCTCCCCATACTGTGCTTCCCAGTGCATCAGTGTGGGAGCTGACCTTGTCTGTGAAGACTGAGACAAAAAAGCATTGAGTAGTTCATCTTTTTCCACATCATCTGTCACTAGGTTGTCTCCCCCATTCAGTAAGGGTCCCGCACTTTCTTTGACCTTCTCCTTGTTGCTAACTTACCCGGAGAAACCCTTCTTGTTACCCTTCGCATCCCTGGCTAGCTGCCACTCCAATTGTACCTTGGCCTTCCTGATTACACAACTGTATGTTCGAGCAATATTCTTATACTCCTCCCTAGTCATCTGTCCGAGTTTCCACTTCTTGTAAGCTTCCTTTTTGTGTTTAAGCTCACCAAAGATTGCTCTGTTAAGCCAAGCTGGTCGCCTGCCATATTTGCTATTCTTTCTGCACATCAGGGTGGTTTGTTTCTGCACCCTCAATAAGGCTTCTTTAAAATACAGCCAGCTCTACTGGACTGCTTTCCCCCTTATATTAGCCTCCCAAGGGATCCTGCTCATCAGTTCCCTGAGGGAGTCAGTGTCTGCTTTTCTGATGTCCAGGGTCCTTATTCTGCTGCTCTCCTTTCTTGCTTTTGTCAGGATCCTGAACTTCACTATCTCATGGTCACTGCTGCCCAGGTTGCCACCCACTTCTACTTCTCCTACCAATTCTTCCTTCTTTGTGAGCAGCAGGTCCAGAGGAACATGACCTCTAATTGGTTCCTCCAGCACTTGCACTAGGAAGTTGTCCCCAGCACTCTCCAAAACTTGTCTGTGCACTGCTGTATTGCTCTCCCAGCTAAGGTGACCAGACAGCAAGCGTGAAAAATCGGGATGGGGTGGGGGGTAATAGGCACCTATATAAGACAAAGCCCCCAATATCGGGACTGTCCCTATAAAATTGGGACATCTGGTCACCCTACTCTCAGCTGATGTCAGAGCGATTGAAGTCCCCCATAAGAGCCAGGGCCTGTGATCTGGAAACTTCTGTTAGTTGTCCGAAGAAAGCCTTGTCTACCTCATCCTCCTGTTCTTGTGGTCTATAGCAGATGCCCACCACTACATCACCCTTATTGCTCTTGCCTCTAAACTTAACCCAAAGACTCATGCTTTCCTCCTTTTTCAAAGTGCTTTGAGATTCATTGATGAAGAGTGCTATCTAAGAACTAACAAGCATTTTTACATAGATTAATGGCGCATACCAGACATGTAACCATGAGAAGTAAGATTATACATAGGTTGCAGGGATTCCACGCTCATCAGAAATCTTTACTAAGTACTAGTAGTAGATGGGGTCTCCAAGTCTTAGTTGGGACTTGAAAGGTTAGATATGTCTTAAGGCTCTGGGTAGCTTCACAAATCCTTTGTCAAATCCTGACACTTGGCTGATCAGCCTCAGAGTTCTTTCAAGAATCATCTCAGTATTTTTAGAGCAACAACTAAATCAGACAAACTGCCAAGGGGAATAATGGTATATAGACCAGAATCAGAGAACAAAGTTATCAAAAGGCATAGGGGCAGCTTTTTAAAGGGATTTAGGTACCTAACTCCCATGGAGACCACACATGCAACTTTATTGAACATGATACTGAATATAAAAAGCAACCCTCCAATAGTGTCTAGGTGTTCTCCATTTTCATTTTTGGCATTGAAAAGCTAGTAACTTTGGGTGGAGGGTTTCACTCATGCTAGGGCATGCAGCTTTCCTGCTGTGGACATTTCATCCTGAAATGCATAAGTACAACTTTCCATATGCTGCTCAGCATTAAGTTACAAGCTAGATAAATTCAAATTAAGGTGGCCAATTTTTGAGCCAAAAAGGGTTATGTAAGAAACTTGCCAAGAGCAAAACTGACAGTAATTTATCCAGAGTTACATTAGATGTGATCAAAACCAGGTGCACACAGCCATAATGACTTGTCTCATCCTGGAAAGATAAATGGGAACTATTTGAGTTCCCAGGCGATAACACCTGCAGTCAATATCAGCCTTGTCATTGACCTTCAGCTATGTGCATTCAGAGTAGAAGATCATTCTAGGATCCAAGAGCCATAGTTTTCCTTGGTCCACATTTTGGGTGCTCTTATGTGACTAGATGTCCTGCCTTAAATTAATTATATGTAATGTTCTGCTGTACAGTTTGACACTAAATCAAGGAGTAGATACCAATCGCTAGTTTCATTTTTAGTCCCACAAGATTCATTTTGGTATTTGGCATCTCTTCACAGGATGGCACATCGATTTAGACAACTGGATATGAAGGTACTTTGTTTTTGATTGGTCTGGGGAATATGTGTCTATCTGATATGACAGTGAGTGGCATATATAGAAACTGGACCCCTTTATTTATGCACTGTTTACACTTAACTGTAGTCAGATATAATTTTCTAAGGTACTGTCCTGTATTGGGGACAGAGTGGAGGCACTGTGCCTCAAGCAGAAAATAACATCTGATAAGGTTACAACAGCCACATGAGGTCGCTTAGATACTAGGAAGCATCTTGTTGTGCTGAAGAATGAAGGAGCAGATATTTTCTGAGCTCTGCAAATGTGGAGAGAAGCCACGCTGTGCTGCTGCTCGTAAGAGCTTTATTAGGTAGGATTTAATTTCTAAATAGTGCCTTAAACATGCTTCAATTTCAGGAACTGCCTCAGAGCAATGTACTTGTCAGACCCATTGCTTGATTACTAGAAAACCACTAGAGAGTTCTAAAGCAGAAGGAATGTCAGTGTTGCATAGTAACTGAACAAGGTGTCTTCCTCATTGTAAATACACTTTGAAGGCAGAAACTTCATGTGGCAGAGTGCGCTGTCACCTGTCCAGTTAATTCCACCAAGCAAGATTCTGATCCCCCTACAGCACCTTATCCATGAGTATTCCCACTGTCTTCCCAGGAAGTAAGTTATGGCTCAGTGAGGGTAAGGATATCAGTTTGCTGTGTGTGCATCTGAGTGAAAGAAGCATTAGAGGAAACAAGTGTAAAAACATAACAGTCTTTACAGTAGACTGGTTTCCACAAAACTCCAATGACCAGATCTGTGATCCCGTCTCAGGAGCCAAGGCCGATTCAGAGTAATTTGGAGTCAGTTAAATGCATGAAATGTGTGTGTATTAGGACTCACTACCTTTATCGCATTGATGAAAATTGTAATTGTTGTTGTCCTTCCAAATGGACTGTACTGGGCAATGTTTGAAGGGGCACTTCTATTGCTCACTAGGGCTATTTTGCTGTGAAAAATAACTATAAGCACTGCATTGTTTATTCGCACAGCTGAGTTTGTCTGGTAAATGCAAATAGCAGTTGGCTAATGCTCAGTCACTGACAGCTGGCATTCAGAGGGTAACCAAAGAAACAGGAGCTTAACTTGGAGGTGCCATGGGAGTTACTGTTACTGTTTTACAGCCATTCCCAGGCATTTTAAAGGACTTACTGCTTATTTGCCTCATACATCTCACTGCCTGTTATCCAAGCTGCAAAAATGCCTTGGAATAAGCCCGGCTGACTTCAAACTAACGTGAATGTTGATTTGTTTTTGTTTTCAGCTGAATGATCTGAAAGGCCTTCTGAAAGAGATTGCTAACAAAATAAAATAAAAGCAACCTGAAAGCAGGGGCAGCAAACCTCAGCAATGTAAGCTCACTTTATTGACTAACATACAAAAGAGGATTTAATCAGCTTCTCCAGTGCTTAAATGCATCTGTCTAAGAAAGAGGAAGGGTTCCATTCGACATTGGTTACTGATGCTTCTATTTATACCTTCAGCTTTAAAAAGGGAACACTAGGCCCTGGGTTTCTGTCTCACTTGGTCATTCTGGATTAAATCCAAGGATATGTTAGCACCAGCTTTAATTTCCAGATGGTAATTCTTTAAAAACCTACTAAACCCCATCAGAATTGTCTTGTTTTGACCCCTTGTTTGCTGAAAAGCTCCAAGTGGACCAATTTATGTATTATTTATACTAGAAGCTCCAACTGAGATCAGGGATCCCATTGTGGTAGGTGCTGTACAAACACAATGAAAGTTCTTGTGCTGATCAGCTAAATCAGGGATCGGCAACCTTTTGGCATGTGGCCCGCCAGGGTAAGCCCCCTGGCAGGCCAGGCTAGTTTGTTTACCTGCTGCATTCGCAGGTTCGGCCAATCTCAGCTCCCACTGGCTGTGGTTCACCTTCCAGGCCAACTGGGGCGGCGGGAAGTGGCGGCCAGCACATCCCTCAGCCCGCACTGCTTCACGCAGCCCCCATTGGCCTGAAAGGTGAACCCTGGCCAGTGGGAGCTGCAATCGGCCAAACCTTTGGACACCTTCCTGCCTCTCATCTGCAGCCCCACCCCAGAGCCTGCACCCCAGCCAAAGCCCTCCCCCCACCGTGCTCCAACCCCCTGCCCCAGCCCTGATCCCCCCCCCGCCTTCTGAACAGAGCCATGGCACACGTGTGTGGAGTGGCTCCCGACCCCGCTCCCTGTCTGGAGTGGATTAAATCAGCTGGCGGGACAGATGTGGCCCACAGGCCATAGTTTGCCCACCCCCGCTTTAAAGTTTAGTTTGGCATAGTAATTCCAGCTAGTCCTCACTTCCAGACAGCCACATTTCTTATTCCATTTTCTCTGCAAAGGAAGATGCCAGTCATTGCTAGTTTGGATGTTGTTCTGCATCACTCCTACATGGAGGCAAGGCCAAGGAGCTCTGTGCGCTGCCCCCGCCCCAAGCACCGCCCTCTACAGCTCCCATTGGCCAGAAACTGCGGCCAATGGGAGCAGCAGGGGCGGCGCCTGTGGATGGGGCAGAGCACAGAGCCTCCTGGCCATGCCTCTGCAAAGGAGCCAGAGGGGGGACATGCTGCTGCTTCGAAGAGCTGCTGGAGGTAAGTGCTGCCTGGATCCTACACACCGGGCCCCTCCTGTGGCTCCAGCTCCAGTTCTGATCCCCCTCCAGCCCTCTGAACTCCTTGATCCTAGCCCAAAACACCTTCCTGCACCCCAAACCCCTCATCCACAGCACTACCCCAGAGTCCGCATCCCAGCCAAAGCCCTCACCCCCTCCCCCATGCCCCAACCAGGGCTCCCAGAGGGAGGGGCAAGAGGGGCAATTTGCCCCAGGCCTCAGGCTCTGCAGGGGCCCCCACGAGAGTTTTTCGGGGCCCCTGGAGCGGGGTCTTTCACTCGCTCCGGGAGGCCTGGAAAACTCTTGCGGGGCCGGGCCCCAGAGCTTCTTCCGGTCCCAGTCTTTGCCGGCGGGGGAGTCCTCCCACTCTGGGGCGGAAGGACCCTCCGCCAGTGAATTATCGCCGAAGCGGGACCTGCTGCCGAAGTGCAACCCGGTCTTCGGCTGTAATTCGCCGGCGGGGGGCCCCCACTGCGAGTCTTCGGGGCACTTAGGCGGCAGGTCCCGGAATGGAAGGGCCCCCCGCCGCTGAACAGGGCCAGCTCTAGACATTTTGCCGCACAGGGGGCGCCCTGCCGCTTGCTGGTCCCGCGGCTCCGGTGCCTGCGGGAGGTCCACCGGAGCCGCATGCCACCGACTGCCCCAGGCCCCCAGAATCCTCTGGGCGGCCCTGGCCCCAACCCCCTTGTCCCAGCCCTGATCTCCCTCCCACCTTCTGAACCCTCCGGTCCCAGCCTGGAGCACCCTCCTAATCCCTCATCCCCAGCCCCACCCCAGAGCCTGTACCTCCAGCCAGAGACCTCACCCTCACCCTCCCCATACCCCAACCCCTTGCCTCAACCCTGATTCCCCCTCCTGCCCTCTGAACCCCTCATTTCTGGTCCCATCCCAGAGCCTTCACCCCTAGCCAGTGTCCTCACCCCCTCCTGCACCCCAACCCCAATTTTGTGAGCATTCATGGCCCGCTCTACAATTTCCATACCCAGATGTGGCCCTTGGCCCAAAAAGTTTGCCCACCCCCACTTTAAAGCCACAGGGTTCTCTTTCAGGGATTGACGAGATTTGTTCCATGTAGAGAATCATTTTTGCCAGTGCAAAATGAGCGCGAAAAGCTACCAACTCAGCTCTCCCCTCGCTCAGGTGGAGGATATAATTTTATATCCACTTTGCAGAGGCAAATGATTATATCAGACGCAATGCCAAAGAGACCCATGGGGGTAAACGGCACAGTTTGAGGAAAGGGTTTAGGGCTTGGCTACGCTTGTGAGATACAGCGCAATAAAGCAGCCCTGGGCAGGGTCGGCTCTAGGTTTTCTGCCACCCCAAGCAAAATAAAATTTGGCTTCCCCCACCCCATCCCTGGGCTCCCCCCTGCACCCCCGTGCTGCCCCAGCCCTGGGCTCTCCCCCCCCCACCTGCATCCCCTGCTGCCCCAGCTCTGGGCCTTCCCCTTCCCACATCCCCCTGCTGCCCCAGCCCTGGGCTCCCCCTGCACCCACACGCCCTGGCACCCCAGGCCTGGGCTCACACACACCCTGTGCTGCACCAGCTCTGGGCACCCACCTTCCCCACCCACCAGTGCCCCCCCTGCTATCCCAGCCCTGGGCTCTGCCCCCTCCACCTGTACCCCCTGCCGCCTCAGCACTGGGCTCTTCCCCGCCCTCCCCCACCTGCACCTTCTTTCTGCCTCTGCCCTGGGTCACTGGTAACTCGCTCCCAGGGTGGGTCATTCAGCAGGAATTTTGGATGTGCATAAAACACAGACAGGATTGGCTCCCATATGGTTACAGAGCTGCAGTAAAGTGGAACAATTTTCAGCTTGTGTGATTGGAGGCTATCTGGATGCCTATTATAAGACTGACTTCCATAAATGAGGAAAAGTTGAGGTGCCTTTATTATTCTTTTGTTCCACTCTTTCTTTCTAGGGGGAATTTGCCAATGCAGTATCACTGTCTTCCTTTTAAATAAACAAACAAACAAACAAACAAACAGGCACTGGCTGTTGAAAATAGCAATTCCAGTCCTAATATCCACTGGGAAGCATTTCTTGCTCAATTTTATCCTACTTTTTTTACAGCCAGTTACAGTGGATCAGTATATTTGATTTGGGAGAAATGAAGTAACAGCTGCCCAAACTGAGCTTGAGCACTCCTGAATTTTGAGGTGTTCAAATCTGGAAGGCAGGTGCTAGATTCCCTCTCTGAATATTAGCCACATCTGGAAAGGAAAAGTCAATTTCTGCTTCCATGGCTCAGAAGTGGAAATCCTCCTAAGTGGCTGGTACTGCATCTAAAGCTGCCCGGGTCCCGAGCCTACCCTCCCTTACTTTTCATTTTAAATGTCTAGTGAGAGCCACGTAACTCCCTCGCTAGGCTTCAGATAGAGAGGGACACTGTCCATCTAGTCCACCCAATTCTTTCTTTGGGGGCTGCAAGGTGAGGTCGCACCAGTAACCCTAAGACAGTCTGGGGATATCTTCTGAAGGGGATATCTGGGCCAAAGCCTTCTACTCCTTGGGCACACTTGTTCCCCATTCACAGTCCCATCCCACTCTAGCAGTGAGCTCAAGCAGCAGCATGAGGTTTCAGCTACCATACTCCCTCCCCCGCTTTCCTGTTGGTAGTGGCCAAGGAAATGCTGGGAAATGTAGTTCTTTCCCTGCTCCAGGGCTGGCTCTATAGCAGGGGTAGGCAACCTATGGCACGGGTGCCAAAGGCAGCATGGGAGCTGATTTTCAGTGGCACTCACACTTTCTGGGTCCTGGCCACCGGTCTGGGGGGCTCTGCATTTTATTTAATTTTAAATGAAGCTTCTTAAGCATTTTAAAAACTTTATTTACTTTACATACAAGAATAGTTTAGTTATATATTATAGACTTATAGAAAGAGACCTTCTAAGAATGTTAAAATGTATGACAGGCACGCGAAACCTTAAATTAGAGTGAATGAATGAAGACCCAGCACACCACTTCTGAAAGGTTGCCGACCCCTGTTCTATAGGCAGGGAGCTAACCAAGGAACTCCAGCTCCCAGGCTCGATCCCTGCTAGCTGCCGCCCCTGCGAATGGCCTGCCCCAAGCAGCTGCTTGCTTTGCTGGTGCTTAGAGCCGCCCCAGGCACACTAGCTCACTCCCCGTCCGCACTGGCAAGGCTTGTAGAGCGCTCTGACTCCACGACTACAGTGCTGCTGGTACTCCACTCTGCATGAGGAATAACGTTTGCTGCGCCTTGGCTACAATGCCCAGGTGTCAGTGTGAATGAGGTGTTGCATTACTGAGCTCTGATCGGCCTCCAGAAACGTCCCATAATCCCCTTAAATCAAGTGGCCACTCTTGTCATTGTTTTGATCTTCTGTAGGAATGCGGATATGTCCTTTCAAGACTCCATTTCTGACAGCCAGCCTGCAAGCTGCTACTTTGGAATGCCGTGTGAGAGAGAGAGGTTGGGGAGGAAGTCTGCTGCTGTCTGAACTTACAAGACAGCATGCTGACATGCTCTCCGCCCCCGCAAAAGCCACTCTCTCTCCCCCCACATACACACAACACTCCCTGTCACACTCCACCCTACCCCTCCCATTTGAAAAGCACATTGCAGTTCCTTGCATGCTGGGATAGCTGCCCATAATGCACCGCTCCCAATGTCGCTGCAAGTGCTGCAAATGTGGCCACGCCAGTGCCCTTGCAGCTGTCAGTGTGGACAGATTGCAGCGCTTCCCCTACTGCACTCTCTGAAGGCTGGTTTAACTCAAAGCACTCTACATCTGCAAGTGTAGCCATGCCCTTAGTCTCTCTAGTCCTTAGCCATATCCTTAGAGGCAGTAAATTCCAAGTTGTTCAACTTGTCAGTTAGCTCAAGTCAGGTAAAAGGTCTGAACTCTAGTCTGGTAGCTTGGGGACTACACTGGTTCCTAAGTGATGAAGTATAATGGAAGTTGAGGATGCTGGGTCCATCTGAAATATGGCTTACTGCTTGCTGACAGTCAGTGAAATCTTCCTGGATGCTGTGAATGCTCTCTTGCGTATGAGCTGTCCAGGTTCTGAAGCTGGGCTTTCCCAGAAAATGACCCAATGTGCTAACTCATCTAGATTTGTGGGAAGAGCAGACAAGCGATTGCCTCCCAAGAAGCTGAAGCTGTATCTTTGTAGTCCCTTGGCCAAGGAGTGTAACCAGTCAGCAAGATAATGTTTACATCCACGCTGTGTTCATTTGGTGCAGGGGGAAATGACTGAATACAGTGCAAGGCATTGGAGAATCAGGCCCAGCACCTGCAGAAGATGCTGAATTGACAGCCCCCAAACTTCCCAACTGCCATTGCTCTTACTGAATCTGATAGACAACAGAGCTGCCACTCTTCCTCATTTCTTAGCACAGCAGCAAGCTCTTTTTATCTCTAATAATTTGTTAGGATTTGTCCCCTGGATTCCATGTTGACAGATACTGGAATGAAAACTAAAGGTATCAACTGACGGCAGCGGGAGATTTATTCTAAAATTCTCTTTTTATTTTCTTTGCTCACGCAGGTACTGACTCGTTCACGCTAATTTCTAGGAGACGTCTCAAAGTGAATCATATCCTGCAACAAATGGCAGCACCTGGGAAGGCCTGAGGAGGATGCGTGATGCGTTTAAAATGACATTTCTGCTCTTTGCATCTTGGAGCTCTGGGCTCTTTTATTTCCATGGTCATCTTACATGCTGATGTGATAAATGATCCTCCTAGTTGAGCTCCAAATTTTAGCAGCTGATCTGTTGCTTTTCTTCTCAGTCCTTAGTTATTGGCCGTAAGAAGGTACCTCTCATCAGCTGCTCAGAGATCACTTTCCTAATGCCAACAATTCTGCTGCCAACCCGCTCTGGTTTGAGTCTCGGGAACAGATCTCCACCCGGGCGTCAACTAGATACTCAAGTGTGGATCGTCAGAGGTGTTTAGGCTCCGAGCTCACAGAAAGTTAGGAGCCTAAATACGTTTGAGGATTTGTGCCTCATCTCTCCTTTTAGTGACCCTCAATGATCCCCCCTGCCCCCATCTCCTTTGCTGCTCACATAGCGTATTTCCAAACCCAGACTAAATTTTTACACTCTGGCGTATGAGGATGAAAGGCCTCCTACCTTCCCTAATAGGAAATATTGCTCTTGGCATCCCCAACTAACCTGCCACCTGGATTCCTGGTGAACAATAATGACTTTTTCAGATTAGTCTGAGGCAGTATTTTGTAGTCCAGACTGAGTGCCTACACTCCGTGCAGTTCACAGATAAGTCTAATGGGATCACTTCTTGCTGCCTCAGTGATGTTTTGCAAGGCCCTGATATTGCATTTGGTTTCACTTGTTCAAGTTTCTGTATGGCCTCTTCGTGTTCTGATTCCTTAACACACAAGAGGTGGTATGTGATTCACCGCTCGTTTGATGCAACACCAGGGCTAGCTCCTGGTAGCACAGTAGTTTAGAAAGCAAGTGTCCCCAGTTGAGTGTTTTTCCCTAGAAGGGAAAGAGGCTTCTAAAATGCAATGCTGCCCATAGCAAGATCAGCTGGATGTCAGCTTAGCTCAACCAGAATGGCTCTGCCTTTGCTGAAAGTCTTCCAGAGAGCCAAGCCCCGTCAAGCTATTAACTCAAATGACTGCTGTGTTGTCTCTGCATAAGAAAACAACTGAATATATTTTCCAGGGGAAGCATTATTAATTGCCTGTTACAGTAAAACTCTTCCAGCGTCTTGCTGTTCACATCTTTGCTGTTTGCTCTGCTATCCAAACTTACCAAATGCACTGAAACAGGTCAAGCTCAGCGTTGATTACAACACCAATACTAAAGGTGATACCTGTTCAGCAGTGGAACATAAGATTTCAGTAGTCACACATTGGAAAGGCTTGTCAGGACGTGCTCAGACTCCCACTGACTTCAGTGGATATTGGATTGGGTCCTGAATGACTAAGATAAATCTACTTCATATAAATGGATTTTTGTTTGTCACTTGTGTCTGCCTTTACTGTAGAAAATGTGCCTTTGTTCCAGTTTTGTTGTCTGTCATGCCATATTCAATGGTACCTGTAACAATGTTGTTCTCCTGCGTGTTGTGCTGGATGTAGCTACGAGTAGTGTAACAAAGAATCAAATGTACCTTTCTGAACATACACATTAAATAAGACGTTAACTCTGGCTTCTTGCCTTATTTCAAGGTGGGAAAGATAAACAAGGTATTTTCCTAAGACAAATAGGTTCTGCTACCATTGCTAACCCTGTGACACTTTCTGTATTTATTTATCCAATCTCAATTCTACAGGCAAGTGTTCCGTGTTCTCGCCAGCTGCATATCACCCATTGCCTTACTCTAGGAACTGCAGCACAACTGAGAAGATTTTTGGGAATAATTAGGGAAACAATTGCACTAGGCACCCAGCTCTGTTTGAAAAGGATTCTCCAATGAGAGGAAGACATTCAGACGGTCAATGCCAGTGGGATATCTCTGGGGGAATAGAGCTAAAATTTAATGAAATCAGATTACTCTTTTTTCCCCTGAAATCTTGATCACTAAAAAGTGTAACGTGGACCAAAATAGAATGATCAGTTCAAGAATATACCGTGGAATTACTAATCTGCAAAGACCAGACAACAGTTGGCGATTGTAAAAGTCCTGGCTTAGTTTACAATAAATGAGAATGGGAGTGTTGTTCATTCTGGATGGACCTTTGGCACCTCTTTAGTGAAAGTAAAAGGGGATTGTTAAATACCAACGCTGAAAAAAAAATCACTGCCCCGATGACTGGTTCTCAGGTGTCCATTAGGAAATTGCTGAGCTTTAGCCTTTCCTCCTGACCAATAGAGTGTGCTGTTTTCTGCGGTGAGGGAGCCTCACTTCTCAAAGGGTCCAGCACTCACATCTCCCACTGATGTTAACTTCAGCATCAGGCCCCAGGGTACTATTCAGATCTGTATGAAAGAGATGGAATCCTCCTAGTGCTGCCCCATGCTGAGATCCTTTCCAAGCGGTCGTACGGCTCTTGGAAAATAATCGGAGAAATGTGTCTCCATGCTATGAAACTCCTCGGAAGGGTCAACCAACTGGATCGCTTCACAGCTGCACATTTTCCCTAACTTGGGTACATCTGCACTGCAAAGTGTAACTGAAGCATATGTAGACGGACCTGACGTGTGAGTGCAGCACATGTAGACGTACCTGAGCTAGCGTTGATCTACCTAGCTCAAATAATAGTGGCAGTGAAGCCATGAGCACATGGGCTTGTCACTTGAGTACATACCCAGGGTCCCACAGGGGTTTTTTGAGCCAGCTAGGTCAAAGCTGGCTTGGGTACATCTACAAGTGCTGAGTGTCACCTGTAGTTGCAGTGTAGACCTAAACTGAATTGTTTTGATTTCAGGAAGCTGACGATGGTGCTGCTCGCCAATGCAATAAAGGGAGGAGAATGTCATCGAAGGTAAGAGGAAGGGAAACCTCCCTCCCTGCCTTCTGTGCAGGGTGGGGAAGAAGAGCATCAGTCATGTGTACTCTAGCTCTGCATGACCTTGTCTCCCTTGTCCCAAATTGGAGCCCATTATTCAGCACTGATGCAGCTGCACTAGTGTGAGGGTTAATGGAAAGCCCCAAGTCCATGGCCTTGGTGGAGGAAAGCAGGTTAAGGTTAGAGGGATAGACCCTGCAGCTCCATGGCTGTTACTCCAGTCTGTCATCTGGAATAGAGCCTGTGCCCCAGAGGACACTCCTCTCTGCCAAACTATTCAGCACAAGCACAGAGAGTGCTGCAGTGCAGCAAGGGACAGCCTGGGCGAAGCCCCTTCGGCACCAGGGTTTACACCACCTTCACTTCATTTAAAGCCTATATTTCGAGTTGCAGGGCGAACACCTGGAATAGAAACCGAGGCCAGTGCTGCTGGAGTCTGAACATAGCCTGAAACAATAGCCCTAAGCTCGAGGTTGGAAAGATGTGCAGGGAGCTTGTGTCCCGCCTGCCCTTCCCATGCTGCTAAATAGGGCGGGGGCTCTGGTATGGAAAAATCCAGCAGGGAGCGCCCAAATACTGAGGAGAATTGGTCCCAGCACCCAAGTTTCAGTGGTATGAGGCTTCCCAGAGTGGGAGTCCATTACTCCTGTTCCGGTGCAGCCAGTCCCCAGCTGGCCTGTTCTGCTCAGGGCTGGAAGCTGAGCACTCTGCTTGGGTGCAGAGAGATATTCCTCTCTTCGATCCCTTTCCGCTAAAGCAAAGGGCAGAGTGCTGTAAAACCGGGGCAGTGATGCAACTGGATTTTATTTCACACCCTGCTAGACTGTTTCAGATGGCTCAGGTGTTTGGATTGATGCCAGTGGCTGTATCCATGTTTCCCAATGACCCTGAACTGCAGCAGCTAAATAGCTTTCTGGCGAGACACATCCTAGGGGTTTGTCTGACGCATGCCAATGCTGCTCTGAATTCCCCTTCATTCTCCCTACAGCCCATTTACCCTGGTTCACTGCACCTCGGAGAGGCTGATGAGGAAAAGCACCAGCCAACGCTGATCTCTCCACTCTTTCCACAGCTGCCCTTTGGACAGCTACCAAGTATGTGGAAAGGAGTCTTGGAACCCAGCGTCAGTGTTGTTGCAGCCAGGAATTGACATGGGTATGTGGCCGGGACACAGCCTAAGGAATGAATTGGTCCTGCTTTGAGCAGGGGGTTGGACTAGATGATCTCCTGAGGTCCCTTCCAACCCTAATAATAATCTATGAATGTGCATACCCACACCCCTCAGACATGCTAGTGCTCTTATTTTGTACACACTTGAAACCCGTGTTTCAGGGGTTTAGATGTGGACAGTAGGAGGCTCTGGCACCACCCCGATATTGGACTAGTGTCCTGTCACCAGTCTAGACATAGCCTAAGTGTAAATGAAGTGTCTGTGTATTGTAAATAAACAATTTTGTATTTCTTTATTTGGGGGAGAAGGAAGTTGACATTTTTCCTTCAAGCAGTCTTCTGCTTTTCCATTATTAATTTGCTTTAACATAGATGTAGTATTATCTCGAAGCAGTTTTGCATCCATTTCTCCCTGTATCTTTAGTATTTCAGTAATAATTGTTGAGTTTGTACATTATGCCATTTAATTGTGTGTGGGATGTTAATGTATTGCCAATAACACAACTGGCTAAAGCCATATCCAAAGTAACACGTAAATCCAATTATCTCTCCACTAATTTATAATGTGGGATTATACCACTAGGACAATCTCTTTCGATAACAGAACATTAAACAGATTGCATAAAATGCCTTTGGTTTATGATTTAGCTGGCTTCATTTTCCTTTTGCTAGTTTCAATCAGATAACTGAAATAAATATTGTGGTTCATCTGAAATGCCGGCTAGCTCTGGGATACATTAAAAGGACACAACTTGAAATCTCACCTCCCCTGAGGATGTGGGACTAAATGGATGTTGAAAAGGTTCTATCAATTCAGGCTGCTGTCTGCTTGCAGATATCGAAGCATGGGGAAGAAAGATTTACCCATCTTAGAAAATTTAATCATGGCCATAATTAAGCCTTGATTGCAATAAATCCTCTTCACTTTGTGAAATCTTAGCTTCATTAATATCAGAGTGTTTCAGGGGCAGGGATAGAAATGTGAAATAAGATTCTGGCTGGGTGGTTCCGCTAACTGCTGTTGAATTTTTTGACATGAAATGCTTCTGTGTTTGCTTGGTACAGTTCCCTGTACCGGAATGAAGGGAACAACGTGCAATGAATAATGTATTCACTAACTTCAGCTTTTTTTTCTGCTCATAAAATATCAGGCAGTAGGTTGCTTCCTACTGTTGATCTGTTGTTTGGATGTCTTTGAACTTGGTTATGAATGTAAAATCTGAGCTGTTAATTGCTCGGGGATGCTCACATGGTATCCTGCGTATATTTTGGTTGCATGTGTGTGCAAAATACTTACTGTAGGTGGACTCACATATGCAAACTGAAACCTTGATTTCCACAAAGAGCTGCCCATGTTACTGCAACACGAAAATGCCAAATTGGATTTCCGCACATTTTTCTAATGAATCTCAATCCAAACAAACACAAAATGATCAATACTTTAAGCATCAGCTTTTTCAGTTTTCTGGCTTACTGGTGGTGCATCACATTAGGTGTTGCCACCACATAGCACAAGTCTTGTAATAATACTGTTGCAGTAAAGTGATCATAGTAGAGTTAACTGGAGCACTGTGGGATGGAGCCATGCTCCCCTGCCCCCTTACAACCTGTGTTGTTAGTGGGAATTCCCCCCACCACATGCACTCTGTTTGATGCAGTTAAATAAAGCAGCAAGTTCCCAGAGTTTGACTAGCAAATTACAAGTTTTCAAACAATGCCTTACAAGGCATAGCTTATACAACCATTATTGCAATAGCGTGTAGGGTGTGAACATGGGTATAGTCTGTCAGAAAGTTACATTAAGGGCACTTACAGCTTATGGGATAGGCAGAAATTTTGCAACAAAATAATTAACTGTTTGATTATCTTAATGAGTAGAGAGGAGAGACTAAAGCAGCAAGTACTTCAAGAATACCATGAATTTCTAAATTGATTCAATTCAATCATGTGCATGCAGCTATTTCATTCACTGTCTGCCAGTTCTGTGTAATTGCATTTTACTAATACGAATGCTTTTGGGATATTCGAGTTTGCAGGCTTGATACTTACAGAAAATGAATCTGAGTCACGTTGTCACTTAGTACTGGAAATCTGATTGCACTGGCTAAATTAATCCCGTCAGGGAACAGAACCAGTACCACATGGTGCATGAGACTAGTTGCAATCAAACAGATTGAATTTCAAATTCTGAGCAATAAGTGTTTGAATACACTTGAGAAAGTAATGATCTGTCCGTGGACATTCCATAAGAGGGGGCGAAATTCAAAAAGACCCCTTTGAATTATTCACTCAGATCTGCCCAGTGCAAGGATATGTGAATGATTTGTTGGCAGGCAGGAGTCCACTGATAACGCTTAACAATTCTATTGCACCTTCCAGCCAAGGATCTCAAAGCACTTTGCAACTGCTAAGGGACTAACCTTGGCAGCCTCCTGTGAAGTAGGAAAGAATTTGCGGTCCTCTCTTTACAGATGTGGGTAACAGTCACAGATTTTCTGAACATGTGATGCACCTTCTCTGTGCTAAAGCAAGGACCAGAAGCCACAGCTCCATGTACCCAAGAGGGAAGGAAAGGGTCGGTGCAGGGCCTAGGAAGCAGATGGGTTCACTCACTATGAAGACTTTCCTTCAGAAAAGATAATTGGCTTGGAGCAGAGGCTCTGAGCCAAGCTCCCAAATGGGCTGTAGCTGTTCAGAACCCTGCCCCCATGTACCCCTTCAGAGGTGCAGTTCTCACATAACTAGTCACTGCAGACTGGGGGTACTGGAATGTGGAAGGCTGTCTCCTGCTTGCTCCCACTATCACAGGATCCGAGCATCTCCCAGTTCTGAATGCACCAACCTGCATAACTCATCCTATCAAGTCTGTGGCAGAGGGAGGGACTTGAACTCTGGTAGCCTGAGGCCCAAGCTAGGGCTCTAACTGCTCTCTCAGCTATTTTTTTTCTGTAAAGGGAAAGCCGGCAGCCCTCTGCTGTGAAACAGAGAGTCTGGAAGTTGGAACAAGGGGCTCTTCCTGTTAGTAATAAATACACCAAACTGGAAGGGGTGAGCCCGGGCTTGTGTGGTAACATTACCGAGATAGGACTGGTGTCAGAGTACCCCATGATGAATTGGAAAGGTTATTGAGCTAGTTAGCAGAAAATCTATAAGACGGGTTCCTCATGGGCCATATCACCTAAGCAACTGTGTGCTGCCAAAGCACAAACCTGGAACGATTTTGTCAAGCTAATCGTCCTGAGTCTTTCAATGAGTTACAATTAAGCAAACGCACTTCTGTGCTACCTTTTGTCAACAGTGCAGATAGGGATGTTGAAGCAACCTCTGTGGAGGGAGGCCAGTTCCCAGAGCATGGGAAAATGACCCTTGCAGATAGACTCACTGAAGGGAAGGGGGAAAGAGCCAGACAGGTCTGAGAATTGCAGGTAGGTGTTTTCCAAAGCTTGGACCTGAAGGGTCCAGCTTCAAGCTGGCCTCCACTTCTGCCCATTTTGGCATAGACAACTGAGTGAGCATGCAGTCATTCGGCACAAATCATGCCAGGGGGCGCACACACCAGCTGGCTGATGCTCAGAAGGCTCCTGACTTCCATTCAATGGAAGCAAAGAGCCTAAATGCCTTTGAGGATCTGGGCCTGGCTTTCTTGTGTGATGCCTGTCAGGGACCTCCAGAGAGAAAAGCATGAGTTGCTGCTGCTTGAGTATGAGAGCCAGGCTTTAGCTGGGAGCTGTAAGAGACCCCTCTCCTTTGTTGATTGGCACAGCACATGGGCAGAGGGTCACTTGCAGAGCAGCTGTGATAGCTCAGTGGTTTGGGCATGGGACTGCTAAACCCAGGGTTGTGAGCTCATTCCTTGAGGGGGCAATTTGGGGCAAAAATCTGTCTGGAGATTGGCCCTGCTTTGAGGAGAGGGTTGGACTAGATCCCCTCCTGAGGTCCCTTCCACCCTGGAGATTCTATGAAAGCATGCTCAGCCTTCAGCGTGTTTATGGCTTGCTAAGGTGGGAAGCTGCTTCTGTGGGAGCTGTTACAGGTCTGCTAGGTGGACAAGGAAGGGACTCGTAGTCTCTGCACATACTCCTACGTTTTCCTTAACCATGCCTTGCTCACACCCTACTGCTTCCTTACTGCAGCCCCACTGCTCTGCTTTGCTCTGCTCACTCACCTCTGAGCAACAGACCAGCCCACCCCCTGCCCCCATGGCTCCTACTGTGACCAACAACATCCATCCAATAGCCTCCTCCTGTTGCTCTCCCTCCTATCTGCAACTTTACTGCTTCCAACAGGGCCACTTGTTATGGGTATAACCACAGCCCTACTCATGGGCCGGGCCCCCATAGTGCTGGGTGCTGTGCAAACACAGAAAAAAAGGATGCCCCAAAGATCTGACAAGCTAAGCGTAAGACAGAGATGACAGAGGAGTGGAGGCAGATGGGAATACAAGGAAACAATGAGACAACGCCCAACCCTGCTTTCTTTTTGACCAGTATCTCCTATCAGAAATTTCCTTTGTCCTCTCCTGAGGTCGGAGAGCTCCGTGCAAAATGTATGTTCTAAAGTAACTACAACATTTAAAACTGGCTCGTAAAATTTCAGCTAGGAGGTGTATTTAGCAATGTGTCAGTTTTCTAAGTTTCATTTATAAAATGTCCTTTAGAATGTGGTGGCGGCTGGTTGCCTGAACACTGGCCTGACAGCCAGGAACTGCCGAATTCTATTCCGGGTGCTTTTCCTGGATTCCCTCTGCAGCCTGACACAAGTTACTGCACCACTGAGCTTCTCCATCTCTACCATGTGGCTAAGAATGAAATGTCTGTCTGGGGAGGGGTGCGCACAGATTACTGTCTGCAGTGCTAAGGAAAGGTTTTTGTAGTGCATGGCAGCAGGGTGGGCCATGCAGCTGCTGGCTAAACCCGGGCAACTCTTCGCAGGAATTACTTGGTTAATTTCCTCTTTGCTTTTCTGTTATATTACACCTGTGTATTTGGCATGAACAGCTTCATATTTGAGGCACTAAAGTCATGGTTTGGCAAAGGGAATGTGTTTTCTGGTAGTGAGCTGGACTCTATCAGATTTCATTTGGCCTCTTATTGGCTGTCAGAACAGAATCCTGATACCATAAAGGCTAGACTGTGGACATAAGAGAATATGTTGTGTGCTGAGCAAAAGCACCAAAACTATGCTGTGCCAGAGCCTGGGCCTGATCCTGAGCTATGGGGAACCTACAGAGCCCTTTGACTTCACTGGGCATTGTGGGTACTCGGTAGCTCTGAGGCTAAAGCCGTGAGTGGGAAAGACATAGCAGCAGGTCTTGGACAGCTGTGACCCAGGGTCTCTTTACTTATTGCTTTGTTCAAATGTCCGGAAGCTTGCCCTCTGGGGCTGTCAAATGGCTGACTGCGTGGATGGCTTGCTACACTTCACTTAGCCATCCTGCTTAAAGATGTAGCCAGTGTAAATGCCTGCAGTGCTCAGACTTCTGTGCTATAAGTCACGCCCGCTGGGGTGACTTCTGACACTCAGACCTGTTGACAGTTTCCAAATGTCCACCACTAGCAAGAGAACCTACCGCCCTGACTGCTAGCAGCTTCACACTTGGGAGAAGACAACTGCGGGGGTTGCAAATGAAACTGGTAAAGTATCTTTTCGTTTTGGAAAAATATGTAGCTAGTCTGTGTGATAAGCTGTGTTCCCCATACTCCCCCTGAAGGTGAGTAGTAATAGGGCAATGAAGGGGTTAATGGAGGCCAGAGGGGTCAATTAACTATTAGGTTGCAAACTGAGGGAGTTAAGGCTGAGAGGAAGGCTTTAATTAGGAGATGCTCACCTGTGCAGGAAAAGGTGGGGCTTCTGTAAAACCAGGGAGCTGATAGCAGATAGGGGCTGCAGGGTAGTAGTCAGCAGTAGTCCTGGGGGAGGTGTGTTTGGGGCTATAGAAACCAGTCCACAGTTATTCCCTGGGAGGAGGAAGGAGTTTGAGTTGGCAAACCCAAAAGAGGGGAGACAGAAGATATAGGAAAGGCTCAGGAAAAAGGCAGCAAGATTCACGATGGTGCAGACCTTGACTGTGGATTACAGGGTCCCTGAGCTGGAACTCGAGCAGAGGGCAGGCCCAGGGTCCCCTATCAGCCTAGAGGCAGTGAATGGGAAGACTTCCTAAGACTGCTGGTGAGGAAAGACTTGGATACCCCCCAGAGAGTGAGAGACCGGCAGCAGGGCATGCAGTGAGTAGAACAAGGGGACCTTGAACTTAGAAAGAGCTAATCCCCAGAGTGGCCAGGAGGAGGTTCTAGCTATGGTATGTGGACCCCATGACAGTCTGAGGAAGTTGTCTTTTGTGCCACTTGCAAACAGGCTGAAATTCATGACCATCATGCTACTCACAATGCTCACACACAGCAAGGAATGCACAGACTGCTGCAGTAGCAACAGGACATTGACAGAGAAACTCTTATAATGGGCCAATACCTTAATTTAGCAATGGGAAGGCAGTCCAGAGTGTGCCAATGGCAGAAGGCTTTCAGCAGAGGGAAAAGTGAGGGTTGACTGTGTGTCACCCTGAAGACACTGGTTGGCTACTGTTGATTTGCTTGGCGTAGGGAAGACCTGTGGGAGAGAGGCTGTGGGTTTTAGTCTAAATTTCCTGGCTCTTGTGGGAACTGATTTGCTTATTTGCTGTTCACAGCTGTAACTACGTAAACTGAAACACACAGAAAACAACATACCTGCAGAGTGCTCCTGCCCTGCACACTAGACTACAGAACTCCGTGAAACATAATGAATATCATCTTTAAAAAACCTGTCCCTTGCTTCATATTTGCCAGTTCTTTAGATCTCTAGGTTAAAGTTTGACTCTCAGTAACAAAACTGAAATTTGTCCCCGTGACTCCGTATCAGAGCTGATAACTGCTGAGCGTGCAGAAACAGCAAATATAAATATTTAAGTTTCCAAGGCAGCTGAGTTCAAAGAAATGAGAACCAAAAGCTGTGGGATTCTCCTGCACCCTCTGATGTTTCATAAGGGTTGTACAATGTTATCAAGGTTTTGTTTGAGGTTAGAAAATGTTTCCTGTGCTCCAGGATCAAAGTCCACTTCCAGGAACACCAGTGGAAATTGTGAGGGTCTGAGTGCCTTCTCTGTACCAACCCAACCTTTTCACGCACAAGAAGCCAGGCCTTACCTATAAATACTTGTTCAAGGGGCCAAACTAAATCCCAGTGAAGTCAACAGAAAGGCCATAAAAGAACAAGGCAGTAACTTTGTTGGGTGTGTCTCTAAGGCTGATGAAATATAGAATTGCTTTAGGCTGGAGCTCTTCTGAGAGGCATACAGTCCTACCCTCAATTTGATAGCTATCATCTGGTGGCACGTGACTGTCTGAGTTTGCTTCCTGGTCCTGGAATTTCTGTTCTTCCACTGTTCTTGCCCACATGAAGCTCCAAGCCTTCAGCTGTGCTGCTCTTTGCTGATCTTTAAAACAAAGGGCTGCTCTTGTTGAGGATGAGGGCATGTGTCACATCGCAGGACTGAATCTGAGGAGAGAGAGTGAGAACGATCAGGGAGAAGCTAGAAGAACAAGCAGAGTCCATCCAGTTCTCTTCCATCCCATACTCTGTCGTAGGGACATGTAGGGCAACAATGTTCAGGCGTGTTTGCAGGGAGTGACAGTGGGCTGGTCAGGGCAGACTTTTAGCCAGTTTCTTAAAGGGAATATGAGCCTGATCCAAAGCCTATTGAAGTCAATGAGAGTCTTTCCAGTGGGCTTTGAATCCGGCTCTATAACCTTTGTGGCTGTCTTTGGTTTAACCAGTAGAGTCATAGAATTACTGTTTCTGGATTCTGCCCAAGCACAATAGTGCCACTCTTCAGAGGCTCTAAGGAGGAAATCTGCCATGGAGGAACAATGAAGAGGTAGAAGTTATCGGCAAAACCAACAGTATCTTCCTAGGAAGCTGTGCAGGGAGAATGATAGTTCTAAATGCCTGAGATGATGCAATCGGACATGTTCTCAGAAGTGTAAACATGCAGTAATGCCTGATTTTAGATGACAGTGTATGTTGTAATTATCTAAATGTCTCTCCAAAAGGGAAATTATTGTTCTTTCAATTTTCTAGGAAAGGAGTAGCCAGTTGCAGGGAATGAAACTGGCCTGCAAATTGTCATCTAACTGAGGTCTATTAAGTTCCTTAATTTTCTCTTTTCATAAATGGTGCATATCTTTTCATTGCAGAAATGAAATTGGATACAAAAAGCTCCTCAGAGATCTTGGCATCTGGAACTTGCTGGTAGGGGATCTAATGCACAACACTTAAATTGCCTTAAAGGATCTCTTTTCCCCCTTAAGTTTCAGGAGATTTAAGGATATCCTGAAAGACAGACTCAGTTCTGTTTCCAAAGACATTTTTGTTTGTGTCCATAAGGTTTTCTATCAGGTGTGTGAATTCAGGCTCTCTTTGAAAGTCTCCTAGACCTTCCCAAATCTGATGAAGTTGGAAATACTGTCCAGATAGTACAGAAATGCTGTGAGTTCTCTCTCTGGCCCTGGCAGAGAGAGAGAACCAAAATGTTAAGGCTCTATTTCAAGTATTCCATACTGGCATAGCTCTGTTTCCCTGAAGTCAATGTAACTCCCATTGGCTTAAGTGGGAGCAGAGCTGGATCAACAATGGAGTACCTTTGAAAAAAATCAAATGATTTAACTTTTTGATCTTTCCCCATCTCCCTCCATGCCCTAAAAAGTCTGGTTTTGGTTCTGTTTGCCACATCTGATGGACACAACTATACACTTGCCTTATGATTAGTTCATAGCATTACATAGCTAATAGAGTCTTCTCCCAAAGGTACTTGTATACAGTGTAGATACTTGTAGGTGAACTTTTGAATTGAGGTACATAATCCAGGTAGTGCCATAATGCAAATCCTCTTCAGAAACATATGTGCTGTTGAAAGTCATGTGTATGTTCTATGTAATCGCTTTGGGTTTTTACTTTTTTTCAACTGATTTTATAAAGAAATAGTGAAAAATAAAAGAAGGTGAATGGCTTCCAACTTGTGTATGTTTCCAAAACAGCACGCTACATGGGATCTCCAATCTTACAACTCATTAAAGCTGCAGGAGCAGACACAACAAAACCACTCAATGCTACAAAGACATAACTCGTTAAGGTGGGGGCGAAAGTAATTAATGTTTGTTTTGGATTGGGGGATTTGATTTGGCCTCTACCAAAGCTACAGGCCACACTCAAACTTCAATCTGGATCTAAATTCAAATTACAACAACCTTCCTAAATTTAGGAGTGTTTAAATCATGAGTCTAGTTTAGGGCAGTCTCTAGTTCATAGGCAGTGTGCTGGGAGCGATCAGACCGACTTCACTTTGAAAGGCAGAGCTCGTAAGAGTGATGGGTGAACTGGCTGGACTTTTGCAACAGATCTGAGCAGGACCCTTCAGATCACCCCTTCTACTTCTTCAATGGATAAGCCTCTGGTCTGTGACTTGGGAGAACGAGGTTGGCTTCCCAACCCTTCTACAGACTTCCTTTTCCCTCCCCTCAGTGTCCCCTGTTTCCTTCCATTCTTCTACTTATAGACAAGATTCCTCCTCCCCACCTCCAGATTTCTGAGAGTCTTTTCCCAGCTCTTGCTGTACCCATCCCTTATCTCTCCCAAGGTTCCTGCCCTTGCTTCATCAGAGTCCCCCATGCCTGGGGCCCACTCCTTTCCCCCCAGTCCTCTTGGGGTGCCTCCCTAAAGGGTTCTTTCTCCACAAGCTATCTCCTGTATCCTCTCCCAGTTCTCTTGTACTGGCCCCCATCTCCCTTCCCCACCATAGGTCCCTTCTGTCTTGTAATCCTCGTTCATCCCATCCCCACCAAAGATCAACACCCCCCAAGTTCTACTGGTACCCCCGAAAAGTTCCTTTCCTTCTAGGAGTCCTTTCTTCCCACCCACTCTGCAGCTACCTGTCTCCTAAAGGGTGGAGAAGCTGCTGGTGGTGGCTGACTTCTTAACTGGCTCAACTCCCTCCTGTGGGGCCAGACACCAGGCTACCTCAGCCTCACTAGCTCTTGGCTCCTCTGGAAGGGCAGGGAAAGAGCTGGGCTAGCTGCAGAGAAGCCCTCTGGTGACCTCCTGCCTAATCAGGAGTGGGGTGGAATGGCCCTTGCTAGCAGGATGCTACAGTGAGATTCCTGCTGAGGCCATGAAGTGAACTGCTGTTAGTCAGCTAACCAGAAGGAGGAGAGCCTAAGGCTCAAAGTAGCCACCTCAACTGCACTCCCCATCCCGCCCTTCTAAAGCAAGCCAAAAGCTGGGAAAATATTAGGGTGGGGAGAGGGGTAATTTCACCCATCCCCCCTGCTTACGGTAATACCTCTGGACCCAAAGAGCCAATCTGTCGTTGAATATCTAAACTGAACCCAAACTTGCCTCTCCTTAAACTTGCCTGCTACTAATACCTTGAGCAAAACCAGTTTTGCTAAACTTTAAGAACTACTGAAGTGTATAATGTATCGACTGAGACCCAGGAAATATTTACCGAGCTCATTACAGACTTAATGAGCCGAACTTCAGGTAGATGAAATGCACAATGTCCAAGTTTACTAGGCAACCCAGAACCAGGCAGAGGAAGCTTTTATTTCAGTAAGTAATTATTTCTGAGCACTAATCGGCACCTCTCCTATCTCCACGTGGGGAATGTCTCGCTGTAGCTGTGATAAGACTGGAATCTTCAAAACACTCAATCAATTCCTCTGTTGAAATGACTATTTATTTTATGATGGTGCTTGGCATTTCTATGGCATTCTATGCATTCAGCCCCTTGGATGAACAGTATGTGCTCAACCTGTCTGAGGTAGGTGGGTAAATGTTGCTATTTCTCACCTGGAGAAACTGAGATGATGTGACTCTGAGATGGGGGATGTAACTTGCCATGGTCTCGCAGTGAGTCATTGTTAAATGATCCCAAGGGCATGCTAACTCCTACCTGAGCTTGGTACTCCAGAGCGCATGGTCTGAACTCTAATTTTCCTGTGTGTTGCATTTTGCTGGTTCTCTGATGGCCTTTGGGGGCTACCCTGTAGATGGTGCATTAACTGACTTTGGAGAAAATTAAAGAGCCAGTCTCCAAAGCAAGCGTCTGAAGAGTTCCCTCTAGAGCCTAGGCAATGTACTGTATCTCTGTGTCACAGCACAGCCAGTCTCCAGTTGGACAGAGTGCAGCATGGCCTTGTTCTAGACATGCCCAGGTTTGCTGTAGTTGAGGGTAAAAAGACTGGATTACAGTGTGACGTCCACTTGGGAGGAGGAATCTTGCAACAGCCTGCCTGCAGTGTCACGGGTACTGCAGCTAGTGGATAGTGACTTCTGTTACATGAGGGGAGTACTAACCTTTTTATACCCCTGAGCCACACCGGGTAGCAAGAGCTGGGGGAGTTCAAACAGCATTGCTGTATGCCGCTTCTGTGTGGCATACTGTAACAATAATACCTAGCTCTTCCATAGCACTTTTCATCAGTAGATTTCAAAGTGCTACCCAAGCTAGGGATTGTGAATCTTCACAGCCCCACTGTGAGGCTGGGCAGCTCTATTATCCCCATTGTACAGATGGGGAACTGAAGCATGGAGATGCAAAGTGACTCACCCGAGGTCCCCCCGTCTGCAGTTGAGCAGGGCCTCATACCCAGATCTCCCAAGTGTAGCTTCATTATTAATTGGGGTTGCAAAATGCACTTGTTGCTAATAACAAGTTTGTTCTTTGGTGGCTGCATAGAGATTAATGAAGACACGCAGAGACTGAGTTTTATTAATATCACCATCAGTACAAGCAAAATTACAGAACTAGAAAAACAATATAAGAATAACAGCAGAGACAGTATCCCTTATACTCACGAATCTGGGGGGCTGTGGGTTCCCTTTAAAGTGAGATTAAGCGTGAAGGTTGATTCCCTTTTATCCCCACCTAGTTCTGAGACCATATTTAATGATGTTGTGGCCTCTTGTCCATATTTGTCATTCCTGCTACCCATTTTGCGGGTTCTGACAATTGTCGTGAGCATTTGCTCAGCTGGGAAGGTACTCTGAGCAATGCAGTTAAGGAAGTCATTGCTGATCGGTTAACTGCCTTTGATCATGCTGACCGTGAGGTGTTGTGGTGGTGGTGGTGGCAGATGGAGTCCCCCTAGAGTGTTTCTGGCCCTTTCTTTGCAAGTTCCCAGAGGCTACTTCCGACAGCTCTGTTACGTAAGGTTCTGTCTCATCACCTCACCTGCTCATAGTGTGTGTGTGAGGCAGCTAGAGGGATTATCTAGGAAACACAAGATCAGTGGTCCTGAAGGCTGTTAGAATCCACCAAGCCTTGTTTGTCCCAGGCCCCAGCAATGTAATGTAAAGTTTCTCCCCCTTGTTTCTGCAGTACTTATTAAATCTGGGCTTCTGATCATTCTGGTACTTGACATGCAGCTGTCTAGCAAGTTCCCTTGTGTCCTCTATGTTCAGGAAGGTCAAACGAGAACTCAGCCACCTATATGGTAATCCTGCTGTTTTCAAGGCTATGTCAGAAATCTTAGCCATCAGATCTGCAAACGTATTGTGTATCGGGCACTAGCTTAATGCACAGGATAACATTCATGACAGTCCCGTTACTCCAGATAGGCTCGTAAATCACTTGAGTGCCCTTGAAACTTTTTACCTTCTAGCTCTCACTGAGAGTTGGTGAGACTTAGGCACCTACATTACTTAGGTGCTTCAGAAAACGTTACCCAGACTTGCTGGGTGGCTTCCTGTGGTACAGGCACCAGAGCTGCCCCAGACATCTGAAAATCTGAACTGAAGGATTGACTTAATCTCTTCGCTTTTGGCATGTTTGAAATCACATCCTATGAACCTCTTGATTAGCTGTCTTCTGGCAAAACAGAAGCGCGAAGGCTTTAAATCGTCTGTGAGCTGACCTGTCATGTGTCCAACTCCTGTTGTGTCTGATTTCACCCTATAAACTCTTAGAACTTGAGGAAAGATCACTAACTTTAAAAGTTGACTAAATGTCCATAATTACTCTGCTGCAACTCAGATCTGCTTCCTGCAGCATCAGAGGGGTATCAGGGAGATGGTTCTGGCTATAATTTCTTTGCTTAGCTTGGTTCTAAACTTGATAAAAGTTAGAGCAGCCTAGGGGCTTCTTTAGTCTGCACCAGCTGGCAGTGGTTCTTGGCAGGACTGTCCGCCAGCTGACAATAGCCAGAGTGCATCAGTGCCCTGGCCATGCCCCTGCCACCAGCAGCACATCCCTTACATCTGGGCTAGGCTCAGGAGTGGCTTAAGAATTGGCCAGACCAGCTTTACCTGGACAAAAAACTTCTCATTCCAGGGGAATTCTCTTCTGCCAAATGGGACCAGAATGTGGACCCTTTGTCTCTGGAGTAGTGCAAAGGGGCTGGATTAGGTCTGATCCAGTGGCTTTAAACTGAAGAGCAAAGGCTAGAAGCAAACCGATACAACTGGACGTGGAGCTTGTTAGGAGCTGTATTTCTCATGCTCCCTGATGTCTCTGATTTGGTCGTAGACTTGTGGAGAAGTATTGCAGTACCCCTTTGATGATGAAATCCCACAAGCAGTAGAAAGCCTAACAAATATTTGCCATTAGATCAATCCTTTCTGTTTAAAGTGCAATGTTTGTAGCTAAGCTCTGACACCGGAAGGTCAGACGGAGTATTAAGGTTGCATTATATAAAGGCAGAGAAATATGTGCTGGAAAGCTGAAGTGGAAAGGTAGGTTTTCCAGAAGAGAAATCATGAAGACCTTATTCGTTTTTGCCCTTGTGATGAGTGTTTGGTCTTGTTCTGGTAAGTTCCTCTAAATAGGAAGAGCATCCATTCTTCCTGGATGAATGACCAATGCTTGTGTTAATTGGCCTGTGATATGTTGGTGTCAGGGTTGCCAGTGTATGACTATGAACCATCCATCGCGGAAGAAGCTCTGCGTGCCTCCATTGGAAGAGTGAATTCTAGATCACAATGGCCAGCCCTGTTTGGCGTCGTCAGGAGCTACGTTAGAGGGGTGAGTGTGGAGCTGGTCAAAAGAATGTCACTGAAACATGTTTGTGGTAGGGAAAATCCAGGAAACATCAACCAATTTTCTTTTGGTTTGGAATGTGCTAATTTTCTTCAAAAAAAAAAAGGTGATTTTTTTTCTTGGGCATTCAGTCAGGGTTTTCAAAAACTAAAATCATGGTTTTTGGAAAACCAAAATATTGTCGGTTTTCAGCTTTTCATTTGCCATAAAAACATGGTTTTGGGTTTTTTTTGTTTTTTTGAGGGACACTTTGAGGAAAAACAACATTTTCAAAATCTTTCACAGAAAAATAATTAGCATTTTCAATTAGCTCTAGAAAAGTGCTCTCCAATTTTGGGTGCATTGTAATGTGGCTCAGTTGAACGTTTCTTGGCCAGCGTTTATACTATTTACTAGATGCACTTGTTCTTATCACTTACGTTAACCATTCGTGCAGTCTAAACATATTCAATCTGTATGTAGTATCATGGCAGCAATTCTACTGGTCATGTGTAGCTGGCACTAGCTGCCTTCAGTGTCTACAGCTTCCTCAGAAAATTGCTTTAACAGGCTCAAGTTTCTTATACTCAATCGTTTTTCCACAATGGACTTTCTGAAAAGCAAAAACCCAAATGTGACTGTCACACCCCGCCCCCCGCCCCCAGCCCCAGGGACATATGCTGTAACTACTGCATTTCAATATAAAATTAAGAGGTTTGCATTCCCGGACAAACCCAAAGCCCCACTGTTTCTAAACTTTGAACTTGGAATGTACCTAATCCTGCATGATGAATGATCCCATAGTTCGTGCTGGAATAAATCTAGCTGGGAAATATTGCAGGTAGCAGGGTTGGAAAATAAGGTGCTGAAAGTGAAAGGGAGATTCGCTGGGTCTGAAAAGCCAATAGGAATGGGAGGAAGAGGAGAGAAGACCTTAATACATATAACTGCAAATGTACCTACCAGTCTTTAAAGTTTGTCACGTTTCCTGCTAGACGGTACTACTCAGCACCTGTTCTGGTAATCGTATTATTATTGAATGCTTACATTGTGAGTAGTGCCAAAAGGAAACAACCAGATTTGGCCCCAAGGTGCTAAGCACTGTACAGACACTCTTTTTAAGGATCTCACTTTGGAAAGTGATTGTTACACAGCTTCTGTGACATTTATACACTAAAATAATGAGATGACAAACTTATAACCTAGCTGGGCATGAATAAACCATGGGGTGAAAGGTAAGTTGCAATCGCAGGGGTAATGAGTGAAAGAGGAAACCCAGGAAAGATTTCCTTTTAGCTCAATAGGGAGCTTTTTTCCTAATGCAATCATCCTTGGGGTTTTTTTGGTTATAACAGATTCCTCATAAATAAGGTAGATACAGGTTAACCGGCACTTGTCTGATTCTCTACCCTTGACAGCTCATTGTTGGAACTGTTTACAACACGCAAAGCAGAGCTGCAATTCAACAGTAGCTTTGCTGTTGGGTTGAAAGGTGCTGATGACGTGTGTGTGTGTGTGTGTGTGTGTGTGTGTGTGTGTGTGATGCATAACCAACCTGACTCCCTCATTAAGGAGACCATGTGAGTTTCCAGTGTTAGCCCTTAGAGCAGGGGTGCCCAACCTGAGCTGGAGAAGGAGCCAGAATTTACCAATGTATATTGCCAAAGAGTCACAGTAATACGTCAGCAGCGCCCCATCAGCTTCCCCCTCCCAGTACCTCCTACCCACTGGCAGCCCCGCCACTCAACGCCTCCACCTCCTTCCCCACACCCCCAGATCAGCTGTTTTGCGACGTGCAGGAGGCTCTGGAGGGGAGGGGGAGAAGCGAGGGCACAGCAGTCTCAGGGGAGGTACTGGGAATGGGTGGAATGGGGGCAGGGCCTGTGGCAGGGGCAGGGGTTGAGCAGTGAGCACCCCCTCACACACATTGGAAAGTTGGTGCCTGTAGCTCCAGCCCCAGAGTTGGTATGCCTATACAAGTAGCCACATATTAACTTCTGAAGAGCCACATGTGGCTCCGGAGCCACAAGGTGGCCACCCCAGCCTTAGAGCTCCAAGGTTTCTTTTGGATGGCAAAGCAGCCACACAGGAAAGCTGATGCCCAGACTCTTTCAAAGCCCATATACTCCCAGAGGAAGATCAATGATCTACAGGGGTGCACTAGGTGTAAAATTCCAGGACTGGGGTAAAAAGGGATCTATTTAATTAAGCAATTTACACTGGCAAGAGACCACAGAGAGTCACTCATGGCAGGTGCTGCTTGAGGCCATCATGCTTTATCTGAGGCTTCTGCAGGAGGAGTTGCTAGTGTGAAGCTTTTACCAAGGAAATAAGATATGGTGCAACTGGTTTATTTACAAAATGTCCACAGGAAAATACCATGACCCAGTCCCTGATATTCTGCTCCCAGTGGGCTACTGACTCGCAAGGCCCTGATTTCTGCCACAATTTGGCAAAGAGGCAATAGTACTGTGTACTTTACACAGAGAAAAAAACCTCAAGCAGTGATCACACATGCTATTGGCCTTTCTTTCTTGTACAGGTTGACCTGTTGGATAACAATGACTACAGTATAGTGCTGGACTTCATTGTTCGAGAAACCACCTGCACTAAAGATTCAGAGAAGGATCCGTCCTTGTGTGACTTCAGAATGGGACGCTATGTGGTAAGCATGCCGGGTCTCCTAGCATGGAAAATACCCTCTGTGTGATTGAATGTGGCCTGGGAATCTGTCTGCTTTTGTGCTGATTATTCAAGGCCTTTGCTAAGCAAATACTTGGCTTGAAGCATTAAATAAATGACATTTGAGGACTGGCCACAATACATAACCTGCTCTAGACTCCTCCCTGCTCAACATGCACAGGGTGGGAGTAAGAGGGGTATTCCATGCCGCATTAGAAAGGACCAGACCAAGCCCATCTTCATTATTTTACTTTGCCTCACTTAACAACACAGGTGTAGTTAAGATGTTTTTTTCACAGCAAAAAATACCCGACTAAAAAATTGCTCCTGCATCTTCCTCTCCATGATGATCATATTTATAAATTCCAAGGCCAGAGGGGACCATTGTGATCACTGAGAATGACTCCTTGTGAGTGGAACCCAGGCCAGAAAACTTCCCTGAATTAATTCCTGTTTTAACTAGAGCAGATCTTTTAGAAAAGCAGCCAAGCTTGATTTAAAAATTGCCTGTGATGGAGAATCCAGCACAACCCTTGGTAAATTTTTCCGATGGTTAATTCTCCTCACTGTTGAGAGACGCTTCTTTTTTCTTGTCCGAATTGATGTAGTTTCAACTTCCAGGCATTGGATGTTGTTGTATCGTTTGTCAACCAGATTGAGGAGCTCTCTGTTATCAAATGTCCAAAGTGTAAGTACTTCGATGCTGATGACCAAGTCATCCCTTAACCTTCTGATTGAGCTCCTTGAGTTTTCCAGTCCTTTAATCATTCTCGTGGCTCTTGTCTGAATCCTCAACAATTCCCCAAGGATATTGAGAAATTAGAGATGACAGAACTGGACACAGGATTCCAGTAGCAGTCATATCAATGCCAAATATAGAGAGAATATAACTTCTCTACTCCTACTCAGGATTCCCCTGTTTATACATCCCAAGGATCACATCAACCCTTTGGGCCATGCGATCACTCTGGAAGCTCACGTTCAGCTGACTGTCCACCACAATGTCCAAGTCCGCCCTGCTTCCCCGGGTAGTCCCCCAGGTAGCTGGTCTGCTACCTGGATGAGCATAATATGAAAACCAAGCTGTTGTTTGAGGATATTTAGGATTCAGTAAAAACCAGTGCTTATCTAATAGTCACTCAACCAGCTAGCACCAGGATGGGGAGGAAGGAAATGTGGCTTAAAGAAACCTCTGCACACAGTCTCCCACTTCTGAGCTGTGCTATATGCTGACCTGTTCCCTGGCATAGAGCAGAGCAGCCCGTAGGACTCCCTGAGTCCTCTATCAGGCAACACTTGTTAACAGGCCAACTGAAGTTCATCACTGGCCACACTCAAGTCCATTGGCAACTAGTCAGTGGATGTTATCATTTAAGGGAGTCCCTGTCCAGTGGCTGAATTTGATGCATGTGTGTGTTGCACGTATTACTATGTCTGTGGTTGTATCCTTATTCAGCTTGGTCAAGTGAAGTACAGGAGGGTTCCCCCAAGTGAGGGAATAGGAATTTCAAACTGTCTTCTCTGCTTTGTGTTGCTTACAGGCAATCCTAATAAATGTGCAAAAGTATGAAAGTACAATATCAAAATATCACCAGAGGGAGCTAAGGGCAATCCTGCAGTATCCCATCACCTAAAATAGGTGTTGTGCTTCAGTCTGTGTGAAACTACCGCTTAATCATTAAAGCCTCCAGTCTGGTGATTAAAGAAGTAATTTAAAAAAAAAAAGGGACTACCACCGGCTCAGCACCATATGGTTCCCCATCTGCAATCTCAGGGCTTGGCTACATTTGAGAGTTACAGCGCTGGTGGTGGTTTTACAGCGCTGTAACTTACTCCCCGTCCACACTGGCAAGGCACATACAGTGCTGTATCTCCCTGGCTACAACACTGCATGTACTTCACATTGACAAGAGGAATAAAGAGAACAGCGCTGCTCTTGCAGCGCTGGGGTGCCAGTGTAAACAGTGATTAATCTTACTATGCCATAACTGACCTATGGAACCTTTCCATAATGCTTTTTAAGTAAAGATAACACTCTTTGTTTTGTTGTGATGCTTCTGTTTGTTTTGTTGTGAACTCAGGGCTCCGGGAGCTGCTTATCTAAAAAACAAACACCAGCTCCTGTTTGCTCGAGCAGAGGGGGATGAATGTCCACAACTAATGTTTGCTTGAGGAGAGAAGCAGCCTGGAGGGGGGATGGCGGGGGGGGGGTCTGTTTTGGAGCAGCTGCTTATCTGGTCTGAAGGCTATTTGCATTTAGTGAATGAGGGAATGGTGGGGGAAGGGGTTGAAACTTTTAAGATGATTGAAGGTTGGTGCTGTGTATCTTCTAGTCCTTAGAACTTGCAAGGCAGGGAGCTGACACAGTGTCAGCTCCAAAAATCCACTCACTCTGTCTCCCCCACGCTCCCTGTCACACTCCGCCCCCATCTTTTGAAAAGCATGTTGCAGCCACTTGAATGCTGGGATAGCTGCCCATAATGCACCACTCCCAACACCGCTGCAAGTGCTGCAAATGTGGCCACACTGCAGTGCTGGTAGCTGTCAGTGTGGTCACACTGCAACGCTTTCCCTACACAGCTGTACAAAGACAGCTTTAACTCCCAGCACTGCACACCTGCAAGTGTAGCCAAACCCTCAGAGAACCAAAGGGATGAAAAGTGCCTCTGAAATGTAGATGGTCATAGAATTTAAAGCCAGAAGGGCCCACCAGATCATCAAGTCTGACCACCTGTATGACTGGTCACTAAACACCACCCAGCCCAACAACCAGAATTAGACCAAAACACTATAGCCTTCAGAAGACTAAATTATTGAGTGGATCAGAAGGGACTGATGTTCTCCCTGCCCTGGAGGAGTTCCTTCTGTGGGGGCTGAGGTACACTGGGGAAGCAAGATGTGAGGCACCTCACCTTAGCGCTGTCCATGCTGCATCTATTCGTTGCTGGGCAGAGGGCAACAGTCTCCAGGGTGTGGGGGTGATGTCTTTCAGGAGCATGAAAGCCAGATACGCCCAGTTCAAAAATGGAAAGACTCCAGAGACTGGTGACTACACTGAACTGCCACAAATAAGTTTTGCTGGAACACCAGAACCAAAGGCTAATCCATGGTTGTGAACAACGTGCTCTCTCAGGTCCCTGCCTTTGGTAGCTGGCTATCAAAAGGCTGTATGACTCTTGATTGAAACTCGTTCTCCAGACAGTTCCAGGAGGCTTATGCCATAGTCTCCACAGCTGTATGGGTGAACTCTATTTTGATCTGTTACAGCAAACGGCCTTCTGCAGAAGTACAGTGCGGGTCTCTGAAGAGCAGATACAGAACTTTGCAGTTTACTGCAGCCAGGATGGTTCCAGCTCAGAATCCTCAAGCAGCGAGGAGGTAAGCAATGGGAAAATTTGCTTGTGCCAGGCAGCTTTGTCTTAAGGAAGATTCCCCTCTGATGCACATGGGCTCGGCTTCCACTACCCTGACTAGGAGTTGCATATGCATATCTGAAGACACCCTGCCTTCATAGATCGTTCCACTGAAGCAGTGAATGATAGAGACAAATGTGGTGATAGCTTTAGGGGGGAAAACAGCCCTTCAGCGCACCACCAGCAAAGAACAAATACTGCCTCTCCCGACAGGGCTCTGTTGCCCTCTCCAGATCTGGAACTTGGCTATTTTGTCTCATGCATCACCCCAGATCAACTGGGATCTTTGATTTTCCCTGATGGATGCCTTGGGAAAACTTGAGTTGCAGACCTTGACACTAATTCTACATTGTTTTGCTTAGTATTTCTAGGCATGAACACAGAGATGCAGATATGCAGCTCTAATAGTCAGAAACAAATACAATTTATTCACCTACACTTCTGTTTTGCTGATCAAGTCATCAGTAGTCCAAGCACTTCATGTTATAACTAAAGCACTTTCACTCTGGAAACAGTTCCACATCCTTCTTTGGTTTTGATCTGCCTCACTCGATTCCTAGACTTGAGTAAAAAATTGGATCAAAATCACTGCGCTCCACCTGGCTGTTTCAAAACCATGCAAATGTGTACATTTTTCAAAGACCTTGATGCAAAACCAGGTTCATCTGGTTGCCAATTTTCCCACTGTTGGACAAACATGTTCCTGCATTTCCAGATTGTAACAAAGCAAGAAAGCAGCTGAGTTCTGGTTGGTGTCATAGAATTACAGAAATGTCTGAGGGGAAGGGCCCTATCTAGCCCATCCCTAAGATTTTCCTAAAATCTAATCGAAAGCTTCCTTGCTGCAGATTAAACTCATTATATCTTGTCCTACCTTCAGTGAAGACAGAGAGCAATTGGTCATCATCTTCTTTATAACAGCCCTTAACACATTTGAAGGCTATTATCAGGTCCTCTCCCCACCCCTCCACCCCAGTCTCTCTTGCTCAGTACTAAATATGATCAGGTTTTTTTAACCTTTCCTCATAGGTAGGCTTGGAAGGATTAGATTTTTGTTGGTAAATGTCAATTTCATTGGCTACACACAAACTGACAAAAATATTTCCGTCAATGTACAGATAGGCAAAGTAAAAAACAATGCTGCTTCAGAATTTCTTAGTTGTGTGTTTTGACATGTGAGATTGGCGATTTGTGTTTAAACTATGACAAAGCTTTAACTTTATATATCTGTCTACTGTCTTTAACCAGGCATTGTCTGATTCCCCCATAATTTCCTGCAACTGTGAACATTTAAATCAATAAAAGTACAAAAAATGCTTAAAAATAAACATTGAGATTATCCATAGGTTTTTTTAATTTCGAATTTGGCCTAGCCTACTCATAGGTCAGGTTTTCCAAACCTCTTATCACTTCTGTTGTTCTTCTCTGGACTCTCTCCAGTTTGTCCACATCTTTTCTAAAGCCTGGTGCCCAGTACTGGACACAACACTCCAGTCGAGGCCTCACCAGCGCTGAGCAGAGCAGTGGTTACCTCCTGTGTCTTACAGCACTCCTGTTAATACACCCTAGAATATTAGCTTTCTCTGAGACTGCATCATACTGACTCATATGCAATTTGTGTCCCACTATAACCGCCAGAACATTTTCAATAGTAATACCACCTACCCAGTCATTCCCCATTTTGTAGTTGTACATTTGATTCCCCCACCCCAAACTGTAGTACTTTGCACTAGTCTTTATTGAATTTCATCTTGTTGATTTCAGATCAATTCTCCAATTTGTCTAGACTGTTTTGAATTCTAATCTTGTACTCCAGTGTGCTCACAACTCCTTATAGGCTGTTGTCCCCCACAAATTTTATAAGATGCTCTCCACTCCATTATCCTAGTCTTTAACAAAAATATTGAACAGTACTAGACCTAGGATGGACCCCTGCGAGACTCCACTAGAGGCATCCTCCCAGTTTGACAGTGAATCATAGATAACTACTCTTTCAGTACTGTTCTTCAACCAGTTGTGCCACCCACCTGGCAGTCATTTCATCTAGGCCACACTATCCCTGCTTGTTTATGAGACTGTCATGTGGGACTTTGTCAAAAGCCGTATTAAAATCAATATATATCATGTCTACTGCTTCCCAGCCATCCACTAGGCCAAAGGAAATTAGGTTGGCATGATTTGTTCTTGACAAATTCATGCTGGCTATTCTTTATTACTCTATCAGCCTCTAGGTGCTTACAAATTGATTGTTAAACTAATATTTGTTCAAGTAACCTTGCAGGTATCATAGTTAGGCTGATCAGATCATCTTTATTCCTCCTTTTAAAGATAGATACTATGTTTGCTCTTCTCCAGTTCTCTGGGATCTCACCCATCCTTCATGAATTCACGAAGACAATCGCCAATGGTTCTGATTGCATCAGCTATTTCCAGAAGTACCTTACAGTGGGTTGTGTCAGGCCCTGCCAATTGGAAAACATCTAACTTGCCTGCATATTCTTTAACCTGTTCTTTCCTTTTCCTGGCTTGTGTTCCTTCCATCTTGTTAATATTAATTGTTAAGCTTCTGGTCACAATTAAGTCTTTTTAGTGAAGACTGAAGCAACATAGGCATGAAACACCTAAGGCCTCTTGATGTCCTCTATTATTAGCTATCCTTGCCCACTTAGTAGCAGACCTACGTTCTCCTTTGTCTTTCTCTTGTTCCTGTGTATTTACAGAACCTTTTCTTAGGACTGGTCTATGTGAGGAAATTAGGTTGGTATAACTACGTGGCTCAGGAATGTGAAAAATCCACACTCCTTAGTGATGCAGTTAAACCGATCTAATCCCCAATGTAGACAGAGCTCGGCTGATGGGAGAATTCCTAGCTATGCTGCTGCAGCACTTTAAGTATAGACAAGCCCTTACTGTGTTTTATGTCCCTTTCTGGGTATAACTCACTCTGCACCTTGCTTTTCTGATTTTGTTACATTTGGTGTATGAACATTTTGCATCACTCTGTTTCTTGTTAATTGTCATGGTGTTTAAAGTTGTGCCCAATAATTATATTCAGAAATGAAGTTTGCATTTCAGGCAAAAGCTTATAGTGCCAGAGGATGAGGATAGCTTGTGCCTGTAGCGAGATGGTCTGGTTCCCTGCCACTCCGGAGAGGGAGAAGCCCCTCCGGACGCCAAAGTGGGCGGTGCCAGTGGAGCTTGCACCTGCCCCCCAGAGGTCTGGGCACAGGACAGGAAGTACAAAAGCCCAACCCCAGAGCTCACTAGAGGCCCAGCTGCTGGAGAAACCAGACGCTTGTGGCCTAGCTCCCAGTGGGGAGACTCCTGCAGCTTGCGACTGACCTGAGGACTGGCCAGACCAGCCGAGGCCAGATGCCGACCAGGCTCCGGAGAGCTAAGTCTGCCTGTGGCAAGCTACACTGGGAAGCTGCCAAGCCTACTACTCGCTGGGTACTCTGAGGAGCCCATGGTGCTCGATTCCTTGGAGGACATGGTCCAGATGCAAGTACTTCTAAAGGGGGAGGTCGGAAGTAACCCGTGGGCAGCCAACCCCAGTCTGGGTTCAGCAAACCCAGACCCAATGTCAGTGTGTTGCAGTCAGGATCCCCACTGACGCAGCAGCAGGTCATCTGCCGCTGCTAGGGCCCTGGGCTGGGACGCAGTGGAGTGGGTGGGCCTGCGTCCCCCCCGCCATCCAATGTGTGGGTGTCAGTCTCCCCATCTCCCAGGTCCTTCGGTGCCATGGCCTGGGCCTCCTGAACTCATTTGTTTGCTCAGCCCCTGCATAAAGGCCAGAGCCAGAGACTCTCGACTGCGCTGCCCTGAACTAGGGCTGGGGTCTGCGGAATCGAGCTGTTTGTTGGTCTCTACCATTGCAGTGGCATGAAACCCGCAGCCAGGCTAGTTCCCCCGAAATAACCCGACGGACGTAGCGAGGCGGTTGGGTTCCCCGCTGCCCCAAACAGGGCCAAATCCCTCTACAGTGCCATTGGTTAAATGTTAGAGTGCAATGAATAACTTGGAGCAAATAAGATTCAAATTTCAACATCTTTAATTTATCAGACTAGCTTGTGACGTTCTTGTGTTCAGTCCCTATTCCAAACTGTTTGGAGAATACGTTCTAGGAATTCACAATCTGTAGCAAGGAAGCAGTGCAAGTTGAGTGTTTAAAATTCAAGCTATGTGGGTAAATTTGGAACACTGGTTCTGTTCCCTGACTAACATGACTCCTACAGTAGGGTTTCAGTGTAAATACTCACTTTTTGGAGTAGAATCCTTTCGGTGAATACTCTTTAACAGTCATTTAAAACTGTCATTTGCAACCATTATTCCGGTCAGGAAACGTAGTTGCTATAGTATTCATGGAGCATAAGAAGCCAAAGGGAAGTGATACCAGAGAGAAAGTTGATACTGGAGAAAAAGGGAAATAAGTTTCTTTCTGCAAAAGGTGCCCTGCAAATCTGCCTTTGGAGGTTATGGTTTAAATCAGGAGTTCCCAGCCCGGCATGTTGTGAATAGGTGTTGGGAGTGGGATGAGGGGGCACATCCACCCTGTCCTTCCCGGTCACACTACCTTAGACAAACCAGGGTGAGGCAGTCTTGCCATTGATTGATTGAAGGGCCAGCCTAGGCCCCAGTGAAGTCAGTTAGAACCACAGAGCACTTGTCTCTGTAGCAACAGGAGAGGGGAGAATTCCTGCTTGCTTATGGGTGGGGTTGGTTGGAAGTGTTGCACAGCATCAGAGAAGCTGGCTTGGAATGGAGAATTTCTCTGGCCATATGTTTGTTACCGTAAACGGCCTGGGGATCAGTCGTCTTCCAACAAAATTCCCAGTGACTTCAGGGGGGCAAGATCAGGCTTATGGCCATGAGATGCTACTGGCAGGCAGGAAGAGAGTGACTGGTATAAACTGTTAAGGCTTTTAGAAAACCCCAAAGGCTCCATGCCAAGGTCCCTAATCTCATTGGTTTCAGAGGTTCTAATTAACAATGGAATACCTTTGAAAAGCTCCTCTGGATTTGGCCGGGGGGTTGGGGGAAGCCTCTATATCCAGGGTCCTTTTTTAAAGGTGATTTCCCTGCATGCCAGCCAGGGCTACCAAGCCAATTTCCCCTTGGACTGGCTGTCCCTTTTTCAGTACTCATATTTCCTTAAGCTGGGTCAGTGATGTTTTTCCCTAATGGAGTTATTTTAAATGAGATAAAATCATAGCAAATCCAAAAGGCTGCCTTTGACTGCTGCTTCCTTTGACAGCTCGGGATATATGCCTTTTAAAGATGTCTTTCCTTTTAGATGATGTTCATGGAAATGATGGTGCCAAACAGAAGGGGTGACAGTCGCAATGAAGGTAAGTAATCTGGGTGATTGACTCTTCGTCGCTCAGAGGTTTGATACTTATCGTTGGCAGCCTAACAGACGAGATTTCTCTTACCTTCTTAACTACCATAGAACCACCCTAACCTAGGCGTAGGTGCTTTCAATTCTTTGATATACTCTTGAGGCAATGAGACTAGGGTGAATGCTCTGATTGAAATGGGGTAAAAAAACCCCAGACTTACTGATCCAATGTAGGGGTGAGATAAGGAAGCATAACTTGAAGGAGTGGCCAATTTGGAATGATAGCAATGCAACCAGGTGCAGGACCAGACTGTTGCTAGCTTTCACAGGGATGGGAGGGCATGTCATTCCGACAGTGTGGAGAGGGGAGCAATCTCAGGCAGTGGTGAGACTTGCCCACCAGCACAATCTCTTTCCAAGCTTCCCTGGGCAAGTGTTCCTTTACCCTGGAACTGAGCAAGGAATTGATATTTTTTTTGGTTCAGTGGCTGAACTGGGGATAAAAAAGCTTACTTTCAAAAGCTGAATTTTTTTCAGGGTTTTCTTGACAAAATAAAAACAACTGAAAACTTCCTCCGGGTAGAATAAAACACTTTGAATGTTGATTCAACTTGACAATTCTGGAATGGAATGTCGATTTAACCTTTTCAAAATTGGTTTTGGGCTGAAACTATTTGCCAAATTTGAACTGAATTCATTAATAGCATTTTTTGGGTGAATTTATTCTTTGCCCAAAACACTTTATACTTGCTAGGCCAATATTTAATAGCATGGTGTATAGATCTTTCCATATTTACATCAAGTCTGTACATCATGATGTTCACCTCATCAAAAGTCGGTATGTGCTTTTTCCGTATGGAGTTGGGCCCTGACTGTCCTAACCCTTACTCCGATGCTTTGCGGGGGGTGTCCTGCTCAAACTGTACATGAGAATGCTGAAGGGACCCACTAACATTTCACATCCTTTTCCAAAAGCTCAACTTGCTCCTGAGGCCTTCTCTGCAGGGAGAAGACGCCAGAGCTATAAAGCTCAGCGCCGATCCAGTAAAGCCAACTCCTACACATTGAAATAACCCCACTCAGGTAAATACACTTGCTTGAATATGCCTTCTATCAAGGTATGTCCTGGGACTTCAGAGGCTGATTGCTTAGAATAAATGACCTCCTGCGAATATAGGAATCCATAAACTGTGACTTGGCTACTCGTGGCTGGAAGCCAGCCTGTCCTGGCCTTTAGGGTATGTCTACACAACAAGCAGTAGCCTGCGGCAATGAGTCTCAGAGCCCGGGTCTACAGACTGGAGCTGACAATAGCTGTGTAGATGATTGGGCTCTGGCTCTGAAGCCCGCTCTGGGATCTGAGCTCCTGCCTCAGCTTGAACATCTGCAGCTATTTTTAGCAGTACAGTGCGAGCCCCAGTCTGGACCCAGGCGCCCAGACTCGCTGCTGCTCATACAGACGTTACTGGTGGGAATGCCAATGAGACAAGCAAGAATGGAAACAGCACTACCGCTGTGTTACTCAGGGAAAAAGAAATACTTGCAATTCTACAACGCAACAGCCAAATTAAGGGAACACCTTCACATGATGTGCTGTCTAGTCCAGTGTGGAAATGAACTAATAACTAATGAACACTAAACTGAAGTGTCACAGCAAGCAAAGAAACTATATGAAAAGATGGAGTTTGTCTGTAGCCCATCCAGTCTGCTCTCTCATCCAAATGTAATGGTTTGGCAGTCTCTTTAATTGCCCCCTCTCTCATGCCCCCACATTTTCTGTGGGCCTGGCAGGCATTCAGGAGTGAATAGCTATTCCGATGGTTAGCAAAGATAGAAAATGTGGCAAAAGACCACCTTGGCTTAACCACGAGATCTTGCGTGACCTACAAAATAAAAAGGCGTCATATAAAAAATGGAAACTAGGTCAGATTACAAAGGACGAATATAGGCAAATAACACAGGAATGCAGAGGCAAGATTAGAAAGGCAGAGGCACAAAATGAGCTCAAACTAGCTGTGGGAATAAAGGGAAACAAGAAGACTTTTTATCAATACATTAGAAGCAAGAGGAAGACCAAGGACAGGGTAGGCCCACTGCTCAGTGAGGAGGGGGAAACAGTAACGGGAGACTTGGAAATGGCAGAGATGCTTAATGACTTCTTTGTTTCGGTCTTCACTGAGAAGTCTGAAGGAATGTCTAGTATAGTGAATGCTTACGGGAAGAGGGTAGGTTTAGAAGAGAAAATAAAAAAAGAGCAAGTAAAAAATCACTTAGAAAAGTTCGATGCCTGCAAGTCACCAGGGCCTGATGAAATGCATCCTAGAATACTCAAGGAGTTAATAGAGGAGGTATCTGAACCTCTAGCTATTATCTTTGGGAAATCATGGGAGACGGGGCAGATTCCAGAAGACTGGAAAAGGGCAAATATAGTGCCCATCTATAAAAAGGGAAATAAAAACAACCCAGGAAACTACAGACCAGTTAGTTTAACTTCTGTGCCAGGGAAGATAATGGAGCAAGTAATTAAAGAAATCATCTGCAAACACTTGGAAGGTGGTAAGGTGATAGGGAATAGCCAGCATGGATTTGTAAAGAACAAATCGTGTCAAACTAATCTGATAGCATTCTTTGATAGGATAACGAGCCTTGTGGATAAGGGAGAAGTGGTGGATGTGATATACCTAGACTTTAGTAAGGCATTTGATACGGTCTCGCATGATATTCTTATAGATAAACTAGGAAAGTACAATTTAGATGGGGCTACTATAAGGTGGGTGCATAACTGGCTGGATAACCGTACTCAGAGAGTAGTTATTAATGGCTCCCAATCCTGCTGGAAAGGTATAACAAGTGGGGTTCCGCAGGGGTCTGTTTTGGGACCGGCTCTGTTCAATATCTTCATCAACGATTTAGATGTTGGCATAGAAAATACGCTTATTAAGTTTGCGGACGATACCAAACTGGAAGGGATTGCAACTGCTTTGGAGGACAGGGTCAAAATTCAAAATGATCTGGACAAATTGGAGAAATGGTCTGAGGTAAACAGGATGAAGTTCAATAAAGATAAATGCAAAGTGCTCCACTTAGGAAGGAACAATCAGTTTCACACATACAGAATGGGAAGAGACTGTCTAGGAAGGAGTATGGCAGAAAGAGATCTAGGGGTCATAGTGGACCACAAGCTTAATATGAGTCAACAGTGTGATACTGTTGCAAAAAAAGCAAATGTGATTCTGGGATGCATTAACAGATGTGTTGTAAACAAGACACGAGAAGTCATTCTTCCGCTTTACTCTGCGCTGGTTAGGCCACAACTGGAGTATTGTGGCCAGTTCTGGGCACCGCATTTCAAGAAAGATGTGGAGAAATTGGAGAGGGTCCAGAGAAGAGCAACAAGAATGATTAAAGGTCTTGAGAACATGACCTATGAAGGAAGGCTGAAGGAACTGGGTTTGTTTAGTTTGGAAAAGAGAAGACTAAGAGGGGACATGATAGCAGTTTTCAGGTATCTAAATGGGTGTCATCAGGAGGAGGGAAAAAACTTGTTCACCTTAGCCTCCAATGATAGAACAAGAAGCAATGAGCTTAAACTGCAGCAAGGGAGATTTAGGTTGGACATTAGGAAAAAGTTCCTAACTGTCAGAGTAGTTAAACACTGGAATAGATTGCCTAGAGAAGTTGTGGAATCTCCATCTCTGGAGATACTTAAGAGTAGGTTAGATAAATGTATATTAGGGATGGTCTAGACAGTATTTGGTCCTGCCATGAGGGCAGGGGACTGGACTCGATGACCTCTCGATGTCCCTTCCAGTCCTAGAGTCTATGAGTCTATGAGCTCCATGGACAGGTAGTGACTGGAGGTTACTGCCATCAGATAGCTTTTGGGGAGACTGTGTCGTGTTTATGGGTTTAATCCCCTTCCACATCTCCAAAACCAACTCCACAAATAAATCCTTGACTCAGTAGGCTAGAATGAACTCTGGTGTTCAGTCCTGCACTCTTCCATCTCTACCACTTTTCTCAACCTGTCTTGGTTGATACAGGGGAAATTTCTGTCAGCAATATAGCACATCATGTATAGTTAGGGCCTTTTCAATTGACTTTGGCTCTGGATCATATCCTTGTTGAGGTGTCTCATGTGAGGGCACATCTTAAATGCTATCTCTCTCTTGGTGAGTTGTGACTGTGTTCCTGCTGTGTAGCCATGTTTGATTCAAATACACACACAGGTACAACTTGACAGCCATTCAGACTGTTCTAGGAATAAAGGCTAATGTAAAGCTTAATCTAGACCTGCGGGGTCGTCTAATGGCTGAAGCACTGGACTGGGAATCATGGAATCATAGAAGATTAGGGTTGGAAGAGACCTTATGAGGTTATCTAGTCCAGCCTGTGCTCAAAGTAGGACCAACTCCAACTAAATCCGGGGTTCTCAAACTGGGGGTCGGAACCCCTCAGCGGGTCCTGAGGTTCTTACATGGGGGGTCACAAGCTGTCAGCCTCCACCCCAAACCCCGCTTTGAATCCAGCATTTCTAATGGCATTAAATATATTTAAAAAGTGTTTTTAATATATATGGGGAGTCGCACTCAGAGGCTTGCTATGTGAAAGGCGTCACCAGTACAAAAGTTTGAGAACCACTGAACTAAATCATCCCAGCCAAGTCTTTGTCAAGCTGGGCCTTAACCTCTAAGGATGGAGATTCCACCACCTCCCTAGGTAATCCAACCAGTGCTTCACCACCCTCCTAGTGAAATAGGATGAAGTGTATACTCACCCATGAAAGCTCATGCTCCAATATGTCAGTTAGTCTGTAAGGTACCACAGGACTCTTTGCTGCTTCTACCAAAATAGTTTTTCCTAATATCCATCCTAGACCTCCCCCACTGCAATTTGAGACCATTGTTCCTTCTTCTGTCATCTACCATCAGTGAGAACAGCCTAGCTCTATCCTCTTTGGAACCCCCCTTCAGTTAGTTGAAGGCTGCTATCAAATCCCCCTCACTCTTCTCTTCTGCAGACTAAACAATCCCAGTTCCCTCAGCCTCTCCTCATAAGTCATGTGCCCCAGCCCCCTAATCATTTTCGTTGCCCTCTGCCGGTCTCTCTCCAATTTGTCCACATCCTTTCTGTAGTGAGGGGCTCAAAACTGGACACAATACTCCAGAAGTGGTCTCACCAGTGCCGAATAGAGGGGAATAATCACTTCCCTCGATTTGCCGGAAATGCTCCTACAAATGCAGCCCAATATGCCGTTAGCCTTCTTGGCAACAAGGGCACACTGCTGACTCATATCCAGCTTCTCGTTCACTGTAATCCCCGGGTTCTTTTCTGCAGAACTGCCACTTAGCCAGTCGGTCCCCAGTCTGTAGCAGTGCATGGGATTCTTCCATCCTAAGTGCAGGATTCTGCACTTATCCGTGTTGAAGCTCATAAGATTTCTTTTGGCCCAATCCTCCAATATGTCTACATCACTCTGGGCCCTATCCCTACCCTCCAGCATATCTACCTCTCCCCTCATCTTAGTGTCATCCATGAACTTGCTGAGGGTGCAATCCATCCCATCATCCAGATCATTAAAGAAGATGTTGAACAAAACCAGCCTGAAAACCAACCTCTAGAATCATAGAATCATAGAATATCAGGGTTGGAAGGAACCTCAGGAGATCATCTAGTCCAACCCCCTGCTCAAAAAAGGACCGATTCCCAACTAAATCATCACAGCCAGGTCTTTGTCAAGCCTGACCTTAAAAACCTCTAAGGAAGGAGATTCCACCACCTCCCTAGGAAACCCATTCCAGTGCTTCACCACTCTCTGAGTGAAAATGTTTTTCCTAATATCCAACCTAAACCTCCCCCACTGCAACTTGAGACCATTACTCCTTATTCTGTCATCAGGTACCACTGAGAACAGTCTAGACCCATCCTCTTTGGAATCCCCTTTCAGGTAGTTGAAAGCAGCTATCAAATCCTCCCTCATTCTTGTCTTCTGCAGACTAAACAATCCCAGTTCCCTCAGCCTCTCATAAGTCATGTGCTCCAGCCCCCTAATCATTTTTGTTGCCCTCCGCTGGACTCTTTCCAATTTTTCCATATCCTCCTTGTAGTGTGGGGCCCAAAACTGGACACAGTACTCCAGATGAGGCCTCATCAATGTCAAATACAGGGGAATGATCACATCCCTCAATCTGCTGGAAATGCCCCTACTTATACAGGCCAAAATACCATTAGCCTTCTTGGCAGCAAGGGCACACTGTTGACTCATATCCAGCTTCTTGTCCACTGTAACCCCTAGTCCTTTTCTGCAGAACTACTTCCTGGCCATTCAGTCCCTAGTCTGTAACAGTGAATGGGAATCTTCCGTCCTAAGTGCAGGACTCTGCACTTGTCCTTGTTGAACCTCATCAGGTTTCTTTTGGCCCAATCCTCTAATTTGTCTAGGTCCCTCTTTATCCTATCTCTAGCCTCCAGCGTATCTACCACTCCTCCTGGGGCACTCCACTTGATACTGGCTGCCAACTAGACACTGAGATATTGATCACTGCCCGTGAGCCTGACAATCTTGCCAGCTTTCTATCCACCATACAGTCCATTCATCCAGCCCATACTTCTTTAACTTGCTGGGAAAAAATACTGTGGGAGAGGTATCAAAAGCTTTGCTAAAGTCAAGGAATATCATGTCCACCACTTTCCTCTCATCCACAGAGCCAGTTATTTCATCATAAAAGGCAATCAGGTTAGTCAGGCATGAATTGCCCCTGGTGAATCCATGTGACTGTGCCTGATCACCTTCCTCTCCTCCAAGTGCTTAAAAGTGGATTCCTTGAGGCTGACCGGTCTGTAGTTCCCTGGGTTCTCCTTCTTCCATTTTTAAAAAACTGGCCCTATATTTGCCTTTTTCCAATAGTCTAGGACTTCCCTTGATTGCCACGAGTTTTCAAAGATAATGGCCAATGGCTCTGCAAACACATCGGTCAAGTCCCTTAGAGTCCTTGGATGCGTTGCATTCAGCCCCATGGACTTGTATATGTCCAGCTTTTCTAAATAGTCCTTAATCTGTTCTTTCACCATTGAGGGCTGCTCACTTCCTCCCAATACTGTGCTGCCCAGTGCAACAGTCTGGGAGCTGACCTTGTCTGTGAAGACCGAGGCATTGGGTACTTCAGCTTTTTCCACATCATCTGTCACTAGGTTGCCTTCCTCATTCAGTAAGGGGCCCACACTTTCCCTGGCCACTTTCTTGTTGCTAACATACCTATAGAAACCCTTCTTGTTACCCTTCACATCCCTTGCTAGCTGCAACTCCAGTTGTGCTTTGGCCTTCCTGATTACACCCCTGAATGCTTGAGCAATATATTTATACTCCTCCCTAGTCATCTGTCCAAGTTTCCACTTCTTGTAAGCTTCCTTTTGTGTTTAAGCTCACTGAAGATTTCTCTGTTAAGCCAAGCTGGTCGCCGGCCATATTTACTATTCTTTCTGCACATCAGGATGGTTTGTTCCTGCACCCTCAATAAAGATTCTTTAAAATACAGCCAGGTCTCCTGGACTCTTTTCCTCCTCATATTAGCTTCCCAGGGGATCCTGCCCATCAGTTCCATGAGGGAGTGAAAGTCTGCTTTTCTGAAGTCCAGGGTCCATATTCTGCTGCTCTCCTTTCTTACTTTTGTCCAGATCCTGAACTCAACCATCTCATGGTCACTGCCTCCCAGGTTGCCACCCAATTCTACTTTCCCTACCAATTCTTCTCTGTTTGTGAGCAGCAGGTCAAGAGGAACACGGCCCCTACTTGGCTCCTCCAGCACTTGCATCAGGAAGTTGTCCACAACACGCTCCAAAAACTTCCAGGATTGTCTGTGCACTGCGGTATTGATTGAAGTGCTCCATCAGAACTAGGGCCTGTGATCTGGAAACTTCTGTTAGTTGTCCAAAGAAAGCCTCGTCTACCTCATCCTCCTGTTCTTGTGGTCTATAACAGACACCCACCACGACATCACCCTTGTTGCTCTTGCCTCTAAACTTAACCCAAAGACTCTCAACAGGCTTTTCTCCAGTTTCATACTGGAGCTCTGAGCAATCATACTGCTCTCTTACATACAGTGCAACTCCTTCACCTTTCCTCCCCTGCCTGTCCTTCCTGAGCAGTTTATACCCATCCATGACAGTGCTCCAGTCATGTGAGTTACCCCACCTAGTCTCTGTTATTTCAATCACATCATAGTTCCTTGACTGTGCCAGGACTTCCAATTCTTCCTGCTTGTTTCTCAGGCTTCTTGTGTTTGTGTACAGGCATTTGAGATAATTAGCCAATTGCCCTACTTTCTCAGTATGAATCAGGTGGCCTTCCCTGTTGCACCCTCCTCCTGGTGTCAAGTATCAGACAGGCATCTGATGAAGTGGGTATTCACCCACGAAAGCTCATGCTCCAAAACGTCTGTTAGTCTATGAGGTGCCACAGGATTCTTTGCTGCTTTTACCTCCTCCTGGTGTTTCCTCTCAGTATCCCACTTCGCCACTTACCTCAGGGCTTAGGTCACCGTCCCCCAGTCAGGGGCAGCTCTAGGTATTTTGCATCCCCAAGCATGGCAGGCAGGCTGCCTTTGGTGACTTGCCTGTGGGAGGTCCTCAGTCCTGCGGATTCGGTGGCCGCCTGCTGGAGGTCCACCGAAGCTGCGGGACCAGTGGACCCTCCGCAGGCATGCCACTGAAGGCAACCTGCCTGCCGCCCTTACAGCGACCGGCAGAGCGTCCTCCGTGGCTTGCCGCTCCAGGCACGCGCTTGGCGTGCTGGTGCCTGGAGCCGCCCCTGCCCCCAGTGAACCTAGTTTAAGGCCCTCCTCACTAGGTTATCAAGCCTACCTGCGAAGATGCTCATCTCTCTCTTTCTAGCAATTCTTCTTCCTGGAACAACATCCCATAGTCCAAGAATCCAAAGCCCTCTCTCTGAAATCACGCATTTACTTCCACAATTCAATGGTCCCTACCTGGGCCTTTTTCTTCAACAGGGAGGATGGATGAGAACATGACTTGTGCCTCAAACTTCTTTATCCTTCTTCCCAGAGCCATGTAGTCTGCAGTGACCCGTTCAAGGTCATTCTTGGCAGTATCATTGGTGCCCATGTGGAGAAGTAGGAAGGGGTAGAGGTCTGAGAGCTTGATCAGTCTCTGCATATACTCCATCACATTGTGAACTCTAGCTCCAGGCGAGCAGCACACTTCTCGAGTTTCCCGGTCTGGACGGCAGATGGATGACTCCGTCCCCCTTAGGAGGGAGTCCCCGAGCACCTTCATCCATCTCTTCTTCTTGGGAGTGGTGGTCATGGAACCCCCATCCCCAGGACAATGCATCGCATGCCTTCTGGCCGATGTGGTCTCCTTCTGATCCCTTCCCTCAGACGACTCTTCCAAACCATTCTCTGCCATAGTACCTCTGCAGAGAGCCTGAAATCAGTTTCTTACATCTATCTGCACTGGGGGTACATGGGTTCTCTTCTTTCTTCTTCTGGAAGTCACATACTGCCAATTTTCTTCCCCGTTCTGCACTGCCTTCTCTGATTCTTCAGCATGCTGTGCCTGCAGTACCAAATGCTGACTTGCATCAGAGAAAATGAAGATTTTCTGGATAGAACACAGGATTGATACTTGGGTCTCTAGTCCTTTAACCTTGTCTTCCAATATGGAGACCAGCTTGCACTTACAGACAAAGTTGCTTCTATCCTTCGGGAGAAAGACAAACATGGTACATCCTGTGCAGGTCACAACAGCCCACTATTCATATTGTCTTCCTTCTAAGAGCCTCTTCACATGTTGTATTCACTGCTCACAGAAGCCTAAAAGGCAAAAACTCTATGGGAACTCCCTCCAGCTGAACTCCCTCTGTTGGCTTCTCCTCTGTTGGCTGCTCACTCGGTTCACAACTAGCTGCTTTTTTATAAGGCTGCTTGTTCAAAGCCGTTGCCCCAGTTCAAAGCCTTCCCTCCAGTTAACCACTCAAGGCTCACCTGGAATAAAGCACTCCCAGTTCACACTTTTCAAACAACCATTCACCCAGTCAAACAGCCCCTGCAACTAGCTCCAGTCAAACAAATGGTCACAGCAGACAGACACTCAGATATTGACCCCACCAGCTCCCAACACAGCCCCCCTAATGCAGCACTAGCCTTAGCTCCTCTCGGACTGTTTCCAGACAAACTCCCTATGTTGGCTTCTCCTCCGTTCGCAGCTCCATCACTGACCTGCTCTGTGACCTTGGGCACATCCACTTCCTGTGTCTGTCATGTCTATTTAGAGTCTAAGGTCTCTGGATCAGCCTCTTTGAATCCTGCCTTAAGGCCCTACTGTCATACAAACCATTACCTCTGTATTACAGTATCGAAGAGAACAAAGAAGCAGTGTAACTGCATCAGCTGTTCATTACACCTCCACCTGCAGTCTAGCTGCAACAGTAACAGTATTTTAGAGTCTAATTAATGCAAATAACAGTGAAGGCGCAAGCAATTCATTGGCTTCAGTAAGTCTTGCATTGCACAAACTGCCTTTGCTAACCTACTTCTGAGAGGCTGCGTGGGAGTCGTTCTAATTGCTGCTGCTATTTCACCCACCATATCATGCGACAGAGAAGTTAATCTAAAGGAAAGTGGCTTTAAATGAGATGAATGTGCACACCATGGAGATAGCTGGTTCGTATTTTAAACACTTTCAAAGTCCGCTGCTGTTCTTTAAGCAGAAGAATCTTTCTGCAGGATAAAAGATGGCCTATGTGCAGTTCCTATGAACCATGTAACCACAGCATGATTGGCACCGTTGCTGACACCTTGGGCAGAAAGAGCTAGGATACCAGGCCATATGTGAGGAGACTGATCTAACTTTTCTGGTTTGGAAAAATGATAGTTTTAGACAAAGATTAATGTCAGTGAGTCACTGACAAACCCCAAGCAGCTGTTGGATCCTGAGCCAGATTCTTGTTTAAAATTACACGGACAGGGAGACTTACTTTTTCCTTCAAACAAGAGGTCAGAATTAAAAAGAGAAAACCCAGTACTCTGCTAGATCGGGGTTTGTTTTATTTCATCATGCTATTTAAAAAATAATGCTGTCCCTAAATCTGTGCTCTTTTCAAGTCACAAGTCATGTCAAACTGACACACCGTTTTAATTAGTGCTTTTCCTTGTTACATAATCTTTGACCTAATTTCTTCCGACTTCCATGGTCAGGCTGCAGCGTCCTTCTAGCATGCAATTTATTTTCTTCTAGCTGGCTTTTTTCCCATTACAAGGCTCAAGATGACAAAACTAAAGTTGAATCAAGAGTAAATAAAAGGTCTGATTTCCCTTAATGTTCTAAAACAAAGATTAAGATAAATCCAACTGTCTGTGGTTGGACTGTGAATTTATTCCAATGAGCTCAGTGGAGTGGCACCAAGGATGAATGTAACACGTTCATCTATAGACCTATGGCAGGGGGCGTGTGTTAATTTGTATCATTTGTTTTTAAAAACTTCTTTTGCTCAGATCTTGCATTAGAAATACTGGAGTTTCTTTGATTTTGCTGGCGAACTATTGAAATGACCTCAGAAGGGTTAAGAGACTGTAAGAAGCATGATTGGGAGGGGGAGAAGTGTGTCAGACTGCCGAAAACATCTGTGTGCATTTTCAATAGCTCTCTAAACCAGCTTCTGCTCAAATTTGAGAGGGAGGGAATGATTCTCTTTGAATGAATTCACATCCCTTCTCCTTTTAATCTAAAGAGCGCAAGGTCTCCCAAACCAGTTCTTTAGTCCCCCAAGAAGTCATCTAGATAAAACAGTAATATCACCAATATTTTGTGTTCCCTAAGGTATAAAGCGTACACTCCCCACCCACTCCCATAGTAAAACCAACCACAGCTGAAAACAAGCAAGCAGGAAAACATCCTTTTAAAGGAAAATAAAGCAAATGGAGAGGAACATATGACTCTTAAAATCTTACCTGCTTTCTTTCTTAGGATCAGCTGAAAATGTTAAGCTGCTAATGGTAAATATGGACCAGAGACCCCTCACCGAGGGCTAGGCTTTGGATGTTCCAAAGGTCAGAGGTGTGTGGATCAGGAGTTTTAGGAGGAGATTGTCAAAGCCACAAAGGGCTGTGGAGTGCCTGCTTCCCCTTTGTGCCTCTGGAAATCTCTCTTTGCTGGAGTCAGCTATGAAATCTGCAGCTGGGCTTGTTTTCTGAACCCCTCTCATGTCCAGGGTTGGGCGTGTGTCCCTGAAGTTTAAGGTAAAACAAACAAAGCAACAAGCCCCTGATTCTACTTCAAGTAACCTGTAGGTCATCACTGTTACTAATGTGTTTTCTCTGGGTTAATCACACCAGGGCAGTCTCTCCTTAAATCAGATTGGGTCCAAAGCAAAGTAATGGGGGGTTTGAAACATAGGCAAGGCCAGATCTTCAGCTGGGATAAATTGCCATTGACTGCAATGAAGCTGGGCATCTGACTCACATTATAGTAGACTCTGAATACAGGAGGTAATTGAGAAGGGATCGAACAGAGTGGATAAGAGTGTGCCAGCATAGAATAGGGGATTTTCCAGCAATGAAAGAGCCAGCCTAGCCAATCGTGGACTTAGTCTTATGCGTGTTCTTAATAGGAATCCTGGATGAAAAATACAGAGAGGATCTGAGAGCTGCCCTGGTCCTTCTAGGCAAAGGATAGTCCCAATGCAGGATGCGTCATGTTTCCAGGATGTCGGAGGAAAAGACGACATCCCTGGTGTCCTCATTAAGACACCACCTCTTTAGGCACAGCGTTGCATTCTTCATAACTCAGTGCAGAGCCCTGGGTTATCATTCACTTCCCCCCATCAGCAGGAGGTTTGTCTCTGTTCGGTAGAAAAAAAAATTCCCTGCAAGCAGGGAGCTGCTGCATAATTGATGAGCTCGGAGTGAGTGTTCATCTTGGCACAGAGCCAGAGCCAGGGCCCTTTATTTCACCATTCTGCAACTTGGGTGAGGTGGCAGGCAGCAGCCAAGATCCTGTTTCCCTGCAGCGGTTGTCCCTTCCCCTGCAGAATCTGTTCTTGCTACCTCTGCGCTCTGTATCCGATACCCCTGGCCTGCTTATAAACCTGAATGCCACGGGCTGCTTTCTGCAGGAGAACAAAGCCCAGGTGACCTGGCAAATGGAAGTGTGGCTACAATAGTCCACGCCAGCTGTTCTGAAGACTTGTCACTTTCTCTGCCATTCAGAAGTCGAGGAAACTGTCCATGTGACTTTCCAGAGTGTGCCCGTCCCTCTTGGACCCGTTATCTAGAGGTCTTTGCTCTTGTTGTTTTCTAGGAATTGCTACTGCTCCCTGGAGACTCAGAACTAGGTTCAAAGCCTATTGAAGCCAATGGCAAGGTTCCTGTAGGAGAACACTTCAACCTCCCTGGCCACACTATAGCAGACCTTAAGGTCGCCATCCTGCAGCAAAAAAACTTCAGGACCAGACTTCAAAGAGAAACTGCTGAGCTTCAGTTCATCTGCAAATTTGACACCATCAGCTCAGGATTAAACAAAGACTGTGAATGGCTAGTCAACTACAAAACCAGTTTCTCCTCCCTTGGTTTTCACACCTCAACTGCTAGAACAGGGCCTCATCCTCCCTGATTGAACTACCTCATTATCTCTAGCTTGCCTGCATATATACACCTGCCCCTGGAAATTTCCACTACATGCATCTGACGAAGTGGGTATTCACCCACGAAAGCTCATGCTCCAAGACGTCTGTTAGTCTATAAGGTGCCACAGGATTCTTTCTGCATTTACAGATCCAGACTAACACGGCTCCCCCTCTGATACTTAAGGTTCCTTTTGACTCTGCAGTTTGGGGGGCCTGATCCAAAGTCATTGATTTATTCCCCGGCAAAGGCAGACTGATGGAAGCCCCATAGTGTTTGCCCGCACTGGCAAGCTAGCATCTTTCATAAGCACCAAAGATTAAATCCATGTTTACCCCCACAACTGATACGTAGCCCAGGGAGTGGTGATGTCTGCTTCCTCCCATAGGTGGGGAGTTGCACACCGAGAGGGCCACGGCTAGCCCAGAGAATAGCTCTTTGTCCATAATCCTGCAGTCCTTCTGGTCTCTGAGACTGAGTGCTGCTATTTCTCTGACCTGGACACCTGTTGGTGAGAAACTGAGTTGAGGCCACAAACTTGTTCACACAGGCCAGCCAGTGGCCATTAGCTGGGGCGGGGGGGGGTTGTGCCTTGGTTGTTTTCTCTTATTTATAAAATGGTCATGTGCAGGGAAATGCTTAGAGATGAGATTTCTGGTTATGATTACACCATGAAAATGTGGTGGAGCATGCTGGAGACATGCTCATGTGTTCCTCCAGAAACACAGTGGCCTTTGATTTACCTGCATTTCCCATAAAACCTGGCACTATGTTATGACCAGAAAGGGCTCCTCCTTTTAGACTGTCCATTGTACTGCTAATTTTAGTTCTCTAAAGCTGTTTTAGGTAACTTTATACATTTTGTATTGTGATCTCTTTGGTTTTGCCTAGGTTAGCCAAACATGGTGTTGCTATTTGCAAAAGTTTGAGGCACTCCTTTGTAGGCATATGAGAGAGACAAGGTGGGTGAGGTGATATCTTTTATTGGGGAGAGGGACCTTGTAGGACTGGCATTTCAGCATACCTTTGTGAGCAATTGCCATGGAATATTATAGACCCTCTTTACTGAACACCAGGAATGTGAGATGGTGCTGCAGGGTGTGAACTGATGTTGATGCTAAAGGAAATAATTTGTAGCTGGTATGAATACAGGTTTATACACGGTCTCTTTCCTTAAGATGTGTGTGATTAGGTTTTGTTAACACTGAATGCTTTAACTATGATTTCTTTTCTTTTCTTTTTTTAAAGTAAATTGAAGATCCAACAGGACCAGAAGCCAAAGAACCAGCACATGAAGGAGGAACTTGACAGCAATTGACTTTATTACATCAGCAAAAGCTATTCTGTAACATATTGACTCCCCCACGCCCCCCCAACACTTTCCATTTCATGGCAAATGTCCATTGAAGTGCACACACAAATGTGTGGAAATGGGCATTCGATCGCATTGCTGTATATTGGGGCTCATTTAGAGAGGGGTCTCATGCGCCTAGCATAACTGTCTCCAATGTGTGGTGCATCGTCTCATAATGGTGCTATTAAAGGATCCTTATATGATCTACATGTGCTGGGTGGCTCACTGGCCGGCGACACTCATCGCTTTCTGTTGCACTCATTACTAACTCTTGTTCTATTTAAAACACAACAAAAAATTTCTGCCCTCTATGCCTTTCTTTCCACACCCAAAACAGGAAGGGGGTCTAGTGTCTCTCGAGAAGGTATGTGCAAAGAGGGCAATGGCTGTGTGGATTTATTTAGCTGTTTTCGTGGGAAAAGGTCAGCTTTTCAGATAAAAGGTATGTGCCGCCTCTCAAACATTGGGGTACAATTTACTGACAAGTCCTACTCTCTAAATTTACACGAGGGGACAGTAAATCAGAGTAATTGTACCAGTTTCCTTTTGCTTTATTGTAATCTCCCATCACAATTAATTAATTCGTGTAATTCTTTGCATATGCAAATAACTCAGTGTACTGTGTGGTGGAATGGGGGAAAGGAAGGGCATACTGAAAAGGGGAAGAGAGAACCTACGTGCTAGCAGCCAGGATCCTTCCCTTAGAGCCCTGCGTCAGTAGCTTAGTGTGATAGTAAATTCCTTAGGGGTGGTACTAGTCTGAGTAATCTTCCACAGAGCAGCAGTGACACTGTCTGCTACTACCTCCTAAGAGGTGGAGTAAACACTATAGTCCTTATACCCTTTCTCCGTAGCAGGTGCAATGGAAGAGAGAAAGAGCAGAAGCTCCATGGTAATGACAGATCCTGGTCCTTGCCTTTGAAATGATGCTGTGTGAGTCAGCAAAGGCCACCTTGACAGAGCAGGGCAGAATGGCACAGAATGAGGGCAGACCCCCTCCCTGGGCTTCTAGTGTCCTGGTCCTAGGATGACCAGACAGTAAGTGTGAAAAATCAGGACAGTGGGAGGGAGGTAATAGGTGCCTATAAGAGATAAAGCCCCAAATATCGGGACTGTCCCTATAAAATCGGGACATCTGGTCAACCTACCTGGTCCCTCCATCTGTGCAGTGGCAGTGAGGATTGCGGGAACAAGTAGTTAGAAATATAAAAAACAACCGAACATTAAAAATAGGAGTCCTAGGTTCTATTTAGAGGTGGTTGGAAACTTTTCTGACAAGAGTTCCATCAGAAAATGCTGATTTGTTGAACCCAAAATGTTTCATAAAACCAGTTCAGTTTTGTCAAATGGCAGGTAGGGTCCTCCCAGTTCTCCCCCTTCCAGAAAACCTGCCAGGCTCCCTGCAAGCTAAGCTGGGGTTCCAGCTTCTACCTGCCCTGGAGCTGGAAAGTCCTGACTCTGCAGCAGGGTCTAGGTGCCAGGAGTCTAGGTCCAGTTTAAGCTAGGGCTTGCAGCTGCCCTGTCACAGCACCTGGAATACGGAAGCCTCTCCTGGCTATCCATCCCCTGCCCTGAGGACAGCTGAGTGTTCGATAGCTCTGGGCTCACCAGGGCAGTTCACACAACAGCGCTTTCCTGGAGCAACAGACCATAGGCTCCTCCCCAGCTGCTGAGTGCAACTGGCATGATCTTGTCAGTTTCATGCAGGGCCACTGAATAGCAGCCATGAAATGGAGCAGATGGACTAGCTGTGCCACCGACCTGCTCTGTGCCTTTGTGAAAGTCATTTCACTAGTTTATTTCAGCATGAGCTTTCGTGAGCTGCAGCTCTCGAAAGCTCATGCTGAAATAAATTTGTTAGTCTCTAAGGTGCCACAAGGACTCCTGTTCTTTTTGCGGATACAGACTAACACGGCTGCTACTCTGAAACATTTCACTAGTTGTCCTCCGACTCCTATTTGGTGCTTTTAGACTGAGAGCTCCTCAATGAAGAAACTGTCTTTCTGTAGGTCTGTACAGGGCCTATGTGGGGGTGTGTGTGTCTGTATCCTACCTGAAGCCTCTGTGCACTGTTGTAATAGAAACATCTGAACGGTAGTAGAGAGTCTGAGCTCAAAACCAACACGAGGTGGCATGCACATGTGAGAGAACATGGCTCAGAAGAAAGATGAGGCTTTTACAGTGGGCTCCCTTACATTGACAAAAATGTTGACACAGTAGCTGTCAACTGCAGACCTATAATTAATCCATAATTGAGGCTGGTACTTTAGCTAGCTAATCAAATTGCTCACTCAATCCTGCCTATTCAATAAATTCCAATTGAAAGTGATATGCCATTCCCATGTTGTCTTATTTCATTGACGGTGACACAAATAAGGAATGGACTGGATCAAAATGAAGGGGTCTTTGTTGTCCATGGCAGCAGCACAATTTAATTCACAGCTGGCAGAGCACAGGGTAAGGATTATAATTTCAATAACAAGTATCTGAATTAGGCAACCTCTTGTATTAGTCTGAGTCTTGCCCAGGGCCGGCTCCAGACACCAGTAAAGGAAGCAGGCGCTTGGGGCGGCCAATGGAAAGGGGCAGCACATCCTGGTCTTTGGCGGTGGGTCCCTCAGTCCCTCTCAGAGGGAAGGACCCACTACTGAAGTGCCGCTGATCGTGGCTTGATCTTTTTGTTGTTTGTTTGTTTTTTGTTTTCCCCGCTTTGCTGCTTGGGGCGGCAAAAAAGCTGGAGCCAACCCTGGTCTTCCCTGTGCACGTCTGTCTGTCTGTCTAATCTATCTATCTAAAGGATTATTTATTAACCACGTGTGGAACTCACCCCTCTGCACCATCATAGCTGGTCCAAAGGGACAAAAGCACTTTTCAGTAAATACCTGCCGTGCTGGCCCCAAAGCCCCATTTGCTTTATCCTCCTGTCTTTCCACCCAAGCGTCCCTGGTGCAGAGCTGGGCTTGCGGAGGCCCAGCCAGGGTGAGCATACACCCAGGCCATTCTGCAGCAGGAGTATAATGTAGGGCAGCCCTTCGAGCTGCTCTAACCAGTGCCCGGCTCTGAATCGGTCCCTGGCAGGTCCAGGCTCTGGGGGCTCAGCACTGTTACAGAGAAGGACTCTGCTTGTCATAGCAGCATTTGACAGCTGGATAGAAAACTCTGGCTCCTACCTAAATGCTCAGAATAAAAGGTTGAGGTTGTGTTTGTAATACACACTTTTCATACAATCCATAGACAGTCCAGTGTGTAGAAACCAGAGCTTCTCAAGCTGGGGCTTCTGACCATCAGCTCTGTCATTAAAAACCCATGTGAGTGCAATCTCAGAACTTTTCTCTGTTGCAATATGGGATGTCACAGTAGGAAAAAGGTTGAAACTTCACTGCTAGAATCCATGTGGCTCCTGAGCTTTGGGTGAAATGAAGCAGGGATGGACAGAAGTGTAAAGAATTGTCCAATAAAAGCAAGTGCCATGCCACTGAAATACACAGATGGGGGCATTTACCTCTGCCATTAACTGCTTGTACCTTTGGATTGATCTGGAACAGTTCAGTCAGGGTCAGTCTGCTGAGATGGCAAAATCAAAGGCTAATTGGGTAGCTCTGGAAAGGAGTGACCCTGTCACATGACAAGGTCATCAGAATAGACAAACCTACAGTAAAACTTTTCTCTCGTGGCAGATTAAAGTAGGTATCAAGCAGAGTTTAAATCCTTCCCGCTGTCATTGTTTATATCAAGCGTGTGCAGCATGAGTTTGATCTGCAGCCAACCCACCAGACTCAGCCTGTTTCCCTGGATATGTGCCATTGTACAAAGATGGATGCTTGGCATTTTATTCCCTATTGGACCTTCCCCAGTTTGGAAGACTGCTGATTTTTTTTTCCGTGGGGTGACTTTTTCATGCTGTTTCCCTCTCTGCTAATTTGCTTTCCAGGCTGCAGCAAAATAGTCCAATTTCATATGGGTTTCTGTCCTTTAAATGCAACACCAAGGAATCAGAATGCTCCAAGATTACAGCGTACTAGATGCAGGATAAGAAAGGTGTTGAAGAGAGGTAGGGGAGCAGGCAAGCAAAGAAACATCTGCCCTCCTAGAGTCTTAGGTGTCCTTTGTCTGTGGAAATGGAACAGAAGCCATCAGCCATGCCTTCATTTACAATATATGGCTTTGAGTTTGCATCTGATTGCCAAAGACTGATACCTTACTGCAGTCACACCATGTTTGCAAAACAGCATCTTCTATATGTGAAACCTTATCACAGAATCACAGCAACGCTGAGCTGGAAGGGACCTCAAGAAGCCATCAAGTCCAGCTGAGGCAGGACGAAGTAAATCTAGACCATCCCTAACAAGTGTTTGTCAATCTGTTCTTTAAAATCTCCACTGAGAGGGATTTCATAACCTCCCTTGGAAGCCTGTTCCAAATCTGAGCTATCTTATAACTATTTTTTTTCTATCTAACCCAAATCACAAAAGATTAGAGTTGGCAGAGACCTCAGGAGGTCATCCAGTAAAACCCCTGCTCAAAGCAGGACCAACCCTAATTAAATCATCCCAACCAGAGCTTTGTCAAGACAGGCCTTAAAAACCTCTCAGGATGGAGATTCCACCACCACTAGGTAACCCATTCCAGTGCTTTACCACCCTCCTACTGAAATAGTTTTTCCTAATATCCAACCTAGACCTCCCCTACTGCAACTTGAGACCATTGCTTCTTGTTCTGTCAATCCCCCCTTCAGGTAGTTGAAGGCTGCTATCAAATCCCCCCTCACCCTTCTCTTCTGCAGACTAAATAAGCCCAGTTCCCTCAGCCTCTCCTCATAAATCATGCGCTCCATCCCCCTAATCATTTTTGTTGCCCGCCGCTGGACTCTTTCCAATTTGTCCACATCCTTTCTGTAGTGGGGGGGTCCAAAACTGGATGCAGTACTCCAGATGTGGCCTCACCGGTGTCGAATAGAGGGGAATAATCACTTCTCTCAATCTGCTGCCAGCGCTCCTACTAATGCAGCCCAATATGCCATTAGCCTTCTTGGCAGCAAGGACACACTGTTGACTCATATCCAAGTTCTCGTCCACTGTAACCCCTAGGTTCTTTTCTGTGGAACTGCCACTTAGCCGGTCAGTCCTCAGCCTGTAGCAGTGCATGGGATTCTTCTGTCCTAAGTGCAGGACTCTGCATTTGTCCTTGTGGAACCTCATCAGGTTTCTTTTGGCCCAATCCTCCAATTTGTTTAGATCACTCTGGACCCTACCCTCCAGCGCATCTACCTCTCCCCACAGCTTAGCATCATTTGTGAACTTGCTGAGGGTGCCATCCATCCCATCATCCAGATCATTAAAGAAGATGCTGAACAAAACTGGCCCTAGGACTGACCCTTGGGGCACTCCATTTGATACTAGCTGTCAACTAGACATCGAGCTGTTGATCACTCCCTGTAGAGCCCGACGATCTAGCCAGCTTTCTATCCACTTTATAGTCCATTCATCCAATCCATACTTCTTTGACTTGCTGGCAAGAATACTGTTGGAGACCGTATCAAAAGCTTTGCTAAAATCAAGGTATATCATGTCCACCGCTTTCCCCAAATCCCCAGAGCCAGTTATCTCATCATAGAAGGCAATCAGCTTGGTCAGCCATGACTAGCTAAATCTCGCTTGCTACAGGTTAAACCCATTCCTTCTTGTTCTACCTTCAGTGGACATGGAGAACAACTAGTTACTGTCCTCTCTGTAACAGCCCTTAATGGATTTGAAGTATGTTATCAGGTCACACCTCAGTCTTCTTTGCTCAAGAATAAACATGCTCATTTTTTTAACCTGTCCTCATAGGTCAGGTTTTTCTAAACCTTTTCTCATTTTTGGTGGTTTCCTCCAAACTTATTCCAGGTTGTCCACATCTTTCCTGGAGTGTGGCACTAAGAACTGGATGCAGCACTGCAGCTGAGGCCTCAGCAGTGCTGGGTAGAGTAGGCCAATTATCTCCCGTGTCTTATAATATGACACTCCTATTAATACTCTCTGTAATGATATTATGCTGTTTTGCGATAGCATCGCTGTTGGCCGAAGTAACCAGTGATTTTGGAGGTGTAAACTGAGGCAGCTAAAGGGGCCTAATTTTCAGAAAGAGGTGTGTACCCGCTCTTGAAAATCAGGTCCTGATAAGGCGGTATGTTGGGCAAACAATTCTTAAAAATTTTTTTTAAAAAAATCTCAAAACAGGTCCCAAGAAATTACGAGACTGGCTTCAAACTCACAAGATTATGGAAATAATGTATTCGGGGTTCTTTTCCCTTCTTTTTTTTTGAGCCTTTACAGGGCCATGTTTTCAAGCTTTTATCTACACACCGGAGAACTAGAGATGGCATTTAAAATAAAAGCTGGGATCATCACATAACTCCAGGAGCTGGGTCTTTAAGAAAAACACCAGCTATTGAGAGGCTTGGCATCACTGGATTTCCTTCGCTCCATTTTTTGGGGGGAAATACTGTAGCATTTTTAAAAATCTTTTTGCAGGGGGGAGTGGTTGGGAGCAAAGAAAATACTGTATTTGGAATGAACATTTCCACTTGCCAGCTGTACACAGGTCACATTGCCAAGGAACTATTGCATTTGAACTTTGGGGGCCTCTGAAAGGACTGGACTGGTGGAAAAATATCATTCTCTGTGTTGATGGAGTATGTGGGCCCTTTAACATAGGCTTTGGGGTTCAGCCCACATCAGAGGAATGCTGGTATTTGTACTTCCAAGGGCTGATGAAAGTTGCTAACTGGAGAAATGCATGCTGGGAAGGCGTCAGGCTTTATATATGCAGCTCTCATTCCTTACTCCTGTGAGAGGCTATGGATAGTCCTTGTTATTGCATGGTGTTCTGCAGAACCAGAACTTTGGGAGAGGAAGTGCTTCTTTGGAGGATCTTGGGAAGGGAAAGCTGTGACAGAGGTGGCCTCAGGCAAGGCAACATAGCAGGCCTGATGTTCAGACTGGGCATTTGCTTCATGTAGCGGGTGAGTGGAAGTTTCTCTGAGCCCCACTGCATCAAGGGTGGAAATCTGCCCAGCCCTCTGCTGTAGAGCCTGTGTACCACACACTGGGAAAGAAAAACTGGGCTGTTGGTTTGGACTCCTATTCCCTGAGGAGAAGTGGGTTTTAATCTGCCTGGAGTGCTAAACCTAAAGCAATGACAAAAGTGTCTGGGTGAAGCGAGAACTGAGGACGGCTGTCTTGGAGCACAAGGTAAGAGACTGCAGCGTGTGTGAGGGCTTGGGTGGAACTCTTGCTCTTCTGGGTCAAATTGCCTAGAACAGTGACGAAATCCCTCACCTGGTCTAAGGGAAACATGTTAGCCCCAGATGGAAGTGGGAGACAATCTCACTTGGAGCACATCTTGCTCATCTAGAAAACTGAAGGGGAAAGTCCAGGGGCAATGACAATGTGACCCTCATTATTCCAGCTCCATTTTCCTGTCAGTGTGATATTCTGCAATGGGTTACCCTGGAAACCACTGAGAGCCCAGGGTGTGGCTGGGGCTGAGAGCAGTGGCCATCACCACCATCACCTAGAGGGGCAAGGGCGTTTCTTCTGAATAGTCAAGAAGAATCTCTAAACCTGGACAATTCCCTTTGATGCATGACTAAGCAAACCCTGCCCTAGTCCCTGATCCTACAATGACCTACATGTTGGTGGCTCCACGTGCCCGCTCTCAGTGGGCCTTGTGTGTCTATATGCGCAGCACTCATTGCATGACTGGGGCGCTAGGGTTGTACAGTACCTAGCACAATGGGTCCCAACCTGATTGTGGGCTTTTGGTGCTACTGTAATATAAAGCTTCAATAATACTAGCTGGCATGACATGCTTGTGTTCTGACAATAGAGTCCCACTAACGGTTGACTTGCTTGATGCTACCCTCGGTGTGTGCTGTGCCATGTACTGTGTTTCTGTGAGGGAAGCATATTTGCTAGATATCTTGTTCAGCACTAAAGCAACTAAGCCCTGGTCTACACTGCGGGGGGAATTGATCTAAGTTACGCAACTTCAGCTACGTGAATAACATAGCTGAAGTCAACGTACTTAGATTGACTCACCGTGGCGTCTCCACTGCCATGAGTCGACTGCTTCCGCTCCCCCATCGATTCTGCCTCCGCCTCCCGCAGCAGGGGAGTACAGGAGCCAACAAGAGGGTGCTTGGGGGGGCGATTTATCGCGTCTAGACTAGACGCGATAAATCAATCCCCACTGGCTTGATTGCTGCCTGCTGATCCAGCAGGTAGTGTAGACACACCGTAAGAAACAGCTCAAAGTTCCTTGAGCCTAGTTTCGAACCAACTTGATTTCAATGTAGAAGGAACTTTCTTGAGTGAGTTTGCTGCACAGAGCTGAAGGTGCGTTAGAACGGAAGGCTTTTAGTCACTCGAAAGGAATACAGTGAGTTCAGGAATAGCCTTCTCAGCTTAATCTCAGGTGGGTAATGAAACAGAGGGACCTTTGCTGATGGATGGGCCTGCATTCCAAAACCTCAGTCTGATCAACTGATTCACATTTGACATTAGCCCTTTTCCCAGTTCCAGTGTAACATGAAGCTGCACTTATAAAAGCATATTGCAGACAGAATTCATCATAATTACACAGTTCTTCTGAGAGTGGCATGAAACCTCTGCTGGCAGTACAGAGTTGGCCAAAAACTGATACGGGGACTAATGCTAGTTCTGAAAGCGCTGTCTAGTTTCCTTTTCCATTTCTGTTCTGGCTCATGATCGAGGGGCCAGCAGGTGGCAGGCTTGAATAACTGCAAGTCCTGAAGCTGTGAGGGGTTTCTTGTAAAATACCAGGGAAGCTGGATGAGGGATGATCAGTTTTTAACCAATGACCTGTTTGGATCTCCTAGTTGTATCCTCTGAACAATGGCAGGTCCCTACTGCACTTCTACTAAGCACTGTGCTCTCCATTAAAGGGGTTAATTTACTCCAGAATCAGACCCTCCATTACGGCTTCTTTCTGCCCTCTCTAATATCTAGGCATTGAGTCTTCCTGAGGCCTAGTGCACGCTACAGAGTTAGGTCGATGTAAGGCAGCTCACGTTGACCTAACTACGTAAATGTCCACACTACAATGGTTCACCCGCCAGTGTACGTCACCCACTACCCCAACCTACCAACTCCACCTCTGCTTAGGCTGATGTAGTTAGGGTGAGACAGTGTCTGTGGAGAGGCTGTGTCACTTACTTTGCCTGTTGGCTGTCAGCCCTGCACTGAGCAGTATGTTATTAGCTGTCTATTGATGTCTTACATGATACCTTCTAGATCCAGGTCATGACATTAGTGAGCTGCGGTAAACTCACCTGGTCAGGCTGGTTGAAACTTGCTACCATATACCAGTGAGCCCCTGGCCCTCTTGCATTGGGATGCTGTTAGGGTCACACCCCTATTTACTTCACGTTGGACTTGCAAGGAAATCACATTTCCCAGATCTTTTCTTTTCCAGGGCAAGTTCCTTTCACAGAGAGAGGCCTGTAAGGGGGGGAGCACATGGCAATCATATTTAGTGCATTGTTCACTAAACCTGACTGAGATATTGATAGATCTTTTCATCAAATTTTAAAAATCTCTTATGAACATCTCTCCGACTGTTTTCACAAGCTCGGTGCTGAAGGTGCTCAAATACAGGGCTAGCAAAGCTGTAGACAGGGTGTTTCTCATTAAAGAGGTTAAGCACACGTCTTGGCTGAGAGATGGTGTGGCCCAGTGGGCAGTGTTTTGAGAGACCTGTGTTCTGTACCCAACTCTACCGTTGACCTCAAACAACAGATTCTTGTCTCCCCTTCCGTCCTCTGTCTATCACAGGGGCAGGTAAACTTTTTGGCCTGAAGGCAGGGCTGCATCAGGTTTTGGAAATTATATGGAGGGCCGGTTAGGGGAGGGGGTCGTGAACCCCCCCTTCAGGACTCCTGCCCCATCAACCCCCCCGTTCCCTGATGGCCCCCCCCAGACCCCTGCCCCATCCATACACCCACTCCGCCTGGACCCCTGCACCATCCAACCACCCCTTTCCCCTGTCCCCTGACTTCCCCCGGAACTCCTGCCCCTGACTGCCCCCCGCTGCCCCATCCAACCCCCACTCCTTCCTGACTGCTCCCCAGGATCCCTGCCCCCATTAAACCCCCTATTTTCCTGCCTTGACCCCTGTCCACACACCTGCCCCCTGACCACCACCCCGAACTCCCCTGCCCTCTAGCCAACCCCCCCGCTCCGTGCCCCCTTACTGCACTGCCTGGAGCACCGGTGGCTGGTGGTGCTACAGCTGCACTACCTGGCCGGAGCTGGGCCACGCCGCTGCTGTCACCGCGCAGCTCAGAGCACCGGGTCAGACTGGGCTCTGCAGCTGCGCTGCCCCAGCAGCTCACAGTCCTGCTGTCCAGAGCATTGCGCCAGCAGCGGAGCAAGCAAGCTGCTGAAGAGGGGGGACAGCAGGGGAGGGGCTGGGGGCTAGCCTCCCAGGCCAGGCGCTCGGAGGCCGGATATGGCCCGCAGGCCGTAGTGTGCCCACCTCTGGTCTATCAGATCAGTTTTGGACTGGGGGTTCTTTGGGTCAGGGATTTTCTTGCTACGTGTCCGTACAGCTCCTGGCTCTATGGGACACTGATCTCAGCTAGCACATGATCTCCTCAGATCTATCAGCAGCTGAGCTGACAAACACATCCTCTGTGGTTTGGGCAGGCCTGATTTCGGTCCGAGCGGACTGATTTTATTACAATTTTTTTATCCCACACTGTTTGACTAGTTTTTGGACCAAATTCCAGCTTCGTCTTTGCTTGAACTGTGTTCTCTGCACACATTCCTCCTGGCTGTGTTGTGGTATTGTACCTGCCCCTGCTGCCGGGGGTTCCTGTGAGTCCCATAGTACAGTTCCCTCTACAGACCCTAGTGGGATACCCACTGTACCAGGCAGGGCTGTCCTTAGGATTTATGGGGCCCTAGGCAGTATTATTAAACTGGTGCCCCTATGCCAGATGGCAGCCCAAGCTCACAGCCTGGTGGGGGAGGAGGAGGAGGGACTTGACAGCAAAGGATAATGAGATGCCCAGTCTGTCTCATGGTGGCGGAGAGTCACAGTTCCCCGCAGAGACTTCCATGCCCTCTCCCTCATGCAGAATGGACATGAAAAAAGTACCTAATTAAAAGCACTAAAATTTGGGAATAAAAAATGTCAATCACAGGTTTTTTGATATGCCCTGAAGTTTGTCAGAGATTTATTTGCAAAAACTTCATAGTAAGGGTGAGTCAGCTGTCCTTCTGAATACAACATTAGATATAATGGAATACATGATGCAGCTCTTCTCTGTTTTACATTTTCTTCATCAGTATTTTTAAGTTGAATTTATATTTTAAATGTACTCAAATCTTAAGCCAGCATTCCAGATTACTACATATTTAACTCACTGAAACAAAGACATTCTTTTAAATTAATCAGAGAGGTTTAGTGTGTTCATAACAATGTTCATTGCTTTTAGAAAAAGGGAACAGTAATTTAGTTTGTGTGATCTCCATAACAAGAGACATGGTTATGAAATTTCACCAACTTTAAAAAAAATGTTTCCAAAGATTTTAGGTATAACAAGGATTTTGTCTTACTAAGGTACTGATTTTGCTGGAGGGTTCTTTTAAAACTAGTTTGTTGGATAGTCAGAAGTAAAGAAAGGGAACTCTTTGTCCAGCTATTTGGAAGGGAAGGACTGTTGTCCCTTTAAGGGCTCTCTTCAGTCGGGAGTGGGGGGAGAGGTGGTGAAGGGATGGACAGAAAGGACAGGAAGACTTGGAAGCAATTTTTTTTTAACTATGGTAATTAAAATGTGTATTTTAGATAAGGGAGGTCTTCTGAAGGATTTATTTAAAAAACTATGTCTGAAGATCCACGCATTTAAGGCTAAAGATGATTATGCATCTAAAACTCTATGCAAGCATTTTTTAGAAATGTGATTTTATAATCTTCACCAGCTCACTAATGAAATATTTTTAAAGCAAATTTTAAACTAAGGTCCTGTAGACCGACATGTTCTGTGTAAATATTACATTAATGCACAACTGTTTTTGTCAGTAAAGTCAGAAACTGACAGTATAAAAATTTATTTGGGCATAAGCTTTCGTGGACATGTGATGAAATGGGTTCTAGTCCACAAAAGCTTATGCCCAAATAATTTGTTAGTCTTTGAGGTGACACAAGGACTCGTCCTTGTTTTTGCTGATTGAGGGTATGTCTACATCTACAATTTTACAGCGCTGGTTGTTACAGCTGTATTAATACAGCTGTATAGGGCCAGCGCTGCAGAGTGGCCACACTTACAGCAACCAGCGCTGCAAGTGGTGTTAGATGTGGCCACACTGCAGCGCTGTTGGGCGGCTTCAAGGGGGGTTCGGGGAACGCGAGAGCAAACCGGGGAAGGAGACCAGCTTCGCCGCGGTTTGCTCTCGCGTTCCCCGAACCACCCTGCAAACCGCAGGGAAGGAGACCTGCTTGCTCGGGGTTCGGGGAACGCGAGAGCAAACCGGGGAAGGAGACCAGCTTGATTACCAGAGGCTTCCTCAGGTATGCTGGGATACCTGCTTATTCCACGGAGGTCAAGAAAAGCGCTGGTAAGTGTCTACACTTGATTACCAGCGCTGGATCACCAGCGCTGGATCCTCTACACCCGAGACAAAACGGGAGTACGGCCAGCGCTGCAAACAGGGAGTTGCAGCGCTGGTGATGCCCTGCAGATGTGTACACCTGCTAAGTTGCAGCGCTGTAACCCCCTCACCAGCGCTGCAACTTTGTGATGTAGACAAGCCCACAGACTAACAGGACTACCATTCTGAAACCTGTCAATATATACCTTGGGGTTGGCAAATGCCTGTTAAATGGCTTTATTACCCCTTGAATGTCTCTTTAACAGTTTCAATGTTGTGCTAATAGGTCTGGCAGGCTGGAGGTTTTTTCACTTTTAACTACTAGATTCCCTCCCAAGGAAGACTCACCAGGCTAGAGCAGCCATCTGTGGGAGCCTGCAGGAAGGGTCAGAACAGGGATAGGAAAACAAGAGGGTGGACACTAAGACCCAGTGGTGCCCCAAATTTTCAGGTGCCCTACGCAGCTGCCTATGTTGCCTATGCCTAAGGACGGCCCTGGTGCCAGGAGCCTGGGAGGCTAGTGTTGAAAATATCACAGGAGCTACCTCTGTGGCCTACACAAGGACAGGTTTTGGGTATGCATGATTGCTTTACTAGGCCAGCCAGACACTAAAAGGAGCAACTCCCCTTACCTCCAGCACAAATAAATAAGAGAACCTAGATCAGCCCTTAGGAGCAGCTGGTACAGGTTATACACCTTGTGGGGCTTCTTGGGCTGCCTGTATCTTAAAACTGATAGCTTGTGAAAAATGTCTGCTTCCCTGCCTGGCTCTTAGTCCTAGTTTTCAGGCTGCCTGCTGCCCACTGAGCCTCCCCTCTGCTCTCACTGCCCCCAGCCCTCTCTGATCTCAGGAGTGCTCCTTCCTCTGCCTGCACACTAGACATCCTGGAGCCTGTACTGGCTGGCGCATAAGGGGTTTTCCACTGGCTTGATCCTGTCCCTCCAGCTCTGCTGGGGCGAGGGGTGAGCTGCACCGAAATGAGCTTGCAGGGTCATCCCATCTTTCTCTCCATTTCCTGACTTACAGGAGTGTAACTGAAGTAGGAGATGAGGGGCACAATCCCTCCATTGTCCCAGGGAGTCGGAGTCACTTGTGGCATTAAGAAAGGAGGCCAGCGGGGTTAGGGGAATTGTTCAGACCCCTTACACCCCTTCCTTTCAGGGAGCTGGGCCCTGAGTGTGAGAACAATTAGTCTCTTGAATATTATAAGCTGGTGTGAATATATATTTTTTCAGATCTGGATATAAAAACTGCACGCAACTGCAGCGCCCCTACCACAGCGCCTAGACTGTCATTATGCCCTGATCCTGAAAGGTATACATGTGCAGTCCTCATTGGGCAGGGTACAACTAGCTCTCTAGAACAGCCTCAATGTCTGACTTCTATGTGTCATAGGCCCTATGCTGTATGGCTAATGGTGATTCTCCTTGAACTCTGATGGCAGGGACTTGGATTTTCAGACTAGGAAGATTTAGGTTCTCTCTCTGCTACTACTGTGGAGTTCTGGACAGCAACAGGCTACAGCAAACAAATTGTAGAAAGGGAGTCTCTGGAAAACTGAGGCGCATAGACAAAAAGGCCCTAACTTTAAAAGTAAAGGAAGCAAAATCCTGGGAGGTGGCACGGATGCTACTTAAGAACCAGTAACTGTCTCAGAAGATGCTTGCTGATGCACAAAAAGGGAACCACTGAGGCATGGAGTAAACCATCTGGCTAAATAGCAGGTTTGAGAGACTATTCATAATACACAGAAATCTTCCATGCTTGGAAATCTGACCTTAGAGAAGTCAATAAACAGGAGCATAAATCACAGCTGGCTTTATGTAAGAGGGAAATTAGAAGGGTCAAAATGGAATTCAGAGAGCAAATAATTAAAGGTGTAAAAAAACCAACCCACCATGAGATTCTGTGAATATATGAAAAGCAGGACGTCTGTGAAAGAACTGGTAGGTCTATGGGATCCCCCAGGGCTCAAGGGAGAGCCAGAGCAGTGTCTCATGCCATGAACCCCTTGTTAGTCCTGTCACAGTTAATTGTAATTCAACACCAAAGTGTCCTGCTGGGCTTTAACTCCCAAATGATGCTTGTTGAACGCTTTAAGTGAAGGTGCAGTCAGGTTGTGAGGCCCTGATCTGGACCTGGTGCTTTTGGGGTAGGACTGTGCGCTGCTCTCCTGCCCCAGCTCCACCAGCTCTCCTCTTAGAAGCAGGCAAGACTTCCTATCTATTTGGTTATATAGCTGGTTGGCTGCTGCCTCCTCCCAGCCCTTCGAGTCGCTAGGGAATAAAATCTTGGTGGCTCTGCTGATACCAGAGCCAAAGCGGCCTCTCTAGGCGTGCTTGGAGGTCTAAACTCACTGCCCCACTTTCCCAAGTGACACATTTCCTACAGGTGGATGTGTCAGGGCAGAGGTCTTTGCCAGGGGGCAGTGAAGGCCTGGTGTTCCCTGTCACAGGGAAAAGCAAGAAGAGTCCTGTGGCACCTTACAGACTAACAGATGCACTAACGTAGTGCATGCATCCGATGAAGTGGGTATTCACGCACGAAAGCTCATGCTCCAAAACCTCTGTTAGTCCATAAGGTGCCACAGGACTCTTTGCTGCTTTTACAGATCCAGACTAACATGGCTACCCCTCTGATATCTGTCACAGGGAGTGATTCAGGGAAATAAGGACATTGTTGCAAAGCTAAATGAACTCTTTTCATCAAGCTTCACTGCCAAGTCTGTTGGGGCTGCTCTTTTCTCATCATAAAGATGAGGTGCCATGAGAGACTGAGGTCTCGGAGGTTCTGGAGCAAACTGATAATTTAAAAAACGGTAATTCACCGGACCCAAATAGACTTTTGAAGGAGCTTAAGCATGAGGTGGCTGAGTGCCAACTAAAATATACCATCTCATTAAAAACAGCCACTGTGCCAGTGGATTGAATTGAAGTGTAGCAAAATTTGATCCTAGAAATTAGTTCAGTTAGCCTAACATCTGTACTTTGCAAATTGATTCAAATGATAACACTGCTCTACAGCCAAAATGCTTCTGAAATAAATGTAGTCCAACTTTACTAATTCTGGGTCACTGAGAACGAAAATGATGCTTAAAATTGTTGATTGGCTCTAGTTTTCAAGATATGCTATTGGGTCAGTATAGACGACCCTTGACTTGGGAATGGCGGAGGATAAGTGAGTTATAAAGGGAAGGGATCTCAATTAAAACCAGAAATGACTAAAATACATCTTTGACTGGATCTATGAATAAATCTATCACTGGGTTTGGACAGTACTTGCTTTTGAGGCAAAACAATGAATGATGCAATCTGAAGCTGGTATTGCGCCATACATGATATGAATTGCATCACGTTATTCCTAGAAGTCATGGATGATGCAATCATAACGAAGCTTACATCACTCTGCTGAACAAATTGCCCTATATCAGCTCTAGAAATCATACAGTGTCGTGCTCTCTTATTTGTCAGTGTTTGACTTTGCAAAGGGACACATTTCTGTGTAGCCAAAGTAAGCAGAGATGCCTCGTACTTCATGTGTGAACAGTGCAGATAACTTCTGCTATGTTTGTGGTGAAGTGACTTTTGCATCACAAAAGCGCAGTCTAACCACTATAGTTAAGAAATCCTATCACCTTTCTTTTGGCTGCAAAATTGGAGATCAGGACAAGAAGTGGGCCCCACACATATGCTGCAACACTTGTGCAACAAATCTTGGCCAGTGGTTGAACAGGAAAAGGAAATCTATGCCTTTTGCAGTGCCAATGATTTGGAGAGAGCCAACAGATCATACCAGCAATTGTTACTTCTGCATGGTGCCTCCAGTTGGGAAAGGTGTGTCAAAGAAGAAAAAGTGGACTGTGCATTATCCAAACATTCCATCGGCTATACGCCCAGTACCCCACGGAGAAGGCCTGCCGGTTCCTGATGCACCAGAATCATTCTCACTTGAGTCAGACGAGGAAGAGGAAGAGGATGAAACTTCTGGTCCTGAACCATCAATGTCACAGGACCCGCACTGTCTCCCATCCTCCTCCTCTGAACCACACCTCATAACACAAGGTGAACTGAATGACCTTGTCAGGGATTTGGAACTACCCAAGAGTAAGGCAGAGCTGTTGGGCTCCAGATTACAGCAGTGGAATCTCCTGGCAGGTTATCAGGGCAAATGGAGCCCATCAATGCTTGCAGACTATTGCTGGACAATGACAAGAGATGCTCCATTTAATGAATACAAGAGACAAGCCAAGAAGCGCAGAGTAGACACTGAATAGGACTAAACTATGTACATTTTTGTTTCATAATCAATTTTATTTATATAACCCTTTTGCTGATTTTGAAAGTGTTACATAAACAGGACAGGTGAAATATTATCATGTAAAGCAACCATAAACACTTGAAAAGACGTAGCTTTACAATTTATGATTAAAACTCTACTATCTACACAATATACATAAACATAAAATGTAAAAACTTAAATATCTTAGAAACAGTAGCCAATCAGTTGTTTTAATTGTCATATTTGAATTCAGCACATCAAAATACATAATAAATAGCACATTTTATCTCTGAAGCAGACGACTTCTCAAAAATTGTAGAGCAGTGTAATTTAAAACAGGATAATAAAACATGTAGAAGATCATAATACAGTAAGAGCTAACCAGCACTGTTTCTGCAATGGGAAATTGTCCTGCTAATCTCTTTGGAATCCTTTGGGAGTGTCAATAAAGTAATGGATGAAGGAGAACTAGTTGGCATAACTTCTTTAAACTCCCCAAAAGCCTTTGACAAGGTCTGACATGAGACTACTAAAAAAGCTAGTCATGGACTGAGGCAAAGTATCGTCATGGATCAAAAACTGGCAAGGCCAAGCAAAGAGTAGAATTAAATGGTGAGTTTTCATCATGGTAAAAGGTGGGAACTGAAGGCTCTGTACCAAGTCCTGGGTTTAATATATTAATTTGAAAAGCAGGGTGAGTAGTATCAGAGGGGTAGCCGTGTTAGTCTGGAACTGTAAAAGCAGCAAAGAGTCCTGTGCACCTTATAGACTAACATGAGCATTCGTGGGTGAATCCGACGTCCAAAATATCTGTTAGTCATTAAGGTGCCACAGGATTCTTTGCTGCTTTTACAAGGTGAGTAGTGAGGTAGCAAAATCTGCAGATGGTTAGCCAGGTACTGAGAGCTAGGTAAACGGGCAACACATTGACAGATGAAATTCAGTATTAAGCCTATTTATAAATCAATGGTGAATACATGGAATGCAGTGTGCAGCATTGGTCACCCCGTCTCAAAAAGGATATAGAAGGTGTTCAAGACAAGGATGCCGAGAATGATCATGCGTCTGGAAAAACCTTCCCACTTAGAGAGATTGAAGAGACTGGGATTCCTTCCCTTAGGAAGGAGACAAATAAGAGGGGACGTGATAAAATTCTGTAAAATAATGCATGGTACAGGGGGGAGACTCGCCTGGCCTCAGAGCACAAGACAAGGTGAAATTCAGTGAAATTAAAAGGAGGAAATTCAAATCTGACAGAAGACCATGTTCTTTCACACAATACGGAATTAGATGGTGGAACTCATTGCCACAGGAAGTCTTTTAGGCAAAGAATTTAACAAGAGTCAAAAGGGCCTGGGACACTTGCACAGATATCCAGAATTAATGGGATTAATTTTGTTAAAGGGGGTATTAAACCTCCTGCTTCAGTGTTCGAGCCAATCTCTAGCTATTGGACCTCAGGATGAGACCTATGTCGGAGGAAGAGGATTCCCACATCTGCCACTTACACTTTCCTCTGGGACATGTGGTACTACCCATTGATCATAGGTCTGATCCAGCATGGCGATTGCAATGGTCCCAATGGCCACCAGAATACCCTATGCGGCTATGGATTTGTTGCAATATTTCACAAACACACTCACAACTTTGACCCTGCAGCTGGAAGTCTCTCCCTTATCCTCCACTCCAAACCTTTCCACCCGCTGGCCCAGGAAGTGCAAAAACGGGGGGTGGGTCTCCCATGTGGTTTAACTCCACCATATTTCATCATTCTGTTGTGGGTGCCTCTGTACCAGGCTTCTATCCAGCTGCTCCTGGGGAAAATTTTGCTGGCCTCACCTATCATGTGCTAGTGGTCCTGGGTAATGAAAGCATTTGGACTAGCAAGGCATCTGACAACTGTGTTTGGTTTTGGATTTGTTTCTTTAGCTATTTAGACTTCCAGCTGAGTGCTTTTAAGTGATGGATGCCCGAGTGGTGATGTACTGCTTCTTTAATGTTTAATCAGGCACAGATAGTCCAAAAATAACCCACCCTTCACACCGTCCTTCCCAGAGAAAAGACAATGCTCAAAGTGAATTAGATTCTCTCCAGAACTTTATGAGGGTAGAAACAGTAGTGTGAACCTCTGGTGAGTTCTGAAAGAGTCTGGAGGAGCAGATTTGAACTCCCGTGTTCCTCTCCACAAAACGTTGTATGAAGTCTCTTCTCAAGCAAAGCATCAATTGCTGGCTTTACATATTTGTATTGAGCTGGTGTAGGTATGTGAAAGACAGTGGGTATGTCAAGGGAACCCTTTGAATCTAGCTATACACTCTGTCTGTCAAGCAGAGCCAAAGGGCAGAAAAGAAGCAGCTGTCATCTGTTTTCTATCCATCACTTCGGGAAGAGGCAGAGATAACATGTTAACAAGTTTAAACATGAAGGAGGAGAGTAACTGCAGCATTTCAAGAGCTAATCTGCAGGGCAAAGTTGAATAAATAATTTTTTTTTGCATCGTACAAAGTGAGACGTGCACATGGAGAAGGATTTCTGGCTCCATGTGGTTAGGCTGAGATACTAAGGGACTGATCTGAGCAAGTGATGGTGTTGCAGGTTGTTCTCAGTGAGGCAATGTTACTGCCAAGAGGAGTGTGGGACTTTCCCTAAAAAAACCAACCTTCCTGTGTAAACTACAGGCTGGTTTCCCACTGGGCCCTGCTTGGGTGAATGACTCAGAGGCGTAGACTTGCCCTCCACAGAAGCATGTTAATAGAGCTGATCCTGCCAAGTGTTGAGTGTCTCATGAGAAACAGGGAGTTTTCACTTCCCACTGACTCACGCTTGGTGCCTACAGCAGGAGTTATGGCCTCATCCTTCTAGGATGCTCAGGGGAATGCTGTGCCCAAGGGGCTGGTGTGGATGTGTACATGACATGTCCTCTCTGCAGGCTATCTTGAGGCATTTTGCTTCTCTGTTTACACACAACATAGAAATGGGCCTAAATTGCAAAATTTAGATCTGGGCTTTAAATATCCCCAAATTCAGGGGTGCGTGTCTTCTGGGTCCCAGTTCATCCACTGATAAATGAAAGGAGCTTTGCAAAATCGAAAGCTAAATAACTGTCCCCCCCATCCCAAAGTGTACACTTTCTCAGGTTACCCCTTGTCTTTATTCCTTTCAAACTATCAGCCTGGCTGGCAGGGGGGCCACTAGGTGGAGTGAGGATTTGGGGCTAAGTTTGGGAAGGAGACTGGGGAGCTGCAGGACCCGGTGCGAGCTGTTTGTACTAAGGTGGTGCCTTTTTCTTTTGATTATAACTTCTGGTCCATATCTGGAGTGGGGAACTCACTGGAAGGAGATTGCTCTGTGCACGGGAGAAGGCAGCTAGCATCTTGCCTGCATCTCTTTAGTTGGTATCATGGTGACTATGATGTGGTTATGGAGGATTTAATTTACTAGTTGGGGGAATTTTCCAGGTGTGAGAGACTTTATCATCAAAGGATTTTTTTATACCAGTGACCAAAGTGCTCAGCAAGGGCAGGACAACCATAAGAGTAAACAAAAGCCTCAAAAACTTTTCCATCCACTGTCTCCCATTTACTCGCCATCCCACTCTCTACTCTGGGTTCTAGTCCAGGGGCCTTCTCTCCAGCAGCCAAGGTCTGTACTACCCTAAACCTTCCTGCCTCTCCCCTGGACTACTTCCTACCTTGCCTATCCCAGCTTTGTATTCTCCACCCTAGCTACATCCCCATCTCCTGGTCTGCTGGACAAACCCTTCCTGTTCAGTCCATAAACCTTTCTCTCTGTTATCCCAGGGAGAGTGAGTGCAGCCCTCTGTCTGCAACCATGCCAGTGAAGGCCACACTCCTCCGGAAGAATGAAGGTTCCTCATTCCCAGACCGTAAACACGTGGAAACATCTTGCTACTACGCATGATTAAATTTGTGGATGTTGTTGTGAATGACTGAGCCTAAAATGCATTGGCGCTCATTGCCAATTCCTGTGTGATGGGGCCTGTGTAACACCAGGACATGCTGCTTCATGAAGATGTTTTGTTTCCTACAGTGATCAAATGCCTGCTAATTTCTAGAGACCCGTCGATACTGGTTAGCATGGAGTTTTGCCTAGTTTGTGGATTCTTGCTTTTCCAAGACTTCGAATTAAGCAACTGAAACATCTTCTTTCAAGACTTTAGGCTTAGTAAAAACAATAATAATTAGCCCGGATCACCCCCTTCTACTGGCAGGGCCGGTGGAATGGATTTGTGTGAATAAAATGCAAGAAGAAAACATGAAAGGCAGTGAGATGAGGCAGTTCTGAAAGTAGGTTAGACATGAAACAAGCTGTAGGGAAGGCTGGGTGGCCCCCAGGGAATGGCCTGGAATGATTGATGAAATGAATGATTAATGAAATGGAGTGATTAGGCTCTTGCATGAGTGCATTACTGTTCAGATCCCAAAGACAAACAAAAATGAACTGTGGGTGGGTGTGAATGCATGGTGCTTGAGACAAGAACTTAGGCAGAACAGCATTTCCCAGGTTACAAGAGACTCCCTCTGACAGCAGAGCTTTGCAGTATTGCACCTCCCAGAGCCTTGCCAAAGGGGAGAAGCAATGGAACAACTGTTTGGTGACTGGTCTCTGGCTTATACTCAAAGCATCACAGCTCCTGGCTCTCCCTGTTCATCCTCTTTTTCTGGGCTGTCTAATGGTTTTCTGTTTAAGCCTTGGTGCTGGCTACTAACAATGTGCCCCTGAACTGCCCTCCCATTCCATTCCATTCCATTCCATCTCTAAGGAAAGCAGGGTTTTCGTGCATCTGTAACTAAATAGGAGACATCTAAGATATTTGTTGGGGCTTCAGGAAGCAGTGATAGTGAGTCCCTGCCTCAGTGACACCTTTACTTTCTGCTAGATGTCTCTTCACTGCCTGTCCTGAACTATAGGGAGAGGGTTGCCAAAACAGTGGGCGCTGGTGGCTGCATTTGGTAGGTGTAGTGACCCCTTCTAGCTGCCTGGAAGTTAATAAGTTAGTCATGAAATGACTATCCTCTAAAGTCTTTTCTCTCGGTTGTGACAAATAAGTCTGTTGGCTCTGCATAGACCCAAATCATAGATCTTTGTACCAGAGCCAAGCAAAATACAGCAGGAGGTAATCCCAAACAAAGGTGGTTGTTTAGGGTCTAAAAACAATGGTTCATGTACCAGAAGTGTAAACACATTCATTGACTCCCAGAGTCACGCTCCCAGACTGCTGCACTGGACAGCACAGTACGGGGAAGAGGTGAGCAACCCTCAGTGGTGAAAGAACAGGTTAAGGACTATTTAGAAAAGCTGGACATGCACAAGTCCCTGGGGCTGGATGCAGTGTATCCAAGAGTGCTGAGGGAGCTGGCTGATGTGTTTGCAGAGCCATTGGCTGTTATCTTTGAAAACTCTTGGTGATCACGGGAGGTCCCGGCCTATTGGAAAAATGCAAATATAGTGCCCATCATTTAAAAAAGGGAAGAAGGAGAATCTGGAGAACTGCAGACTGGTCAGCCTCACCTCAGTCCCTGGAAAAATCATGGAGCAGGTTCTCAAGGAATCCATTTTGAAGCACTTGGAGGAGCAGAAGGTGATCATGCCTGACCAACCTCATTGCCTTCTATGATGAGATTGTGGATATGGGGAAAGCAGTGGACGTGATATACCTTGACTTTAGCAACGCTTTTGATATGGTCTTCCACAGTATTTTTGCCAGCAAGTTAAAAAAGTATGGATTGGATGAATGGACTATAAGGTGGATAGAAAGCCAGCTAGACCATCGGGCTCAACGTGTAGTGATCAACAGTTTGATGTCTAGTTGGCAGCTGGTATCAAGCAGCTCTGGGGGTCAGCCCCAGGGATTGGTCTTGGGGCCAGTTTTGTTCAACATCTTCATTAATGATCTAGATGATGGGATGGATTGCACCCTCAGCAAGTTTGTGGAGTGTCATAAACAGTGGGGAGAGGTAGATATGCTGGAGGGTAGGAATAGGGTCCAGAGTGATGTAGACATATTGGAGGATTGGGCTACAAGAAATCTTATGAGCTTCAACAAGGATAAGTGCAGAATCCTGCACTTAGGACGGAAGAATCCCATGCACTGCTACAGGCTGGGGACCGACTGGCTAAGCGGCAATTCTGCAGAAAAGAACCCAGGGATTACAGTGAACGAGAAGCTGGATATGAGTCAACAGTGTGTCCTTGCTGCCGAGAAGGCAAACAGCATACTGGGCTGCATTAGTAGGAGCATTGCGAGCAGGTCGAGGAAGTGATTATTCCCCTCTATTCGGCATTGGTGAGGCCACAACTGGAGTATTGCATCTAGTTTTGGGCCCCCCACTACAGAAAGGATGTGGACAAATTGGAAAAAGTCCAGTGGAGGGCAACAAAAATGATTAGGGAGCTGGGACACATGACTTATGAGGAGAGGCTGAGGGAACTGGGCTTATTTAGTCTGCGGAAGAGAAGAATGAGGGGGAGATTTGATAGTAGCCTTCAACTATCTGAAGGGGGTTTCAAAGAGGATGGAGCCTGGCTGTTCTCAGTGATGGCCAATGACAGAACAAGAAGCAATGGTCTCAAGTTGCAGTGGGAGAGGTCTAGGTTGGATATTAGGAACAACTGTTTCTTTCAGTAGGAGGGTGGTGGGGCACTGGAATGGGTTACCTAGGGAGGTGGTGGAATCTCCATCCTGAGAGGTTTTTAAGGCCTGTCTTGACAAAGCCCTGGCTGGGATGATTTAGTTGGGGTTGGTCCTGCTTTGAGCAGGGGGTTGGACTAGATGACCTCCTGAGGTCTGTTACAACCCTGATATTCTCTGATTCTATGACTTTTCAGGTGCACTGCATGTTGAACAAAGTGAATTTGTTTCATAATACAGGGTACTTTCATTGAGAGGCTTGTTAAATTATGACACCAAAAAAATGCCACTTTCCCCAAAAGTCAAACTATTTAATGCCTGCTCTAGGGACGGATCATGGATTGCTAGGTATATACCTGGGGTTCTCTCTTTAACAGGGAAGAAGACTTCCCCTCCACTCCCTGTTGTCTGAAAGGAATGCTAGCAGCCCCTCTCAAGCTGTCAAGGTCTGATTGTCACAGGGTTCACTACTCACCACTAGGAATGCCTCCTCTTGGCTGCTCTGGGGATTAGCTCTTTCAGCCTGATGTTCTCTTCTTGCAGTTTTTCAGCCCATCATCTTGCTCTGTGGCCCCTCTCTTGCTCCTCAGGATCTGTAGTGCCTCATCTTCTTGGCTTAGCCCTCTGGCCAAGTCACCATAGTCCTCCCCTTCCAGGGTTCTATCAAAGTCCCCCCCAGTGTCCCAGGCAATCCTTAAGTCCACCACTCTGACTAAGTCACTCCCTCTGTGACGTGGATGAATGGTCCCGGACAGTCGTGAAGATCACTGCCCAGATATGCCATTCGTTCAGAGTTAGGAGCATCCAGGCCCACCCTCTACTCTGGGTTCCAGTCCAGGGGCCCTATCACCAGCAGCCAAGGTCCATACTAGCCCCAGCTTTCTGCCTCTTCTCTGGACTACTTCTTAACTTGCCTCTCCAGGCTGCATTCTCCACCCTAGTGACACCCCTGTCTCCTGGGTCTGCTGGAGGAGACCTTCCTCTAATTGTTTTTTTAACCCAGTTATACTTTTGGCCTTCACAATATCCCCTGCCAATGAGTCCACAGGTTGACTGTGCATTGTGTGAAGAAGGACTTCCTTACGTTTGTTTTAAACCTGTTACTATTAATTTCATTGGGTGAGCCCTGGTTCTTGTGTTATGTGAAGGGGTAAATAAACTTTTTCTCCACACCAGTCATGATTTTATAAACCTCTATCACAGGTGTCGGCAACCTTTCAGAAGTGGTGTGCCGAGTCTTCATTTATTCACTCTTATTTAAGGTTTCGTGAGCCTGTGATACATTTTAACGTTTTTAGAAGGTCTCTTTCTATAAGTCTATAATATATAACTAAACTATTGTTGTATGTAAAGTAAATAAGGTTTTTAAAATGTTTAAGAAGCTTCATTTAAAATTAAATTAAAATGCAGAGCCCCCCGGACCAAGGGCCAGGATCCGGGTAGTGCGAGTGCCACTGAAAATCAGCTTGTGTGCCGCCTTCAGCACGCGTGCCGTAGGTTGCCTACCCCTGATCTAACATATTGCCCCTTCGTTGTTTCTTTTCCAAGCTGAACAGTCCCGGTGTTCTTAATCTCTCCTCATTTGGAAGCTGTTCCATACCATCATTGTTGTTGTCCTTCTCTGTACCTTTTCCAATTCTCATATATCTTTTTTGAGATGGAGTGACCAGAACTGCACACAGGTGTGGGTATACCACATATTTATACAGTGGCATTATGACATTTACTGTCTGTAACAAGTAGCCTGGAGAGCCAGGATCCTAGTGGTTAGAGCATGGGGCTCTCAGCCCCCTGCTTGGTTGAGGAGCCTCAGTCTCTAAATCTAGAAGGATAGGGAGACCCAGGCCCTCCCTATCTACTGGCTTCCAACCCAGGACCCTGTGTATGTCAGCCTCTGAAAGGGGGTGGGGAGGACTTCTCAGCAGGGAGTCTAAATCCGCAGCCCTGGACTACTTCCTACCAGCGTCTGTTCAGTTTGAGGCATGGCCCCTCTAGTCCAATCTGCTTGGCAGCTTGCTTCCCATAGTGCCCGGTCATGGATCTGGGTGGCTCCCAGGCTCCTTCGGGCAGGGCATCCACAAGTTGGTGAGGCCAAGCCCCACAATGTCTCTGAGCTTCGCTCACTCAGTTACTTTAGATGCCGGAGGCTCCTAGGTCTCCTCCACAGTCTCCCTTGGCTGAGGAGACACGGCTCACTCCCAGGTGGCTGCCTTAGCTGGCAGGTTCATGATCCTTCCCTTCTGGTAGGGAGGCAGCTAGCTCCTGCCTGTTGGCCAGTCAGCTCCCCACTGAGCTAGATCCCCTCCTTTTCTCCCTGCTCCAGACCAGGCATTGGCTTTAGGTATAACAAGGTGGGGCTAGCTGGGCCCAAAGGCTCTGCTTAACCCCTGCTGTGCTGCTCGTCAGTTTCTCTTCTTCATCACACTGTCTTATCTATTCTTTTCCTAATAGTTCCTAACACTGTTTGCCTTTTTGGCTGCTGCTGCACATTGAGTGAATGTTTTCAGAGAACTATCCACAATGACTCCAAGATCTTTTTTGAGTGGTAACAGCTAATTTAGACCCCCTTAATTTTGTAGGGGATAGTTGGGATTACTTTTTCCAATGTGCATTACTTTGCCTTTATCAACACTGAATTTCATCTGCCATTTTGTTGCCCAGTTACATTGTAAGATCCTTTTGTAACTCCCTGCAGTCTGCTTTGGAATTAACTATCTTGAGTAATTTTGCATCCTCTACAAACTTTGTCACCTCACTGTTTACCCCTTTTTCCAGATCACATACGAATATATTGAACAGCACTGGGCCTAATACAGATCCTTGGGGAACATGGCCATTTACCTTTCTCCATTTTGAAAACTGACCATTTATTCCTACCCTTTGTTTCCTGTCTTTTAACCAGTTACTGATCCATAAAAGTCTGCTACAGCGGTAGATAAGCAACGTTTCTGGTTCGTTGTTTTCCAGATCATTTATGAATATGTTGAACAGCACTGGTCTCAGTACAGATCCCTGGGAGACACTACTATTTACTTCTCTCCATTGTGAAAAATTACAATTTATTCCTACCTTTTGTTTCCTGTCTTTTAACCAGTTAGGATCTTTCCTCTTATTCTATGGTTGCTTACTTTGCTTAAGATCCTTTGGTGAGGGACCATGTCAAAGGCCTTCTGAAAGTCCAAATACCCTATATCCACTGGATCACCATTGTCTACATGTTTGTTGATCCCCACTTACAGAATTATAATAGATCTGTGAGGCATGATTTCCCTTTACAAAAGCAGTGTTGATACTTCCCCAGCAAACTGTGTTCATGTATGTGTCTGATAATTCTGTTCTTTACCATGGTTTCAACCAATTTGTCTGGTACTGAAGTTAGGGTTACCAGTCTGTAATTGCCAGGACTGTCTCTGGAGCTTTTTTAAAAAAATTGTTGTTACATTAGCCATCCTCTAATAATGTGATACAGCAACTGATTTAAGTGATAGGTTACATACCAGTTAGTAGTTCTTCAATTTCACATTTGAGTTCCTTCCGAGCTCATGGTTAATACTATCTGGTCCTGGTGACTTATTACTGTTTTTAATTTATCAATTTGTTTCAGAAGTGCCTTTACTGACACCTCTACCTGGGACAGTTCCTCAAATTTGTCACCTCAAAAGAATGGCTCAAGTGTGGGAATTTCCTTTACGTCCTCTGCAGTGAAGACAGAGGCAAAGAATTCATTTAGCTCCTCTGCAATGGCCTTGTCTTCCTTGAGTGCTCCTTTACCACCTTGATTGTCCAGTGGTCCCACTGGTTGTTTGACAGGCTTGTGATGCACTTAAAACTTCTTTTGCTATTAGTCTGAGTCTTCTGTTAGTTGCTCTTCAAATTCTTTTGTGGCCTGCCTAATTGTACTTTTACATTTGATTTGTCAGAGTTTATGCTCCTTTCTATTTCCCTCAGTAGGATTTGAGTTCCAATTTGTAAAGGATGCCTTTTTGCCTCTAACTGCCTCCTTTACTCTGTTTAGCAATGGTGGCATTTTTCTGGTCCTCTTACTATCTTCTGTTTGAGGTATACATTTAATTTGAGCCTCTATTATGGTGTTTTTAAAAAGTTTCCAAGCAGCTTTCAGGCATTTCACTCTTGTGACTGTTCCTTTTAATTTCCTTTTAACTAGCTTCTCATTTTTGTGTAGTTCTTCTTTTTTGAAGTTGAATGCTTCTGTGGTGGGCTTCTTTGGTATTTCCTCCCCACAAGGATGTTGAATTTTAATTATATCATGGTCACTATTGCCAAGCAGTTGAGCTATTGGACCAGATTCTGTGCTCCACTTAGGACTAAATCAAGAGTTGCCTCCCCCTTTGTGGGATCCAGGACCAGCTGCTCAAAGAAGCAGTCATTAATAGTGTCTAGAAACTTTCTCTCTGCATCCTGTTCTGAGGTGACAGGTACCCAACCAATATGGGGATAGTTGAAATCCCCCATTATTGTTGAGTTTTTTCTATTTTTGTAGTATCTCGAATGTCCCTGCACAGTTCACAACCATCACCATCCTGGTCTGGTGGTCAGTAGTATATCCATAGAGATTCTATGGTATAGTTTGATTCATTTAAGATTTTTACTATATTTGACTCTATGCTCTCTTTCCCATAAAGTTCCACTCTCCCACCACTACTACCTAGTCTGTCACTCCTATATATTTTGTACTCTGGTATTATTGTGTCCCACTGATTATCATCCTTCTGCCAAGTTTCTGTGATGCCGATTATATCAACATCCTCATTTAATGCTAGGCATTCAAGCTCACCATCTTAGTATTTAGACTTCTAGCACTTGTATACCAGCACTTATAAAATTTGGTCAATATTTAGTTGTCTGCCTTTGTGTGATGTAACTGAAAGGGACTCTTGCATTTGATTTTCTCTTCAGTTCCTTTCTGTACTTTATTAACTTGTGTCCTCTCCTCTTTGAGAGGATAAACTTGTTCTGAGTGTTTACATGAATCCTTACCTCTAACTAAGGGAGGCTGGGAAGAAATTTCCCTTCAACAGGTTATTCCATAGTTTCATCCAGAAGAGGTTTCATGCATCTTCCTCTGAAACAGCTGGTATTAGCCAATGTTGGAGGTGGGATGCTTGATTAGCTGGATCACTGATCTGATGCAGTATGGCAGCACTATGGAGTGAAGATCTCCTTCCCCACTGTGGAGTAAATCCCTGGAGATTTAACCATCACAACATACCTCCTTTCTGGGGCATACACACATCACATCCAAGGTAGTTAAATATCACAAGCCAACTCCACCGTCCACATGGCAAAATGATACTACGTGTAAGTGTCTACTTTGGTGATAGCTGGAATATACGCGTTTAACAACTTAGCACGAACATGTCTGAGATGACTCTCTCCTGGGATAAGGGTTGAACAAGTGTGGACATTTGCTAAGTCTAGTCTAGGCAGCATTTTAAAAAAGTCACACCACAGCTAAAGTGGAGAGGGATAGCTCAGTGGTTTGAGCATTGGTCTGCTAAACCCAGCATTGTGAATTCAATGCTTAAAGGGGCCATTTGGAGAATCTGGGGCAAAAATCTGTCTGAGGATTGGTCCTGCTTTGAGCAGGGGGTTGGACTAGATGACCTCCTGAGGTCCCTTCCTACCCTGATATTCTATGAGTGCTCCCAAACACCTTCAGCATGGATCACTTGAATAAATATGAAAGAGGACTATGAACAAGACTGACCTCTTATAAAAGCAGTGACAGCCTCATGCTTTTTAGAAGCTCTTATAAGACCATTAATAATGCTGCTGCACTTCCGCACGCCACCCTTCCAGTCTCACGCCACTGAAATCAACCGAGCTGCTAATGCTAGGCAATGGAGCCACAATATCAGTCTTCTGTGAACAACCACCACATAATGATAGTTGATTGGACTTTAGCTCTAGCCCATGCAATGCAATTATGTTACATTATGGTTAACCACAGGTGAGGAGGAAGAGTGGCTAGAGCTCATTTTGGGAGAATGTCAAAAAGCTCATATCCAGATGTCAAGATTTTCCATAGAAAGGCAATAATCATAGGCTTCAAGTCTGAATCGCCTCCTTTAGATAAAGGGAGAGAATTAAAAACAGGAAACCAAATGTGGAGTCTCCAGTACAGCACAGTGTGTAGTGTGCCTTATCCCTTCTGCTGTGAAGGCCTCCGTTCTGGGATGTTAATAGATAAGCAGACCTCCTTGTAGATTTCTAGTACTGGGATAGCTATGGACAAAAAGTGCTACACAATTATTCAGTAATATTCTCTGAGTTTAAGTGGGTCCCCCTTAGGCCATGTCACCTAGGCAGACTCTGTGCCACAGCGGGCTCCCTTGTCCTTTCCCAAAGCTGTGCGTGCCTCCTTACATGACTGCAGTAAGTGCCGGGATGAGAGTTCATGCTGCATGGAGCAATGTTAGTTCTCCGGCTTTCCTCCTTCGCTCTTTGGTTCCACCCCTAAACTTTGACAAAGGTCTGTTCTCGCAGATCCCCAGTGGAGTGGTAAGTGGGATCCCAGGGAATGTGGCAGTAGGCAAGGGAGCTGCCATTGCCTCTTCCATGACCTTGTCTCTCTCCTACCCCCTTGCATTCTGCCAGGCCTGGCTCGCATGTTTCGGTCCAGTAGGAATCCTGCATCCATGTCTTGATTAGCCTCTGAAGATTCTCCCCACATGGGAGACATGGCTGAGCGAGGGCTATAAGAATGGCCATAGTGGGTTAGACCCAGGGTCCATCTAGCCCAGTATCCTGTCTTCCAATAGTGGCCAGTGCCAGGTGCCCCAGAGGAAATGAACAGAACAGGGAATCATCAAGTGACCCATCCCCTGTCGCTCATTCCCAGCTTCTGGCAAACAGAGGCTAGGGACACCGTTCCTTCCCATCCTGGCTAATAGCCATTGATGGACCTGTCCTCCATGAATTTAGCTAGTTCTTTTTTGAACCCTGTTATCGTCTTGGCCTTCACAACATCCTCTGGCAAGGAGTTCCACAGGTTGACTGTGCGTTGTGTGAAGAAATACTTCCTTTTATTTGTTTTAAACCTGTTGCCTATTAATTTCATTTGATGACCCCTAGTTCTTGTGTTATGAGAAGTAGCAACCAACACTGCTTTGTCTACTTTCTCTCCACCAGCCATGATTTTATAGACCTCAATCATATCTCCCCTTAGCCGTCTCTTTTCCAAGCTGAAAAGTTGAAGTTTTATTAATCTCTCTTCATATGGAAGCTGTTCTGTACCCCTAATCATTTTTGTTGCCCTTTTGGAGTATATAATCAGGCCAAAGCATTTCTGATGTTCAAGTTCATTTGTAACGCTAAAGGGGAAAAAGCCAGAGATGTCAAAATGAAATGAATAACATTGGATGCAGAAGCACAGAGCAGCATTAGAAGCTGTTCCCTAGCGGCTGAATAGGGCAGGAGGAGAGTCAAAACATAGATTCTTTTCCATTCTACCACTGCCATGCTGTGTGACCTATGGCAAGTCACACTCTGTACCTCAGGTGATTCAGGTGTTGCTGATGGATAATACTGTTTTACCTTTTATAGAGTTGCTGTGAGCTAGTTAATTCTGTTTCTTGGCGATCTTTAAGCAAATGGTGTTTGTACCCTATGCCCTGATAACATGGGATCATCTGCGGAATTTACACCTTGCTCCAGAATCTAATCTCTTAAACCGCTATGTTTCTAGCTCTTAAGGGTACAGAGAGACTGTGTGAATGTAAATCGATGGATTGTCTTCCAAAGTCTGAAATAATGGCTCTGATGTGAACTACCCCCCTCATCTCTAGGGCCTGTTAACTCTAAAGCTGAATGATGACAGCTGCAGTGGTAGTGTTAACTCTTTCACTGCTGATCACTTTCAGCAGAAACATCTAGGCAATGTGCTTATTGTACAACCACAAACTCTTCCTCCCAGGTCTTCCTGTCCCCTCTCCAACTGCTTAAATGCACAGTTTCCCATATCAGTTCTTACAATGCAATTAATATTAATAGAATCTCCTGTAGAGCACTGAAAATTAAGGACAACAGAACACTGAAATGAATAAAGCGGTAGAAGGTATCGTACTAATATTTGCAAAGTTAATAAAATTCAAGATTTTGATACTTAATCTGAAGCTGCTGCAGAATTTCCAGCTGACTGCAGCTAGCCTGTACTCCATTCTACTCAAGAGCACCCATCTTTCTGAGGCAGGTTGGTGCACAGTACAGGGGCAGATCACAGTATTTGGGGGGCAGGGATAGCCCAGTGGTTTGAGCATTGGCCTACTACACCCAGGGTTGTGAGCTCAATCCTTGAGGGGGCCACTTAGGGATCTGGGGTAAAAATCAGTACTTGGTCCTGTTAGTGAAGGCAGGAGACTGGACTCAATGACCTGTCAAGGTCCCTTCCAGTTCTAGGAGATAGGTATATGTCCTATTATTATATGCATTAGGAATGCATCAACTGATAAAGCTTCAGAAATAGCGCCCAGCCCTCCAGGGATGCTGTCCAACTTCAAGGGGAGAGTTAAGAAAATTATTCTTAGAGATTGATTGGCTTAACTCAACATGGGTATGTATGTTGCTGCCCTGTTTCCCCTCCTTGTCTTTAAATTCTTCATAGTGAGTGATCTGACAACTTACTATGCTACAATTTTGTTGGGGAAGAGGTTTTGTGTAGCTAGGAAAAGTGATTATTTGTCCCTATCTGACCTTTTTTTGAACCTAGGCATCCCAAGCTGGCTTAGCCAGTGCAAACAACCATATGTTTGGAAAAGCATCATGGATTTAAGAGTCATGTGATGACCTGGATAATTGTGCCTAATGCTAGGTAAAGGTGAGTCATTAACCTTAGCCACAAGCTGCTGTAGCTAATATACAATGATTTCCTGTTTATCCCCACCCATTTGCATCAAAGTATAACTACCTCTGCAGATGCAAACATGTCTCCCTGAATATAAATGACTCTGGAGGCCCCCCCAACTGGGATATGAAACTCTAAGGTAGCACTCCATGCCTATTAATTGGCTTAACCATTTCGCAGTGAACTGTCTGACAGCATTTTTCAATTGCGGAGGTAAAGGAGGTTGGTTGTTGCTGGCTAGAAACAGGTAAAGGGTTTTTTTCCGTTCTCAATATTTATTTTCCTGACCTGCCATATTTAAACATTTTTTTAAAAAAACATGTGCACCCAGAATACAGGAGCAGATGCCTCTATTTAAATAAGTGAGTGAAAGTCAGTTATTTCCTTTTTTAAGTACTGGAAGACATTCAGCTATCACTGTGTTAACAAATGCTAAGTCTTCTGTACAATAGTGCAATGTGTGGTGTCAGACCTACTGGTTCTCATAGACTCATAGACTTTAGGGTCAGAAGGGACCAATATGATCATCTAGTCTGACCTCTTGCACAAAGCAGGCCACAGAACCCTACCCATCCATTTCTATAACAAACCCCTAACTATGTCCGAGTTATTGAAGTCTTTGAATTGTGGTTTGAAGACCTCAAGCTGCAGAGAATCCACCAGCATAAAGAGACAGATACAACAAAACTTCCACAGATGAAGTTATCTAATCTTAGTGTGAGAAATGTGAGTCAGGTCAGGCTTTACCTAACAGATCATAATGCCTCAAGTGACTTATCTGGAAAGCAGTGTTCGGGGTGGGGGTGGGGGGAGGAGAAGAGGGGAGAGGGAATCTGTCAACTCCAGTTACAAACCCATTTACAATTCATCATTCCTAAAACAAACTAGTGCTAAATTAACTGTGATCATTGTATGTGTCACAGCTGAACTATGCTCTGAGTTAAAATAATTACTGACTGACAGGTCTGTCAGCAAGTCATAATAGTAGAGCTTAATTATACAGTATGACAATTTTTAAACAAGCATACTAGTATTCCATACAACAAAAGGGTCAGATTGTGCCCATGTTCTCTTCAGCAAAACAGACTTGGGAAGACAGCTGCACCGATGCACTCAGACTGCTTTCTTTACTGCCAAGGAGGTTAGAAACTTACTTCTAAACGAAAGGTCTGATTCTGCAGATGCTGAATGCAAGGCCGGCTACCTCCAAGTAGGCTAGGTTTTTGACAACTCTTGAAATAATCCAAGGTGAATCTACAGAGTTTCTTCTGTGGAATAGAAAGCAAAGTTGGAGTCAATCTTTTTAAGCTATGGCACTATTTAAACATGGTCCTTTATATTTTTAGACTAAAATCTTTAATTATGACTTGCTTTACAAGGCTGCTGTTCTGCAGGTAACTATCTTAAAGCAATGCAGAATTCAATCGGCATTGAGGAAATCAGCACGCAGTAGCTGTTTGTTCTCACCACCTTGGGTGGACATATTAGTACATGTATGCAGTATAGTTGTGGCCGTGTTGGTCTCAGGATATTGAACAAGCTAAGTGGATGAAGTAATATCTTTTATCAGGCAAATTGGTTGAAACTATTGTAAAGAACAAAATTGTCAAATACATAGATGAACATGATTTGTTGGGAAATAGTCAATATGGTTTTTGTAAAGGGAAGTCATGCCTTACCAATCTACTAGAATTCTTTGAGGGAGTCAATAAGCATGCAGACAAAGGACAGTCAGTGACTATAGTGTATTTAGATTTTCTGAAAGCCTTTGACAAGGTCCCTCACCAAAGGCTCTTAAGCAAAATAAGCAGTCATGGAATAAGAGAGAAGGTTCTCTCATGGACTGGTAACTGATAAAAAGATAGGAAACAAAGGATAGGAATAAATACTCAGTTTTCAGAATGGAGAGACGTAAATAGTGGTGTGCCCCAGGGATCTGTACTGGGCTAAGTACTATTTAACATATTCATAAATGATCAGGAAAAAGGGGTAAACAGTGAGGTGGCAAAATTTGCAGATGATACAAAACTACTTAAGATAGTTAAATCCCAAGCAGACTGTGAAGAGCTACAAAAAGATCTCACAAAACTGGGTGACTGGGCAACAAAATGGCAGATGAAATTTAATGTTGATAAATGCAAAGTAATGCACATTGGAAAACATAATCCTAACTATACATATAAAATGTTGTGGTCTAAATTAGCTGTTACCACTCAAGAAAGAGATCTTGAAGTCACTGTGGATAGTTCTCTGAAATCATCCACTCAATGTGCAGTGGCAGTCAAAAAAGTGAACAGAATGTTGGGAATCATCAAGAAAGATATCGATAATAAGACAGAACATATCATATTGTCTCTATATAAATCCATGGTACGCCCACACCTTCAATAGCGTGTTCAGATGTGGTCATCCCATCTCAAAAAAGAGATATTGGAATTGGAAAAGGTTCAGAAAAGGGCAACAAAAATTATTAGGGGCATGGAATGGTTTCTGTATGAGGAGAGATTAATAAGACTGGGACTTTTCAAATTGGAAAAGAGATGACTAAGGGGGGATATGATAGAGGTCTATAAAATCATGAGTAGTATTGGGAAAGTAAATAAGGAAGTGTTATTTACTCCTTCTCATAATACAACAAGGGGCCATCAAATGAAATTAATAGGTAGCAGGTTTAAATCAAACACAAGAAAGCATTTTTTCATGCAACACACTGTTAACCTCTGGAACTGCTTGCCAGAAGGTGTTGTCAAGGCCAATACTATAACGGGGTTCAAAAGGGAGCTAGATTCATGGAGGATAGGTCCATCAATGGCTATTAGCCAGGATGGGCAGGGATGGTGTCTCTAGCCTCTGTTTGCCAGAAGCTGGGATTGGGTGACAGGGGAAGGATCACTTGATGATAACCTGTCTGTTCATTCCCTGGGGTCACCTGCCATTGGCCACTGTCAGAGGACAGGATACTGGGCTTGATGGACCTTTGGTCTGACCCAGTATGGCTGTTCTTATGTTCTTATTGGACCAACTTCTGTAGTCCTATGACTGCAGAGGTGTTAATGGGCCATTCTACCTTGAGTGGTGCCTTACAATATGGGCTAACTACTTATGCTAAACAACCTGTTCCACCTTGTATTTTGCCATGACACTGGGAGTACCTTTCCTAGACCTGAAGAAGAGCTCTGTGTGGCTCGAAAGCGTGTCTATCGCCAACAGAAGTTGATCCAATAAAAGATATTACCTCACCCAACTTGAATGGTTCAGGGTCTGACACTCTCTCCATCTTAAGAGATAATTGTTTGTGTCTCAAGAAAAGCCTTCTTGAATAGAGATCTCTCTGTTACAGGCCTGTTTCCAACCTTTTTAGGAAAGGTGTGACAATGCAATTCTGGCAATATCTAGGATTCTTAGCTAATTTCCTTTACCCTAAGCAGTTTCCATTCGGGAATGGGATATATAAAGAAACTGACAGCTGATGATGGATAAAAAATGGTGTCCATGCTGAAACCTCTAAGTCTGTTAGTTGCCTTTATCACCAGGAAGTTTTAGTGATATACCTGTAGTCCCTAACAAGCAATGCTGTAGTTGCTTTGGGCTGTCTATCTCGCTTTCTGGAATGTACCAGAGGGTTATGCTGAGTGATAACTTGTCTGTAATGAAGGTTCTCATGTGCTGTACTTCAGAGTTCTATTCTGTTACCATTCCTGCTCAATATCTGAGGCTGCAGGGAGGGTTAGTGAGGATATGGTGCCCTGGTTTTAAAATACTGATACCACCCTCATAGCTTGTGGAAGATTTTGACAGCTAGGTGCTTACATACCTTTGAGGACCTGGCCCTCAGTGACATACCCAAAGATGAAGGTTTGGATGTGGTTTCTTCTCTGCCAGATAAGACAGATGATGTGTATGGGTGAAAACAATTAGAAGAAATGGAGATATTGACCTTCTTAATTTATCTGGCTGTAGCAAATTACTACAGTTCTTATTCTCCATTTTGAACTGGTCAATCTGAACATACTGCTAATGTATTTTCATAAGAGAAGAGCCCTTTGTTGGGAGTGAGACGGGGCATACTGACTCCGCACTGGGCCAACGGAGGCAGACCAATCACTGTGGGCCCAGGAGTCCATGCCCACCTTCCCCTGCTGTGCATGCTCCAGGTGGAAGAGCCAGATAAAAAGAGGCAGCCCAGCTCAGGTGGGGTGATCAGTGGAGGGAGCAGGATGTGTCCCTGCAGAAGTACCTGTGATGCTCCAGGCGGCAGATCCGGTAGACCCAGACTATGCTGTGGACAACTCACTAACTGCAGAGATTGACGGGAAAGCTGAATTGCCGGCAGCCCAGGATGCACTTAGTGGTGGGAAGTGACCCGGGGAGTTAGGAGAAGCGGATACCTGAGACCCTGATGGGAAGTTCTCCAGCTTCATAGGGCCCTGTGTTGGAACCCAGTGGAGAGGGCAGGGCCGGGCTCCCCTATCAAACCCCGAGTGCTACTGGTCCCCCGCCAGGAGGCTTCAGGACTCCAAACTGTTTGGTTTTCCCCCTTCTGTCTGACGGGCAAGCTTCTGTGGCCCTAGACCACAGCCATACCCTCATCACAATCTGAGTCCAGAGTGCCAGGCCTGGGGAGAGAGGCGCAGAGGAAAAAGGGAAGAGAGGACTCTAGGTAGGACCCAAAGGTAACTGGTCTAACAAGCATCACTGTAGAACCGCTGAGAGAAAGGTGCTTGATATGTCTCCTGGTGCAGCAGACTGGAACTGGGAGGGAACTCTAGCTCTCAAATATAGGGGGAGCAGTTTAGCGCCCAATCTCGGCTTCTAGAGTGTTTCATCTGAGCATGAGAATAAACAAATGTCAGTCAATAGAAACCTCAGAAGTGCATATTAGGAATATAAATGTTTCCACTTACATCAAAGAACTGTGTTTAGTGCCGTCCTTTGACTTGCTGCTTGAAATTAGGTCTATGCATAACATTAAACACACATCACTAATTTGATACTAATTAACTACTGGCAGCAATAAGCAATTACACGCTTGAGCTAATTGTTTTGCTTGGTAACAAAATGCACTCAGACTAATGCTAAAACTTCAGACATTAAACTTTTACCGCAGATTTATATTCAAGTTGTGTTAGGTTTCTTCCTTCAGAATGTGACTGTTTCAAAGGGTAAGTGGACACCTTTGTGTGGGCATGCATAGGTGTTGTGTGAACATGGCTGCCCAAAAAAAAAAAAAAGAAAAAGAAAAAAAAAAAGTCCAGTGGATTTAGTCTTTGCTTCGCATCAGGGCTTATTCATGATTTCTATTGTCACATATACGCAGAAGCTCTGCAGCAAATACTGGTAAGGTAAAGCTCACTTAACTCATTGCTCTTTGGTGTGCAATTCCCAATAGTAAATTAGAAATAAGTAAGTGAAGAGGACAGCTGGAATCTAATCCTGGCTGTGCCAGTAGCTTGCTGTAGGAGCTTGGGCAAGTCATTTAAATGTGTGCCTCAGTTTCCCCATCTTCAAACGGGGGATAATATTATACTAGTTTCTTCACAAATGTGGCAAAGCATCAATACTTATGCTTAGCATCTATGGATGCTACATGGTATTGTTCCTGCTTCCCTGATTGCATGACTGAAATGAAGGGGGAGAAAAAGGAATGGCAAATAGGAAATAACAAACCAATAATCTTGTCCATGAACAATAATGTCTGGTTATATGCAAACCAAGTACTTGTGAAGAGAACAGTCTTCATTCAAGCAAAACTCATTTGCTGAATGCTTGCAGTAGTGATTTATCAGGGATGCAACACAGTGGTACCAAACAGCCCCTCGTTATTTGAGGGGATACTAATCAGACACTTCTTAGCAGCAAGTGTTGGGTTACTGGGGCTCAGGACTGACCTGTGTGCTCTGTTTTATCCTTGCAACATTGTCTGAGTCAGTTGCAGAAAAACTCAGGCCTCTGAAAACAGGGTTATCAGTAGGAACTCTTGTTAGGAAGGCATTTTTCTGTCTGTCACTCACCCTGTTATTCCTGGAATAACTGCCCCTCACAAATGGAATTTCTAAAGAATGATCCAACTGAAAACTCCTGAGTAGCTGAAGCTGTGCCCAAGAAATATATTGCTTTCCATATGCCAGACCCATGTCAACTTCTGCAGAACCAGTTCTGCTGAAGCCAACTCTAAATTAGCTCGAAGAAACAGGAGGATGCCGCAACTTAGGGCAGAGAGATCTTTGGGTCAAGTTGGTGTCTGCGCTATTTGCTAGTAATATCCTAGGTCTTAGTCTGGTTTGGTATAAGGGGCCTGCAATGCGGGAATTTTTTATTATTATGAAAACACAGGGAAGGGAATTTATAAAATGGTTTTACAAAGAGCCCTCCTTTGTTGCACTTAGGGTATGAAAGTTACAGTATCATCTTGAAGTTTCATGCAAGTGTTTGCACAGGCTAGAGACATCTGTTCTTAGTGCCACAGGCAGACTTTGGAACATATAAAAGACTGATGACAGCAGACAGAAGAGGACCTGTCAAGGCGGCGTTAATCACACTCCCTGGCACACATGAAGCTCAGCGCAGATGGTTGTCCTTTAGTGTAGCTCTTTCTTTTTAGCATGGATTTGCTGTTGCTAGTAGCACAGCAACCTTTGCAAACTACTTTATTTCACCAGCTTATAAAGCCTGTCACACCCTGTGGGATGGGACCAGTTACAAGGACAAGAAAATTAATGTAATAACTAGATATCCCTGGTCCTTAAAAACCAAACCCTACCTTATCCCTAGCAGCTATGGAGGCTCCGCCCTGCAGGGGAACAAATATAACTCTGCTGGGTGGAAGGGGGTGAGATGTCAGGAGCCAGCACAGGGTTGTACCACCAGGCATGCTATAGAAGTGTGCTCTGTTGACATTACCTCCGTGCTACTGCCGGACAGCCTTGGGAGGGGAAAGGGAGCCCAGTTTGAGGGGATTTTATAGATGAGGGCCAGAGGAACTAGCTCATCATTCTAGTCTGACCTCTGTAGATCAGAGGCTGGAAAATTTCACCCATATTGAGCCCAGCAGCTTGTACATGCCTACGGCAAAAGGCACCCAGATTGGAGGACACTGGGAGGTGGAAAACCCATTACTTCCCTTAGTCATTTGTTGCAGTGGTTAACCACACTCTCACAGTTAAAAATGTGTGCCGTATTTCCACTTTTCAGCTTCCAGTCATTTGTCCTGGTTCTGCTCCTCTCCTCTAGGTGAGAGAGCCCGTTAGTACTTTGGAGTTTTCCCCTTGGGAAGAGAATTTGACACTGTAATCAAGTCACCCCTTGATCATGTTTTTGATTAGCTAAACAGCTTGAGCTCTCTAAGTTGCTCACTGGAAGGCATTTTCTCCAGCCCTCAGATAATTTATGTGGCTTTTTCTGTACCTTCTCCAATTTTGTCAACACTCTTTTTAAAATGCAGACACCAGAACTGTATTTGACAAGTCCTGGCCTCCAACAAACCATATGATGGGGCTGGTTAGCAGCCAGGCAGAGCTCAATGCTGCTGGCGGAGCCAGGGAGGGGGCCTGTGAGGCTCTTCACTGCAGCAAGGTGACTGTAGGGGTGGAGGTGTGGGTAGGCTTCCAATTCCTCCTGCTAAAGAGCCTCGAGGCATCAGGGGTGTGGTCCTGCTTGGCAGCCCCTGCACATCACAATTTGCACATAAGCAGAAATGCGGTGGGGTGAGGTTCCCTGTGGTTCCTTCCTTGAAGGAGAGTGTGGGGGGAGGGGGGGCTGTTCCTGTATGTCTTGTGAGTGGGGAGTGGGTTAAATGGACCTAGTGGATGGGGGTGGGCAGGGCCAGATCTGGGGACGGCTCAGCTATAGGGGGTGAGAGGCACAGATGGCTTCTTTATATGGAAACATTTTATAGGTGCTGTTGCCTCCCTCTTCCCGGGCCTCCTTACAGTTGCACACCTCCTTACAGGGTACACTCACTGAGGCGGGGCCCGTGTGTGGTCTAGCTCTCGGTACAGAAACTAGGACCATGGGGCATATGCTTACTATTGCAATGCAGAGAAGTAATGAGCAGCAGGGAGGAAATCAGCAGAATGGGGCATTACCAGAGCAAGAAAGAAGCAGGGATGGAGAAGTTTCTGTTTTTTGAAGAGACAGACACCGAGGCCTAACTTGCACTTATTTTTTGCCAGCTGACTAGCTGGCAAAATCCTCCTCATTATTTTTTGCCAGCTGACTAGCTGGCAAAATCCTCCTCATTTGAATGCAATTTTACCCCAGTATAAAAGTGCTTATAATAGTGAAGGATCCAAAATAAGCCATCCTGGTATAAGGTGCCATCATGCCAGCATCACTGCACCTATACTGGGGTTTTACTGGCCTATTTCGGGGGGTGGAAAAAAAAAGCATCTTCACCAACCTATTATGCTGGAAACTAAAGTTCGGAGCCGCCCTAGGGAGCGAGGCAGATGGACAGAATGAGTCAGGCAGGAGGAGGGAAAGTAGGGAATAAAAAGAGGGAATCAAGACTCCCTCAGTATTTTACTTATTCCCATCTATCACCAGCAGCACCTTGGTCTCTGAACGTGTGGGCAGGAGGGTGGGATGTCTCTCTTTAGCACTTGTTGTAAAGAACTAGGTGGTGTTATCACTGCCTTCTCTTAGATGGACTGGGACTGCATCAGACCCTACACTGCTAATAGAGATTCTTGGCAAGCCTGAGGTGTGTGTTTGCAGCAGTAGCAGGGATAGAACTCCGAGTCTCTTGCTTCAGCTTTCCTGGGGGGGGAGGGATAGCTCAGTGGTTTGAGTATTGGCCTACTAAACCTAGGGCTATGAGTTCAGTCCTTGAGGGGGCCATTTGGGGCTTGGTCCTGCTTTAAGCAGGGGGTTGGACTAGATGACCTCCTGAGGTCCCTTCCAACCCTAATAATCTGTGATTCTACTGGCCCCACAGGGTAGTCCCAGAGTTGTTATGGTGATCCAGAGACCTCTTGATATACTAACTGTAAAAGGGCATAAGGGGTGTGATGCTGGCAGGCCAGGTCCCAGCTCATGCCAAAGTCCCCATGCCTCAACCAAACACTAAAGCCCTGCACAGATACAAAATTTATATCCATGCATCCAAAGCAGATATCTGCAGGGCTTCTACCAGGAACCGCAGCACCATGCTGGGCCACCACTCCCAGGAGCCTGTACCCAGCCCAGGCATCTCCTCCAGTGTGGCTGTACCACTGGGGAAGGCACCAGGCTGTATTACATTTGTGAACAATAAGCCGTGTGATGGATGGCTTCCAGGAAGCCAGAGGTTGGCTTGCTGCACTGATTAAACTCAAAGAGCTCTTTCTTAGCTAGTTACAGGTTTTGGCACTAAGGGTATGTCTACACTACAGGATTATTCTCATTTTACAGAAACCGATATTTGGAAACAGATTGTCTAAAGTCAAGTGCATGCAGCCACTCTAAGCACATTAATTCGGCGGTGTGCATCCATGTACCGAGGCTAGCGTCAATCTCCAGAGTGTTGCACTGTGGGTAGCTATCCCATAGCTATCCCATAGTTCCCGTAGTCTCTTCTGCCCATTGGAATTCTGGGTAGAGATCACAATGCATGATGGGGCAAAAACAGTGTCATGGATGATTCTGAGTAAATGTCATCAGTCAATCCTCCCTCAGTGAAAGCAATGGTGGACAATCATTTCATGTCCTTTTCCCTGGATTGCCCTGGCAGATGCCATAGCACGGCAACCATGGAGCCTGTTTTGCCTTTTGTCACTGTCACCGTATGTGTACTGGATGTTGCAAACAGACGCGGTACTGCAGCGCTACACAGCAGCATTCACTTGCCTTTGCAAGGTAGCAGAGACGGTTACCAACCCTATTGCACCGTCGGCTGCTTTGGAAATTGGTAATGACAGTTACCAGTCATATTGTACCATCTGCTGCTGTCATGGGTGCTCCTGGCTGGCCTCGGTGAGGTCGGCCTGTGGCACATGGACAAAAATGGGAATGACTTCCCAGGTCATTCCCTTCTTTACATTTTGTCTAAAGGTAGACTCAGTCCTGCCTAGAATATCAGGCAAGCTTACTGGAGAACCATAGAGCACAGTCGTTCTGGGTCAGAGCCCCAGACATCCCACAGAAATGATAAGCTGCAATGCTTTCTAGGGGGTGCCCCTGCAACAACCCCATCCATTGCTTCCCTCCTTCCCCACCCCTCCTGGGCTACCGTGGCAGTGGCATCCCCCCATTTGTGTGATGAAGTAATAAAGAATGCAGGAATAAGACACAACATTGACTTTATTGAAATAAAATGGGGGGAGGCAGCCTCCAGCTACTATGATATTCCAGGCAGGACTGAATCTCCAGCTTAAAGAAGGGAATGACCAGGAGTCATTCCCATTTTTGCCCAGGCGCCCCCGGCCGACCTCACCGAGGCCAGCCAGGAGCACTCACAGAAGGATGACGACGGATACCAGTCCTATTGAATCGTCTGCCATCAGGGAGGGGAGGGGAAGGGAGGCGATGCTGCTCTTTAGGGTTGTAGCACCGCGTCTGCCAGCAGCAGCATCCAGTAGACATACGGTGACGTGGAAAATAGGCGAGAAATGATTTTTTCCCTTTTCTTTTACGGGGGGCTGATGACATATACCCTGAACCACCCGCGACAATGTTTTTGACCCTTCAGGCATTGGGAGCTCAGCCAAGAATGCAAATGGTTTTCGGAGACTGCGAGAACTGTGGGATAGCTAGAGTCCTCAGTCCCCCATCCCTCCCTCCTTGAGCGTCCATTTGATTCTTTGGCTTTCCGTTACGCGTGTCACGCAGCACTGTGTTGAGTCCCTGCTGTGGCCTCTGTCTATCTTGGAGATTTTTTTCAAATGCTTTGGCATTTCGTCTTTTGGAACGGAGTTCTAATAGAACAGATTCATCTTCCCACACAGAGATCAGATTCAGCATCTCCCGTACGGTCCATGCTGGAGCTTTTTTTTGATTCTGGGACTGCATGGTCACCTGTGCTGATCTGCACTCCACGCTGGGCAAACAGGAAATGAAATTCAAAAGTTCTAGGGGCTTTTCCTGTTTACCTGGCCAGTGCATCGGAGTTCAGATTGCTATCCAAAGTGGTCACAATGGTGCACTGTGAGATAGCGCCTGGAGGTCAATACCGTCGAATTGCGGCCACACTAACCCTAATCCGACATGGCAATACCGATTTCAGCGCTACTCCCCTTGTCGGGGAGGATTGCAGATATTGGTATTAAGAGCCCTTTATATCGATATAAAGGGCTTTGTTGTGTGGATGGGTGCAGGGTTAATTCGGTTTAACGCTGCTAAATTCGGTATAAACACATAGTGTAGACCAGGCTAAGGGACCAACAAGTTCCAATCCCAGCTTCCTATCTGTGTGTGTATAAGCTACAGTGCCAGGATTTTAGAGTGATCTGATTCTGAGATCAGGCAGGCCCCAATACTCCCTTAGACTCACATTTAAGAGCCTGACTCTGGTCTCACTTACATGAGTGTAAATCCACTTATATTGGAGCTAATCCTGTGTTCTCCCTGGTGACAATGAGAACAGACTGTGGCTATCTCTTCTGCAAAAAAGTCACTCCAAGAGTGCAGAGGGGGAAAATAAATGGGTGTAATTTACATGTGCAGTCCCCAGTCGCTCATCCTTATGTAGAATTACACTAATATAGATTTCAGAGGGTTAGCTGTGTTAATCTGTATCAGCAAAAAGAACGAGGAGTCCTTGTGGCACCTTAGAGACTAACAAATTTATCTGAGCATAAGCTTTCTTGGGTTAGAGCCCACTTCATTGGATGCATGCAGTGGAAAATGCCTTGGGAGGATATATATACACAGAGAACATGAAACAATGGGTGTTGCCGTACTAACTATAATGAGAATAATTAATTAAGGTGAGCTATTAGGTGAGCTATTATCAGCAGGAGAAAAAAGATCTTTTGTAGTGATAACACTAGTTTACAATTTTTGAGAAGTCATCTGCTTCAGAGATTAAATGTGATATTTATTATGTATTTTGATGTGCTGAATTCAAATATGACAATTAAAACAACTGATTGGCTACTGTTTCTAAGATATTTAAGTTTTTACATTTTATGTCTATGTCTATTGTGTAGATAGTAGAGTTTTAATCATAAATTATAAAGCTACGTCTTTTCATGTGTTTATGGTTGCTTTACATAATAATATTTCACCTGTCCTGTTTATGTAACACTTTAAAATCAGCAAAAGGGTTATATAAATAAAATTGATTATGAAACAAAAGGCAAAAAACTATTATGTACATAGTTTAGTCCTATTCAGTGTCTACTCTGCACTTCTTGGCTTGTCTCTTGTATTCATTAAATGGAGCATCTCTTGTCACTGTCCAGCAATAGTCTGCAAGCATTGATGGGCTCCATTTGCCCTGATAGCCTGCCAGGAGATTCCACTGCTGTAGTCTGGAGCCCAACAGCTCTGCCTTACTCTTGGGTAGTTCCAAATCCCTGACAAGGTAATTCAGTTAACCTTGTGTTATGAGGTGTGGTTCAGAGGAGGAGGATGGGAGACAGTGCGGGTCCTGTGACATTGATGGTTCAGGACCAGAAGTTTCATCCTCTTCCTCTTCCTCGTCTGAGTCAAGTGAGAATGATTCTGGTGCATCAGGGACCGGCAGGCCTTCTCTGTGGGGTACTGGGCGTATAGCCGATGGAATGTTTGGATAATGCACAGTCCACTTTTTCTTCTTTGACACACCTTTCCCAACTGGAGGCACCATGCAGAAGTAACAATTGCTGGTATGATCTGTTGGCTCTCTCCAAATCATTGGCACTGCAAAAGGCATAGATTTCCTTTTCCTGTTCAACCACTGGCGAAGATTTGTTGCACAAGTGTTGCAGCATATGTGTGGGGCCCACCTCTTGTCCTGATCTCCAATTTTGCAGCCAAAAGAAAGGTGATAGGCTTTCTTAACCATAGTGGTTAGACTGCACTTTTGTGATGCAAAAGTCACTTCACCACAAACATAGCAGAAGTTATCTGCACTGTTCACACATGAAGTACGAGGCATGTCTGCTCGCTTTGGCTAAACAGAAATGTGTCCCTTTGCAAAATCAAACACTGACAAATAAGAGAGCACGACACTGTATGATTTCTAGAGCTGATATAGGGCAATTTGTTCAGCAGAGTGATGTAAGCTTCGTTATGGTTGCATCATCCATGACTTCTAGGAATAACATGATGCAATTCATATCATGTATGATGCAATACCAGCTTCAGATGGCATCATTCATTGTTTTGCCTCAAAAGCAAGTACTGTCCAAATCCAGTCACAGATTTATTCACAGATCCAGTCAAAGATGTATTTTAGTCGTTTCTGGTTTTAATTGACATCCCTTCCCTTTATAACTCACTTATCCTCCGCCATTCCCAAGTCAAGGGTCGTCTATACTGACCTAATAGCATATCTTGAAAACTAGAGCCAATCAACAATTTTAAGCATCATTTTCGTTCTCAGTGACCCAGAATTAGTAAAGTTGGACTACATTTATTTCAGAAGCATTTTGGCTATAGAGCAGTGAGGATGGCCCATTTCCAACAGTTGACAAGTAAGTGTGAGTAACAGTAGGGGGAAAAAATTAGCATGTGAACAGTTTTTACTTTGTATAATGACCCATCCACTCCCAGTCTGTTTTTCCCATGCTAATTTGCCCCTCTACTGTTACTCACACCTTCTTGTCAACTGTTGGAAATGGGCCATCCTGATTATCACTACAAAAGTTTTTTTTTTTCTCCTGCTGATAATAGCCCACCTTAATTAATCACTCTCGGTACAGTGGGCATGGCAACACTCATTTTTTCATTTTCTCTTAATATTTTGGAAGTTGATTGTATGCTGTCTCACTCCATATGCTTTATGAAAATATACTTATGACATAATTGAGATGTGCTTTATGCAAGATAGGTCTTGTAAGGTATCATTGGATAGGTCATAATTTACTGAATGTGATTATCCAATTTGTACACCTGTGTCATTTCTGTATCTGAAGTTAGGAATATTGACTATGTATCTATATTTCAACTATGCTACTTTGGGTGACGCCCACTGCTAACTCTTCCGGTATAACAATGGGAAAGCCAGACAGGGCTGATGACCCATCAGTGAAGATAATGGACAGTGAAGAGGCTTAGCCTCCTGTGGACAGATGCTCCATACTGCCACTGACTCATGGACGCTGTGATGCTACTGAGTCAGGTGGTCTTGTCACCTGATACTAAACATTATCTGCGACTTTCCATTGGAAGGGAAGGGGGGTCAAGTTTGGGAAACAAAGGATTCTCGCCTTATGTAAATCCTAATTAAAGGTGGGGAGGAAGGCAAATGGGATTCCTCCTCTCCCTGACCTGTCTGCCCAAGAAGAAAGGACTGCTAAAGCCTCCTGAAGGGAAAGCAGAGGGGGAATCCAGACCGAGAGAGGGGTCCAGTCTGAAAAGCTATATAACTGGAACTCCAAACCACAGAAACTTTGCAACCCTCCTAAAGTAACATTTAGGGTAAGAATTTACATTTTGTATCCTTTTGCTTAAGCATATTGAGCTTAGCTTACGTATTTTGCTTTATTTGGGCAGTAATCTACTTTGCTCTGTCTGTCTGTTATCTCTTATATTCACTTAAAATTCACCTTTTGTAGTTAACAAATTTCTTGTTTATAATACAACCCAGTTTATGTAAGTTTTAACTAAGGGGGCAAGAAGTTGTGCATATCTCCCTCCACACTGAGGGAGGGGGCAAATTTCATAAAACCTTTAGGTTTGTGCCCCTTAAAGGGAGTGGGCACCAGGGTGTTGGGACAAGCCCCTAAGGCTGACTCTTTCCAGAGCGGATCCCTGTCTCTGTGCAGCTGGATGTGGCCCTGCCTCTGTGCTTGGCTGGAAGAGGCTTGTGAGCCTAATCCAGCAAGGCCAGGTAAAAGGGACCGAGGCTGGCAGACTAGGCTGACTCAGCGGCAGCCCAGCACATCAGGTGATGCTCCAAAGGGCTCAAACCATTCACAGATTGCATTTTTAAATCTTTTTTTTTTTTTTTTAGAGAGCCACAGAAGAACGTCTATGCACTGCTGCTTGGAATACAGCAAGTTTACCAAGCCCTGAGGATGAAGTGGTCCCTTCACCCCTGCTGCTCCTTTTACTCACCCTGATGCTGCCCCCAAATCTGTTTGTTTATGGACATGCACCCTAGGAACTGGACACAAGGGAGAGCTGAGTTACAAACACCCTGTGTGGGGCTTTTAAATCAGCCACTCCCCTGCGAAATCCAATGGAACTACATTGCTTCTGCTTTCCATGGCCACAGACGGGTTCAAGAATTGTCCCCTTCAAGAAAGGACTGGCCTTGGACATCTACTATGTGGTCATTCTGCTCACTGTTGGGGTAGGCCTATTGTCTGCAAAGCAGCCACCAAGGCAGCAGAGAAGATAAACACACACACAGGCCTGATGTGCCTGATTTACACTAGTGCAAATTAAGAGCAGTGCTATTGAAGCAAATGGCATTTCACCAGTGTAACGCCAATAACAAAGGGTGAGGTGGATCAGGCACATTATATATGTGCTTGTGGAGACCCTGCCCTTGTTTCTTCTTTCATTTTCCTAACAGAAATAAAGGTTCTTGGAAGTGGGAGCTCATGGTGGCAGCCTGTGAAAGGAAAACTCCCAACTACTGGAAAAGCAGCCTTCCTCCACCCGGAATCCCTAGCTGCTGGTCGCATTAGAGCAGCAGTCCCCAACCTTTTTGTGGCCAGTAGCACATTCATGTTTTCAGAAGAGTGTGGGCAGGCTTCAAAAATGTTTCAAGGCTTATTTTGTATTTGTACATTAAATAATACAAAAACCATCCTATTTAATATTACATAATATATGAATCCAGAGAGAAGAGAGAAGCCGGAGAGAAGCCACGAGGACAGAGAACACCGGCGCTCGCAGCCCCAGAGTACTCTGTCCTCAGCAGATGTGTGGCCGCTGCTTCTCTCCCCTGCTGGGTACTAGGCGGGTCCTGCGCCTGCCTGGGACCGAGAACAGCGGTGCCCACAGCCTGCAGCCCTGGAGTTCTCTGTTCCCAGCAGGCGTGAGGCCATGGCTTCTCTACCCTGTGGGGCATTAGGCAGGCCCTGTGCCTGCCGGGAACGGAGAACACCACTCCCGCAGCCTGACTTCTCTGTCCTCGTCAGGCGTGGGGCCGTGGCTTCTCTTCCTTGCTGGGCACTAGGCGAGCGCACATAAATTCCCTGGTGGGTGCCATGGTGCCCGCAGGCACTGTGTTGGGGACCACTGCATTAGAGAACATCCTCATAGACTCATAGACTCTAGGACTGGAAGGGACCTCCAGAGGTCATCGAGTCCAGTCCCCTGCCCTCATGGCAGGACCAAATACTGTCTAGACCATCCCTAATAGACATTTATCTAACCTACTCTTAAATATCTCCAGAGATGGAGATTCCACAACTTCCCTAGGCAATCTATTCCAGTGTTTAACTACCCTGACAGTTAGGAACTTTTTCCTAATGTCCAACCTAAATCTCCCTTGCTGCAGTTTAAGCCCATTGCTTCTTGTTCTATCATTGGAGGCTAAGGTGAACAAGTTTTCTCCCTCCTCCTGATGACACCCTTTTAGATACCTGAAAACTGCTATCATGTCCCCTCTCAGTCTTTTCTTTTCCAAACTAAACAAACCCAATTCCTTCAGTCTTCCTTCATAGATCATGTTCTCAAGACCTTTAATCATTCTTGTTGCTCTTCTCTGGACCCTCTCCAATTTCTCCACATCTTTCTTGAAATGCGGTGCCCAGAACTGGACACAATACTCCAGTTGAGGCCTAACCAGCGCAGAGTAAAGCGGAAGAATGACTTCTCGTGTCTTGTTTACAACACACCTGTTAATGCATCCCAGAATCACGTTTGCTTTTTTTTGCAACAGTATCACACTGTTGACTCATATTAAGCTTGTGGTCTACTATGACCCCTAGATCTCTTTCTGCCATACTCCTTCCTAGACAGTCTCTTCCCATTCTGTATGTGCATTTATCTTTATTGAACTTCATCCTGTTTACCTCAGACCATTTCTCCAATTTGTCCAGATCATTTTGAATTTTGACCCTGTCCTCCAAAGCAGTTGCAATCCCTCCCAGTTTGGTATCGCCCGCAAACTTAATAAGCGTACTTTCTATGCCAACATCTAAATCGTTGATGAAGATATTGAACAGAACTGGTCCCAAAACAGACCCCTGCGGAACCCCACTTGTTATACCTTTCCAGCAGGATTGGGAGCCATTAACAACTGCTCTCTGGGTACGGTTATCCAACCAGTTATGCACCCACCTTATAGTAGCCCCATCTAAATTGTACTTTCCTAGTTTATCTATAAGAATATCATGCGAGACTGTATCAAATGCCTTACTAAAGTCTAGGTATATCACATCCACCGCTTCTCCCTTATCCACAAGGATCATTATCCTATCAAAGAACGCTATCAGATTAGTTTGACACGATTTGTTCTTTACAAATCCATGCTGGCTATTCCCTATCACCTTACCACCTTCCAAGTGTTTGCAGATGATTTCTTTGATTATCTGCTCCATTATCTTCCCTGGCACAGAAGTTAAACTAACTGGTCTGTAGTTTCCTGGGTTGTTTTTATTTCCCTTTTTATAGATGGGCACTATATTTGCCCCCTTCCAGTCTTCTGGAATCTCCCCCGTCTCCCATGATTTCCCAAAGATAATAGCTAGAGGCTCAGATACCTCTTCTATTAACTCCTTGAGTATTCTAGGATGCATTTCATCAGGCCCTGGTTACTTGCAGGCATCGAACTTTTCTAAGTGATTTTTTACTTGCTCTTTTCTTATTTTCTCTTCTAAACCTACCCTCTTCCCATAAGCATTCACTATACTAGACATTCCTTCAGACTTCTCAGTGAAGACCGAAACAAAGAAGTCATTAAGCATCTCTGCCATTTCCAAGTCTCCCGTTACTGTTTCCCCCTCCTCATTGAGCGGTGGGCCTACCCTGTCCTTAGTCTTCCTCTTGCTTCTAATGTATTGATAAAAAGTCTTCTTGTTTCCCTTTATTCCCATAGGTAGTTTGAGTTCCTTTTGTGCTTTTGCTTTTCTAATCTTGCCTCTGCATTCCTGTGTTGTTTGCCTATATTCATCCTTCGTGATCTGACCTAGTTTCCATTTTTTATATGACGCCTTTTTATTTTGTAGGTCACGCAAGATCTCAAGGGTAAGCCAAGGTGGTCTTTTGCCACATTTTCTATTTTTCCTAACCATCGGAATAACTTGCTTTTGGGCCCTTAATAGTGTCCCTTTGAAAAACTGCCAACTTTCCTCAGTTGTTTTTCCCTTCAGTCTTAATTCCCATGGGACCTTACCTATCAGCTCTGTGAGCTTACCAAAATCCGCCTTCCTGAAATCCATTGTCTCCATTCTGCTGTACTCCCTTCTACCCTTCCTTAGAATTGCAAATTCTATGATTTCATGATCACTTTCACCCAAGCTTCCTTCTACTTTCAAATTCTCAACAAGTTCCTCCCTATTTGTTAAAATCAAGTCTAGAACAGCTTCCCCCCTAGCAGCTTTTTCAACTTTCTGAAATAAAAAGTTGTCTGCAATGCAGTCCAGGAACTTCTCAAAGGAAGAGGGAACCCCTCGTCAATGAGTAAGGAATGCATGTTCATGCAATCTCCACCCTGGCATACTGCACTAAGTGGCAAGCAATAAAATGACAGGACGTGGAGAGGGCTGTAGTGGCCACATCAAGGTACAATGCTCAGATCTGACTTTGGGCTGGGTCACTTCAGCTGAATGATATGTGGTGACAGTAACTACAGCTTCTCGTTTCCTCCTTCTGCTATAAATATGGCTAAGGGAAAGAGAAGCGCTTTGAGTGTTTTAGTGGGAAGAAAAGAGTTCAGTCTAGTATTTGAATTGCATCCAGGAATGGCCAAGCAGATTCATCCTACACAGCAGTATGTGTGACAGTTCTTAGGGTATCCAGGGCTGTGAGCACTGATGCTGGCTTCCTCTGGGTCCCAGGGGTACTCAACCCCCGACTCCACGTCAGTCCCTGCCCCCACCCGACCCCTTCCCCCAAGCCCTCACTCTCACCCTGCCTCTTCTGCCCCCACTCTGCCCTAGGCCACACCCCCTCCCATCCCTTCTCTCAAGCCCCTGCTCCATCCCACCTGTTCTTTCAAGGCCCCACACCTGCCCTGCCTCTTCCCACCCAGTTCCGTCCCCTCCCCTAAGCATGCCTCATCTCCGCTCTTCCCTAGCATCTCCTGCAGGCTGCAGAACAGCTGATCATGGTGGGAGGGAGGGAGAGTTCTTGATCAGCAGGTACTGGGGGGCAGGAGGGGAGCTGGCTTTGGGTGCTAAGCACCCACTAATTTTTTTCTGGAGCACCCATGGAGTTGGCACCTATGGCTGTGAATCACCTTGTCCCCCTGCCTCCAGTGTGAGGGAGTCTTGCTGGTGCTTAGCTGGGTGTCAGCTCCCTAACACCACCAGCCCGTTATCAACTTCTGTTGGTGACAGAGACTCATTGGCATTTAGAAAATATGTTCAGAATTGCTTTCAGGACCCAGGTAATCTTGAGACACACTGGTGCTTGCTATCTGGCTCAGATTTCTTGGGTATTTCTGGGATGTGTGGGATGGTTATATATGGACTTTTGGGCACAAAACAGGAATAAGAGTCTGTGTCAGTCCCCATCCACACTTATCTAAAGCGCTGTCTGGAAGAAGTTAGACTTGAGTATAAAAAGTATAGAACAGTACAGGGGCATCACAGGGTGAGTGGGGCCTCAAGAAGGCTTTGCCTTAGCTCAGCTGCTCACGGTCTTCCTCCCAGGTAAGGCCTGTAGGGGAGAGGGGCAGGGCTATGAAAACGGGCACCCTTCCAGTCAGTTGTGGGAGTGCAGGGGAAAGCCTGCAGTAGGCTGGGGGGCAGGAAGGCTCCCTGTGGAGTAGGGGACAGGAATAGAGCCCATGAGGGGTTTGCCTGAGGAAATCTTAGGAAAATGAGAGGGAGAAATGGACTCCTGATGAGGTGGAATTATAGGTACTGGAACTAGGGATGCTGCTGCACCCCCTTGCTTGAAGTGGTTTCCATTATATACAAGGTTTACAGTTTGATTCAGTGGCTTTCAGCACCCTCACTATACAAATTGTTGCAGTATCCCTGGGTGTAATGGGCTGGCTTACCCCAGAGGCTGGAGAGCCTGGGCCTAGCCTAACCCAGCCTGATTGTAAAATAAGCCTCACCTGAGGAGAGTGAGGCACATTCTCCAAAAAAAGCAGCAGGTGGCCCCAGTAATAAGGGCTATCCTTAAGCTATGATAAAGCCCAGCTGGGAGGCAAGCTTAGAAGAACTGGAGAAGCAGGGTAGAAAGTGGCCTAGGGAAAATTGCAGCACAAGTAAAGGAAAGGAGCAGAGGTAGCTATTCAGTAGTAGGCAGGACAAGGTTCCCATTGGCCCCAGAGAAGGAGGTGTACAAGCTGTCAAGCCTAGCAAGGGGATTACAGGCTGAGCTGAAGACAACCTGAGAGGGGGAATGATTTTTGTTTGCGTTAAAGACATTTTGGGGCCTTTCAGTTTCGACAAAGGTGGCCTTGGGGCCTTGGCTCGGGGGCTGAGTTGCTAAAAGGAAAAACTGCTGGAGTGACTGTTGGCAGGGAGTGTTAGCCCAATGAGAGAGCAGTTGTGCTGTGCCTTTCCATGCATGGGTGCCTAGCAGTGAGGGAGCTCTGTTATAGGAGACTTTCTGGGGAGAAGCTGAAGAAGGGTGTGGAAAGGCCAAGAGGCAGGCAAGTCAGCCTATCTAGCTGTACTCTCTGCTGGAGGTCCTTTTGCTAGAGCCTGTAGTAAAGGAAGGGCATAGATTCCCCTGTATGTTTGGCAAGGGGTGTGCAGACACCCTTGCCACCAAGGGGAAAAGCATTATCTGCTGTCACCTTGTACTGTGGGGAAAAGGCGTGACTGTGCTTGAACATCCCCAGAAGAGAGGGACTCTTGGTTTGGCTGTGGGGGCTGAATTGCCTTGCTAGGTGAGGAAGCCATCTTGGGAAGGACAAAATCAAGGTATGGCCAGGCAGCTGCAATCAAAGGAAGTTGTGCACTCACCCGAGGCCACTGTATTGAACAGGTTCTATCAGTGTCACACAAGTCAGAGGGTGGTACAGAATCTAAGCCTCCCTTTTTGGTTTTAGGGTTAATAGCCATAAAACATGGAGAGGGAATGAACAAAACAGAGGCTTGTGAATTCAGAATAGGTCTCTAAATCCCTTAAAACCCATGTTCAAAACCAACCAGCCCTGCAAGAGTCAACTCTCCTGTGAAACTTGGAAGCTAGTTCTTTAGCAGCTCAGTATTGTCTGAGAGAGGCAGTTGTGTATGGGCTCTCTTCTGCACTCCTCACTAGGGCAATCTCTCATTAAGACTTGGTTAAGGAATACACTTGGCCAGGAATCTAATCCAGGAGCCTGTCTTCTGACTGTGGCTGGCACCAGTTGCTTCAGAAGGAGTGAACAGAGCAGAGTGATCCATCCAGTTCCACCTTCTATCAAATAAAGTCAGAACATGATCAATGTAACTAATTACCACCTTTCAAACAGCACTAGTAAGGAGTTCAGAATGGGCCCCTGCCCTTGTGTTTATGAATAGCTATGGCAGAAGATGTGGCTACTGCTTCATTAGCAAGTCCTGTGCCAGGACTGTCTAGGTGTGTCTTACTTTATCAATTTCCTCCCATTGCAGGTGCCTTGGGCAGTGAGTCCTTCCTGTTTTCTGCCTGTGGCACACAACAATCTAGTCTCCTAACCCGGCTTGGGGAGTCAGCCTTGGTGTGGAGGAGGCCGGGTGATGCTAGTGGCCGGTGAAATGCAGGGAGTCAGACTAGATGTGATTGTCCCTTCTGGCAAACTCTAATGAATGTATGCTAAACTACTACAATGGAGCACACACGCCAGTGGGGACGCAGTGGTTGGTGGTGTTAGCTAACTGCCTGCTGTGAAGCAAGATGTCTGTAGTATCTTATGAATATTATGTTCTTATCTGTTAGCCTTACTGTTCTGTTTGTTACATGGTCACAAGGGGTTAATTCCAGCCAGGAAAAGGATAGCATCCCCAATAAGAGGTCCTCAGCAGACCCCAGGGTTACCTCTGCTGCATTACTTTTGAGCACCTCTGGTGGGGCTTGTAAGCCAGTTTGACCAGGTGCCAGGCACAGGCAAAGAAAGACCTTGGAACTAGATAGAAACCTGAGCTCTGAGCATCAGTAGGGGATAGATGCAGGGACTGAGGGATGCAGATAGCCTCTTGGCCCTCGTCCAGACTAACCCGCGGCATCGGCGGGTTAAAATCGATTGCTCGGGGATCGATATATCGCGTCTAGTCTGGACGCGGTGTATCGATCCCCGAGCGCGCTTACATCGATTCCGGAACTCCATCAATCCGAACGGAGTTCCGGAATCGACGCGGAGAGCCGCGGACATCGATGCCGCGCCATCCAGACTGGTGAGTACCTCGATTTTAGAAATTCGACTTCAGCTACGTTATTCTCGTAGCTGAAGTTGCGTATCTAAAATCGATTTTAATTCCTAGTCTGGACGTGGCCTCAGAGAGCAACCGCTCCAGGGGGCAAGAGGGTACATTTATGTGCCAAAAAAAGGTGCGGTCTTACCTTGGGTTAAAATACTGGTGAGGACAGGGCATCTTAGCTTAGCAGTTGAAGTTAAAGCCTATAGGGGAGCATGGGGTTGAATTCAGGCTGCTAAGCCTGGTTGCCACATCTTCACTGCTATTTTAACCACAGTTAGCCAACCGATGTTAAGAATGCATCTTTTTTTGCTGTGCAGACATCCCTGAGAAGGGTCAAAGGGGCAGCTAACCTTGAACTGTGGCAGTGGCCACAGGTCCCAGTCAGGATCAGGACTCCATGGTGGCATCCACTGTGTGGACCTGGGGGTTAGCCTTTGCTCAGAACTGCTTAATGTAGGGCCCTGATCCCTCAATCCAGTTTACTGGGGTGCAGGTCTATGGGAAGTCTAGGATAAAGCGGTAGCTGTCTCTTCTCTCTCCTCAGCTGTCCCAATGAAATAGTCATGATGCATACCTAGCATTGTAGCACTGATTTGCTGCAGACTTGCATAATACTTTTGCTCACAGCTGCCCTAAAGCTTTCTTTCTTCATACCCACAATTAACACAGAGAAAACAAGACAGTGAAAGAAGCAGAGGAGGATCAGCGACTTAGAAGGCTGGATAAATTATGTCACTAAGAATTTTGGGGTGGTTTTTGGATGGATTCGCTGAAATATTGTGGTTTCAGCCTTGTTGCTCTCTTCACCACTTGCCCAGAAACTGGGCTTTGTCAATGAGTTTTCTGACTCAAATCCTGTGTTCCCAGGAACAGTTTGCCTTAAAAACTACATACTGAAAACCTCCTCCATGCTATCCCAAGCTCTGCGCTATCTCTGAGCCTGAATCAGGGGCTGTGAATGAGTCCCACAGAGCTGTTAACACAAGATTATGGAACAGTTTTGCCAGCCACAGAATCTTCCAGCTCACACGTATTCAGCAAGTGTTTTGGAGAGCAATAAAACTAAAACAATGGGTGGGCTTTGAAATGTGAATAGGAAATGGAGAACTTTAACAATATAATTTGATGGTAGATGTATATCATTGTAGCCTCTAGCAGCCCCGGTCTCACAAGAGGACCTCAGCATGCTAGGCACAGTGCAAACACAGAACAGAAAGATAGCACTATGGACAGTCAAGACCAACAACAATGCACGTAGACAGAGGAGGTCTGTAGTGCTGAGCGTCCATGACGACACTGCATGGCTTTATTCCAGGTGTCTAAGAGCTCCACAGCATTACTAGTGATCTGATGCAACTAGGTTAATTGCAGGTGAACTCGTGACCACTGCCAGTCTCTGAGCTGATGGTGTCTCCTCCTGACCTCAAGTCTAACCTTCAGGGCTCGATGTGAGGAGACTGTCTGCTAGGTGGGCAACGTGACCAAAAAGGGCCAGCTGGTGGTGGCCAAGGATGACTTCAGTCCTCTCAAGGCCAGTTATCAATGATCCATCCTGAAAAAGTCAAACCAGTAATCGCAGCTGGCAAGGCACATGACATGCCTCCAGTCTCCTGATGTCTTGTTCAAGCAGTGTCCATGTTCTGGCTCCATATAAGAGGATTGGAAGTACACGGTCTTGATAAATCCATGTTCTTGTATATAGTTTCACCTTTTTTTGGCTCTACACCCTATGCAGGCCCTTCATAGCTGAGGCTGCTTAACCAGTTGTTCTTAGGCTGTCTGACTGTCTGTACCCATATGACAGTTTGCTGCCTAGACAGATGAAGTCATTCACCACTTCCAGGGCTTGTCCAGAAGCACAGGTGGCTTGTATCATAACTTTTGCTCTGACACTCTGGATTTCTGTGTTTTCCTGAGAAATCGGTAGCCCAAAGGCAGCTGCCTTGTGCTAGAAGCTCTCTGAAGCATCTTTGAGATTGTTTGCATCCTGACCAAGAGGTCGACATCTGTATAAGAAGAAATTGATAGGAGGTTGAATGGACAGTTATACTGATATTTGCAGAGTACATTGAGACCAGGTTGGATTATTCTGAGGTCAGAGGAGTTAAGTTTGGTGATATGAAATCAGTTCCCTGTGGTGACTGAACCAAAAGCCACTGGCTTAGTGTCTTCAGCCTGCAGTCTGTGGACCCATAGATGTCCCAGACTATGTCTATGATTTCCAAAGGGGTCTGCACCTCCATTTGAAATTTTTAGGGGTCTGTAAATGAAAAAGGTTGAAAATCACTGCACCAACCTAATTAGCACCAGAAAAACTTCTACCTGACTGTCAAGTTGAAGAGAATTTTGTCTGTCTGGGAAAGGATGCCCCCTGAGATACTACTGTCCTATGGGATGATGGGGAAGACCACAAAAGCATAGAGATGGAAAGCAGTGGGCTGGAGATGGAAAGTTGGATCACAGGGCTGGAGGTTTAGGGAAATGAGATGGCAGAAGGAAGGTGAAAGAGGGACCTTTCTTATAGAAATGGACTAGCAAGAGAATTCATAAAACAAGAGCCCATTACTCTTGCTGAGCTCTGTAAAACATCACTAGCTCAGCTGTGTTTTTATGAGTACTAGGGTTTGAACTATGGCATGTCAGATAACTGAAATATCTGAGACAACTAGGAAAACCTAGAGCCTTAGAATATCTACGGCTGTCACAAGGGAAACCTGTCAAGGCAGTTATCCTTAGAAAGACAAGTGTTTTGGGGGAAGGGTTGTCATTGCTGGCAGAGTCAGTGTTCCAAGTGACTGAGTGGGCTCCAGGAATGCTTAGCGGCACGAGTAATTTATTGTCCCATAGACTGCGGCAGGAATGTTCTCCTGGGTAAATAAGCCACGGAGCACAACAGTGAGGGGCTTTGTGTCTAAACTCGTACTAATGAGTAACATGTAAGAGAGCCCATAACAGTTCTAAATCATTAACACCGGCTTCTGGGAGAACTAGTAGAATGTTAATGAAGCCGTAAAGAGGAGAAAAGGAGGACTCAGACTTTCACTGGTACAACGGAAGGGTCACTATCTGACTAGCTGTTCGATATGTCAAGCAAGAGCAGGGTTTTTAATCTTCAACATAGTCTTCAGATTAGCTGCGCCCTTTCAAAGATATTCTATTTTTAAAGTAATAGTAGTCCAACTGAGTGTTTGCCATATTTAGATGACATGTAGGAAGAGTGCATCACCATGATATTTGATAAGGGAAAGCACACTTCAGCCCCCTCGCCATTTTTACTCCCCAAACTGACTCATTTGCATATTAATGTCTAAGGAGGCTTTAATTTTTTCATGAAAACTGCACCCTGCTGCATGTAGTGGGAATGTTTTTATTGAGCCTACTGCAGGCATGCAGGGCTCATTTCCTGCATACAATTTCCAATTACTGCAATAGGAGTTGAGTGTGTGCAGATATTATGGGGCACATTCTGTATGCATACACCAAGTGCAATCCCACTCCATTGTCCACATCATTAACCCACCATGTTTTAGAGATTTTGACTTTTTTGTATAATTTGGGGTAGGAATGTTTTTGGATAATTCTTGCAGGATGGGAAAAACATTTCCTATCCAGTCCTGTAAATTAGCTTTTTTTGTTTTGTCTTGTAATCTCCCTCCAGCCTGACAGTTCACCTTTTGGCATGACCAGTTGTAGTCTTGCCTTTAAGCAGATCCTTATCCACCTTTCAGTTTTCATATTGATCCCCATCTTTTCCAATTTTTAGCTAATAATTCCCCATGTGGAACCATATCAAATGTCTTACTGAAATCAAGGTAAATTACTTCCACTGTTTCTTTCGTCTAAAAAAATCTGTTGCCTTCTCAAAGAAGGAGATCATATTGGTTTGGCACAATCTACCTTTTGTAAAACCATATTGTATTTTGTCCCAATTACCATTGACCTCAAAGCCCTTAACTATTTTCTGCTTCAAAATCTTTTTCCAAGACCTTGCATACTATAGATGTCAAACTAAGAAGCCTGTAGTTACCTGGATCACTTTCCCCGTCCCCCTTCTTAAAAATACAAAGTATGTTAGCAATTCTCCAGTCATACAATACAACCCCTGAGATTACAGATTCATTACAAATTTTTACTAATGGGCTTGCAATTTCATGTGCCAGTTCCTTTAATATTCTTGGATGAAGATTATCTGGGCCTCCCAATTTAGTCCCATTAAGCTGTTCGAGTTTGGCGTCTACCTCGGATGCGGTAATATCTACCTCCATAGCCTCATTCCCTTTTGTCATCCTGCCATTATCCCTAAGCTCCTCATTAAAGACTGAGGCAAAGTATTTGTTTAGATTTTGGGCCATGCCTAGATTATCCTTAACCTCCACTCCATCCTCAGTGTTTAGTGGTTCCACTACTACTTTCTTTTTCTTCTTATTCACATGGCTATAGAACCTTTTTACTATTGGTTTTAATTCCCTTTGCAAGGTCCAACTCTGCATGGCTTTTGGCCTTTCTCACTTCATCCCTACATGTTCTGACCTCAATAAGGTAGCATTCCTTGCTGATCCCTCCCATCTTCCATTCCTTGTAGGTTTTCTGGCCTTAATCACCTCTCTGAGATGCTTGCTCATCCAATTTGGTCCACAACTCCTGCCTATGAATTTTTTCCCGTTTCTTGGGGTGCAGGCTTCTGATAGTTTCTGCAACTTTGACTTGAAGTAATTCCAGACCTCCTCTGCCTTTAGATCCCCAAATTCTTCAGTCCAATCCACTTCCCTAACTAATTTCCTTTTTTTAAGTTAGCCCTCTTGAAATAAAAAACCCTAGTCACAGATCTATTTTTGTTTATCCTTCCATTTAGTTTGAACTAAATTAGCTCATGATCACTCGAACCAAGGTTGTCCCCTATAACCATTTCTTCTATGAGTTCCTCACTACTCACCAAAACCAAATCTAAAATGGCATCCCCTCTTGTTGGTTCAGCAACTGCTTGGTGAAGGAATCCATCAGCTATCACATCCAGGAAAATCTGAGCCCTGTTATTATTACTGGAACTTGTCCTCCAGTCTATATCTGGGAAGTTAAAGTCTCGTAGGATCACACAATTCCCATTAGTGTTTACTTCATTAAAAACATTAAAGAGGTCTCTATCCATATCCAGATCAGATCCTGGCGGCCTGTAGCACACCCCAAGCACCATCTCAGGGAGGCTCTAGTAGCTTTCTTTCCCAATGTGATTTTTTTAACCCAGACAGACTGTCTTACCCATTCTATCACTTCTTATTTCTTTACAGTCTAGCTCATCATTGATATACTATGCTACTCCACCACCTTTGCCTTTATTTCTGTCTTTCCTAAACAGCACAGACCCTTCAATACCTGTACTCCAGTCATGACTACTATTTCACCATGTTTCTGTTATCCCTATAATATCCGGTTTCACTTCCTGCACCAGTAGCTCTAATTCCTCCATTTTGTTACCTAGGCTCCTCACATTAGTGTACAAACATCTTAATTTTTGCCTTTTGGCTTCACTGACATTCTTTACCCATTTAGGCCCAGACATTCTACCACCAGTATCACCTATTAGACTGGTATCTACACTACCCTTCCTCCTTATGTCCATTCTCATACCCATGGCTGTATCCTTTCTTTCTTTGTTTTCTTCCCTCTCAATGTTAAATTCCGGCATGGAGATTACCTGGACATCTTCCAGCCATCTCCCCCAAATTCCTACTTTGAAGCTCTTTTAATCAGTTGTGCCAGCCTCCATCCTAGAAGTCTATTTCCCTCCTTACTCAGGTGAAGTCCACCCTGAGAGAACAGTCCTCTGTCCATGAATGCCTCCCAGCGGCCATGCATCCCAAAATCCTCTTTATAGCACCACTGCTTGAGCCATCTGTTGATCGTCATAATCTTGTCACACCATTGTTGCCCTTCCCTAAGAACAGGCAGAATCCCACTGAAGATCACCTGAGCCTCGATTTCCTTAAGCATTTTCCCGAGCCTGGCATAGTCTCCCTTGATACAGCTGGATTCTTGCTGGAACATATAATTTGTTTCCCACATGAAGGACAATCAGTGGATTCTTTCCCACTCCTGTTAGGATACTCTTCAGACTCAGGTCCACATCCCGTATCTTAGCACCCGGCAGACAGCACACCCTTCTGTTCTCCTGCCTATTCTTCTCAGTAAGGAGTCCCCAATTATGTAGACCTGCCTTTTCCTGGCGACAGTGCGATTCTTCAGTGTATCCCCTGTTCCCTCTGGCTACAAGTCCTCTCATTTCGTATTCGCCCTTGCAATCCTCTGCAACCCATCCTGTATCCTCCTGAGGCTCATATTTGGTTGTGTTCTCTCCATTGACTTTTTCACTTTTCCTATAAAACTAGCTGCCACTTTTCAAGGCACAAATATTTTGAAGACAAGGGAAATGCCAGAGATTTAATCCGGTAACTCCCAAGCGCATCTCTCCAGGTTTTCTGTGCATTCGGTGGGTATGTACTCCAGAACCTTCACTTATTTTATTTCTGTGCTAGAAAATTCAGTACTGCTGTTTTATCAAAGCTGTTTTTCTCAGGCTATTATGACTCCAGGAGTATATGAGAGTTTTGCTCAACTGCCATGTCAGTGACTGCAGTGCTCCAATATGAAGCCTTTATCTTTAGGGACTTGTGATCACATACAGTAAGGTCTGGAGGCTAAAAGTGGGATAAGCCTCTCAGCATGTTCACTTGGAGCACACCGTGTCAAAAAAGGGTGTGCACATGCATGCACTCTGCTGCTTTGCATGGCTTAGAAGCTAGCAGCGGTGTGAACCAGAGGGAAAACTTTTCTGGGTGTTGCATGAGAAAAAGCAGGTCCCAATCCTGCAAATACGTACACATGTGTACAATTTGGCACACAAGAACAGTCTTTGATAGTTATGTGCCTAGCATGACTCTCATAGGGTGACCAGACCTCCGGAGAGTATTGGGACCATCTCAAATTTAGGAGCTTTGTCTTATATAACCCCTCCTGCCCCACTCCCCTGAAAGTGTCCTGATTTTTCACACTCGGTATCTGCTCATAGTACCTCTAGGGATAAGTGTTAGCAGGAGAACATTCTTCTGGGAACTGAAGCATGCCAGATACAACATGCAAGGTGGACTAATGGCTGGCAGGGTCCTGGAGGAGTTTATTGGGCTGGCTAACAGACTGGCCCTTCCAAAAGCCTTCAAGTGCTCCTAAAAACAAGAGATGGAACAGGGTGCTGGAACCTGCCACTTTGAGTGGCATGAAGCTTTCTTACACTTGATTCCCTTAAAATGGAACATCTCTTAAAGCCTGAGACATCAGGATCAGTTTGCCATAAATCTTGATACAGGCTTTTCTCTCTTCAGATGTAGGTTCTTTGATCCATGGAAGGGGCAAGGCTTAAATTAGTCAAGAGAACATCCCCAACACCCAAGAGGAGATGGAGTCAAGCTCAAGTCCTGACACTTTCTGGGCTGGTAAGAGGACTGAACACCGAGGCTGCTGCCTTCCTAAATGAACAGTGAAAGCAATGCTTGTTGTCTCTCTTAACTTCCCCTAACTGCTATCTGAAGGATGAGTGGATGTGTTTAAGATGTTAAAGTAGTATTGCAGTGATAGTCTGTGTCCTATATACTCCTACTCAAAGGTGGAGTGGTACTGCTATATGAAGCACTCAAAATTAAGGAATGAGACTACGATGCAGTTCTATGAAAAATTCTACTACACATCTGCTTTCTGATCCAGGCTACTCATTAATTAATTTTACTGTTCTTCTGGGGTTCATCTACATTTTTCTCAATTGCAAATAGCTCATGTGCATCTCGCTTTCTAATGAAATTACACGCTAACCTGGAGGAACTGAACTCCAACATGGCTTTGTCCATAGGCTTCACTTTCTCCACCCAGCCATAGAGGGATGAGATGCCATGTGCTCCAGAGCTGTTTTCACAGAATTTAATTGCTGTTTGCAATAAACAGCAAATCAGAGATTCCAAGCCTTAAGGCTTTCTAGTTACTAGCATGTACCTGTGGCCATTCCAAACAATGGCTATGCTTGGTATTAACTGAAACAGAAATTAGCTTTTTTTCTTCCACCTTGCAAGAGTAACTTTAATTAAATGCTGCAGAATTGGTGCTTCAATAGCTGTTTGGTTTTCCAGTCTTCAGCTGCAACTCATAATATAATCAGGTAAGAGCTGTGCAAGAAAACTTTAGTGCCTTGCAGGAAAAGCTCTCCCTAGGCTATTGCCTCCATAGTCTTTCTTTCAGGCAGCTTTCCATAACATTGCAATTAAAATGTAAGTATGATTCACTGTAACAACACACGTGTCCCTGCATTCCAACACATTTACTTAGCCAGTTCAGCTTGGTGCACATTTGCTTTCTTTTGAGAGTGCAAGTTTGAAATTCAGGGTAAAACTTCCAAAAAGGCAGCAGACTTCTAAGAAAACTATATTTTTGAATCTCAAGTGCACAGTTCATGCATTTGAAAAGGTTACATTAGTTTTTCCTTTACAAATCTGCTACAATCGTAAACAAGCAACATGTCTGCTTTACTGGCCTTCTTTGGGTACACACGTAATCTTCAACATACTGCAGCAGTGAACTAGAAACTACATAGATACGGCCTTCTCTGTATTTTGTTGCTCTTTATCTTGCTTAACTGCTGGTCTATTTAGCCAGTAACAATTATGCTAGTTCTGGTTTTTAGCCCATCGCTTATGAGTAGTGCATGACTTGTGGCTTTCAACTTTTGTAATTCAAAGCAGGTATTTGCTATGGTGATAAATGCTATAGAAAGCAATGAAGTACATTTTTTTAAAAACCCTATTCAAACATTAGTTTTACAGGTGGGTTCACACCAAAACACGTATTCGTGCATTTGAAAAGGTTGCCTCAGTTTCTCTTTTAAAAGTCTGCTACAGCTGTGGACAAGCAGCATTTTTGCCTCCTTGATTTCCAGATCATTTATGAATATGTTGAACAACTCTGGTCTCAGTACAGATTCCTGGTGGACACCACTCTTTACCTCTCTCCATTGTGAAAGCTGACCATTTATTCCTACCTTCTATTTCCTGTCCTTTAGCCAGTTAGGACCTTCCCCCTTATCCCATGAGAGCTTACTTAAGAGCCTTTGGTGATAGGCTTTGTCAAAAATGTTCTGAAAGTCCAAGTACACTATATCTACTGGATCATCCTTGTCCACATGTTTGACCCCATCCCAAAGATTGGTGAGGCATGATAGATAATAGATTGGTGAGGCATGATTTCCCTTTACAAGAGCTGTGTTGACTCTTCCCCTACAAATTGTGTTTGTGTATGAGTCTGAAAATTCTGTTCCTTGCTATAGATGTGTCTAGTTTGCTTGGTACTGAAGTTAGACTACTGGTCTAATTGCCAGGATAGCCTCTGGAGTCTTTTTTTTAAAAGTGGGTGTCACATTAGCTATCCTCCAGTAATCTGGTACAGAAGCTGATTTGAGTAATAGGTTACATACCACAGTTATCAGTTCTACCATTTCATATTTGCGTTTCTTCAGAATTCTTGGGAGAATGCCATGTGGTCGTGGTGACTTATTGTTAAATTTAAACAATTTATTCAAAACCTTCCTCTATTTATACCTCAATTTGGGACAGTTCCTCAGATTTCTCATCTAAAGAATGGCTCAGGTGTGGGAATCTCCCTCACATCCTCTGCAATGAAGGCTGGTGCAAAGAATTTATTTAGCTTCTTCACAATGAGCTTGTGTTCCTTGAATGTTCCTTTAGCACCTTGATCGTACAGTGGCCCCACTGATTGTGTGGCAGGTTTCCTGCTTCTGATGTACTTAAAAAATTTTTTTGCTGTTTTTTTTTTTTTTTGTCTTTTGCTGGTTGCTCTTCAAATTCTTTTTTGGCCTGCCAAATTATATATACTTGCATAACTCTGGCAAGTGTTCCTTTCTATTTTCCTCAGTAGGATTTGACTCCCAGTTTTCAAGAGAGGCAATTTTTTTGCCTCTAACTGCCTTGTTGACTCTGGTGGCATTTTTTTGGGGTCCTCTTACTATTTTTTTAAATTGGGGTGTACATTTAGTTTGAACCTCTATTATGGTGCTTTAAGTTTCCATGCAGCTTGCAGGCATTTTTCTCTTGTGACTGTTTTTAAATTCCATGTAACTAGCTTCCTCATATTTATGTAGTTCCCCCTTTTCACATTAAATGCTACTGCGGTGGGCTTCTTTCGTATTCCCCCCCCAAAAGGATGTAAAATTTTTGTTATATTATGGTCACCATTACTGAACAGTCCAGCTATATTCACCTCTTGGACCAGTTCCTGTGCTCCACTTAGGACTAAATCAAGAATTGCCTCTCCTCTTGTGAGTTCCAGGACTAGCTGCTCCAAGAAGCAATCATGAATGGTGTTTAGAAACTGTATCTCCACATCCTGTCCTGATCGTGACATGTACCCAGTCAATGTCAGGAAAAATCACATCAGAATGATACTGGAGTTAGTTTGGAACTGTTATGGCTGATTCCTTTGTTTACCGAATGTCTGATTAAACTCAAAAGAGGACTGAAAAGAAATTGCTAGTCTGTCTTCAGTGTAATTACATGTATTTTTTTAATCATCCAAAGCTACACATATAACCCCTTTTGTTGCTGAGGTTGCTAGAGAACAGTTTCTGAGGAGTATCAGAGGGGTAACTGTGTTAGTCTGGATCTGTAAAAGCGGCAAAGAATCCTGTGGCACCTTATAGACTAACAGATGTTTTGGAGCATGAGTTTCTGAGGATTGATCCATCATGCAAGCAACTGCAATTAGTTTGGCTGTGAATGATTGTCTGGGGTGTAAGAGAACTATCAATTCTATGCATGTTTTTACCTTTGCAAATCTTTATATGCAACCCAAGACCTGCTGTCTGCCTGTACTCTAAATGCTCTTGCTATCTGCAGATAAGCCTAGTCACTTTTCTGAGTGGTCCACAGGGAGCTGAGCAACACTTAATAGGAACAGACCTTCCTTGACAGACAGCTTTGGTCTGAATGAGTGTCTCTGCCTTCCCAGCTTTCTATTCCAATTTCATTTTCTCTAGTGACTCTATGCAGCAAGGGGGGAGAGAATTTATTTTTGACCCTGTGGATAAGCTGACGGTAATAGAACACCTTTCCAGCTCTTGCTTGACTTAACTGCAGAAATAACTAAATAACTGCCTTTTCTTACAGAGGCTGGGAATAGCTAATCTTCCACTGACCTTACGGTAGGGGCTGGCTGTAGATAACTGTAGCAGTGTAGGAATATGTCATTTTATTTACTTATTGTATTTGGCCCAAGGGAGGCAGTGTCTTCTTCAAACTGAAGTGATAATTAAATAGACAAACTTCTCACGCAACCCCTCCCCCCACCGCCCCTCAGAATGTATTACAAATAATCCTTTGTTCCCAGATGCATCATATTTCCAACCTACTCCTGTATTTCCGATCACTGCTCTTCTTTGGGAGCCACGTTCACTTGTGATAGGGGACGGGAGTGGTATATAAGTGGTAGATGGAGATTGAATGAGAGAATAGTGACACGCACTGCTTGAGCAATGTGTGGCTTTTTGGGGGGTGGGAGAAGGATAGTTAACGAGTGGCAGCCAGGCAAGGAAGAAGCAGCCCCAAGAGTTGGGTGAGATGACCCTCAGGATTTTCAGGCTGGCTGTCTAGCACGCTTAGCAGCTACACTGGTGCCGGCTGGACTTGGGGGAGGAGATACAGCTGCATATCTGCTGTATGTAGTGGAGTGAGAGGACGACAGCTAGGGGGAGGAGCTGGCATCTCTGAGCTGCTGGGGTCGATGGCAGGAGATTAGAGGTGGATGCTATTTTAGAGTCTCTGCATGTGGGCTATCAAGGGCTTGGCCTGTATATGGAGACCAGGCTTCTGTAGCCAGACTGGGAGTTTAAGGTAAATGCAGCAGGGTTCCTAACCTGTATGTAAAGGTGGCCGGGGTAGCCTGGGTTCTCCAGTTCATTGTGGGTATCTGTCTACTTTGGATAGAGACATGGTCCCCATCAGCACAGTATGTGAGTACCTCACCATCTTTAGTGTAACTTCCTGTTAACACCCTGTGAGCAAGGGAAGTGACCACAGCCTGTCACGCTGACCTGTGCTGTCTCATTGTATTCTCCTGTCTCTGTGTGCAGCTCTCTTGTTTTACACTTGGACTTCTTGGGGCAGGGACTGTCTTTGTTCTGTGTTCGTACCACCCCTAGCACACTGGGGACCTGGGGTTGCTAGGTGCTTCAGTGACAGAGTTAATGCATACTAACAGGAACTGAGACACACAAACTAGGTGGCTTGTCCAAGGTGTCACAAGACATTTGTGGCACAGCAGGGAATTGAGCCCTGGTCTCCTGAGTCCCAACTTACTGCCTTAACCACTGGATCATCATTTCCCTTGTGCAGAAAGCCTACTTGGAAGGTAAATGAGTGTCTCTGTAGCACAATGGGAGGGCTGAATCTCACGACTGTTCATAGAATGATGGTCAAGATGCTGTGTCTGCAGCTCATGGAAGGTGAGAAGATTAAAAAGATGGGACTGGTCTGGCTTGTTGTGGTGACTGTGGGAGTTGGGGGGCAGAATATAAGAGGGCTACTGGGGTCTGCAGCTCATGCTGACAACATAGATAGCTGGATGGGGATTTCTGGCCTATAGACTAAGGCTATTTGTTAAAGTTCTCCACATCCCAATAAGCTTCTCTGCATACCAACTTTGAATTGCAATGTTGGAACTAAATTCTCCTCTGCAGGTATCTCAGGTGCACAATTTCTCTGCAGACTTTGGCATACAAACTCCGGTGCAGATTGTGCTCTAAAAATAGAGTTTTGGCTCGTGGATGGAGTTCATAAGCACTTTGCAGAGATCCTAAATCCCTTAAACACCCATAACCTCTCCATGTGGAGTTAAGCAAAAATAGTTTTAGATCCAACTGTCAACGTTATTATAAATTCTAAGTCTGTGTAGAAGATGAGCCTCAAGTTTCTCTTCTGGATGCAAACTATGCATGAGAATTGTCTGTCTTTTTTTTAAAGGGTGGGGAGCTTATCTTAAAAAATGATTTGTAGCCTTAATGTTGGAGTCATGACTGTGCAATGCTAAAATGACTTTTTTTTTTATTAAGCTTGACTATTTCAGTTTGTCATGTCCTAAAAACAGTTTTATAGAGGAGTAAGGTATTTAATTCTGATTTTTTTTTCTCCACTCGCCCCCTCTGCAAAAAACCAACAACCCATATCAAGGGGTGGTGTGAAAAGAACTAAGCACTGGGTATAGACGAGAGGTTTTTTTAACAGCTCTTTTTGGATTATAGCACCGTTCCAGAAAGAAGCTCTAATCCTCACTCTAAAATCGGTTCTCTTTCTGCAATCCCCTTTAAATCTGCTATATCCATGAATTTAATCATGAGGTCAGAATTAGCATAGCTCTGCCACATCTCATTCTACCTTGCTCTCTTCCCAGAGTCTCTTGAGTGCAGAATGTGATTCTCGAAAGCTCACGGCTTTCATTATTAGCCCAGTGTGCACATTTTCTGCTCTAATATCTTACGAGGGTATGAGAACTGCTGAATGGCTTTGCCTCGAACGATGCCCAAAGCAACACCCAGCTCTCATACAGGGCTAACAGCTTGTGAATTACTCAGCAGAGCATTTGATTTTATGCAAAAACCTCTACCTGCTCTTAGGCTTTACTTTGCAGCTCTTGCTTTCCTTACCCTTCAGAGTAGCAGCCGTGTTAGTCTGTATCCGCAAAAAGAACAGGAGTACTTGTGGCACCTTAGAGACTAACAAATTTATTTCAGCATGAGCTTTCGTGAGCTACAGCTCACTTCTTCGGATGCATTTGTTAGTCTCTAAGGTGCCACAAGTACTCCTGTTCTTTTGCCTTATGCTGGAACTCTCAACTCCTAGATCAACACTATTTCAGCACAGAGCCCTGCTGTGCGGCTCTGACTTCAGAGGGGAATGACCGTCACTGTTTAGACTCAACAGTTTGTCTGGGTTATGTGATTAACTTGTACGACTGGGCGTGTCAGAAAACAGGCAGTCCTTCCTGGAATTCTCTCAAAAGTGCCGCCCAAGATTTTCAGTGGGGGCAGGAAGGCCAAGCATTTACCTTCATTAGACAAGTATATGGTCACTTACCATTGTATGAAATAGTTATTTTGTGTGCCAAGAACACTACGTGATCTGTTCACATCTCTTCCTTCCTCTTGGCATCCCCTGATACCAGCACGAGCCCTGAACCTCTGCATGGTTCACCAGCCTCCAGAGCAGCACCCTCCTTCCCAAATCCCTGCATCAAGAAAAGGAGTGTTACTATGGGGTGCAGGACTCAGTGATGTGTGCTAACATTTGCATTATTTTATATGGGGTCTCTCTGCAGGGAGTTGGGAGGGGAAAATGGTAGCTCGCCTCTCCCTGCCCCCCCCCTTCCTCCAGTGTTCTGCTCCTCTCTGGTTGGCTGAGCTCAGGGTGACTTCAGAAGAACAAAAGTCAGGTAAAGGGAAGGGGGATAAACCACAGAGCTGGCACTTCCCCTTATGTGCCTCTTGGCCCAGTTCTTCCCCATGTAGGCTCCCTCCACTCACAGTAATGGAGGGGCAAACCTGCCCTTAACATATGGATCTGCTAGTGTAAATTAAGCTCCTTCCCTCCCCTTAGAGAAAAAAAATCCCACTCCGTATATGACACACATGTGGAACTTCCTTCAGTTAGAGGTGTGTGGCTGTTTAACATACGTAGCCTCCACCTGAGTGTGCCTGGTGTTTATAAGGTAGTAACCCCTGCATTGCTAACAGGCATTTAAAACGTCCTGAGATTATTTACAAATTACGTGTTCAAGCATTTCTCCATAACCGGGAGAGATGGAATCTTTATACAAGAATCTCAGCTTATGGTTTTAAAAAACCCAACAACCCATACTCACCTGACTCCAGAAACTGGGGCTTAAAGAAAAAGTGAGATTTGTGATCAAATCACCAGAACTGACAATTGTAACAATATCGTAGCCCAAATGGACTGAAGCTAAAGAGAGAGAGATCATTACTGCAGGGCTAAGAGGGAGTATAACCCTGTGTGTAATAGAATATTCAGATCTTAAGTGAAAGATATGGCAAAACTCCCAAAGGGCTGGCAGACTACATAAAGTTTAATTTAAAGAGATTAAAACCTTCTGGCTCTTCCTACCTGTTTCAAATTCCTCTGTCCTAAATGACAGCAAAGCCCCTTTCCCCTAGAATACCTGCATTGTATTTCCACCCTGAATCTGAAGGTGGCTGGGATGGTCTCTAGGTTGACAAGGCTGGCACAAGAAAAATGGTTAATGCCAGGGACTAAAGGGCTGCTGAGCTACAGGGAAGGGAACTGGAAAGGGAGATTAAATATTTAAAACCAAAATTCCCTTTCTGCTGTTTGATATGCTCCTTTCTTCTATCATGAGGCAGCTGCCTCTGCTTCTCCCTCCCTGTGTGAGAGACCTAATGAGGAAAAGCAACCAAAAAGCAAAGGGCTTAAAGATGCTGAGTACAGAGCCCATCAGACCTGAATGATGCTGCCAATTCCTGTGCTGACTGGCTAGTAATGGACGGTGCAATTGGAGCACAGGGATTCAGGTACCATCGGGTGACCACGAAACAACTGTACAAGCCGGAAATCAATGCCCTGGGGCTGGTGGCTATTTAATGCATCCCTGTACCCTGATCACTTGAGAAAATAATAGGCTGTAAGGTCCCCAGAGGCCATGGTGATAGGTGCCATATATATTTTATGCATAAATTGTAGGCTCACCTTCACCACGCAGTTATTAATAAAATCTACCTTCATTTAGTAGCTGCCGTCATTTAATAGATTAACCTTTATCATGTAACTTCACCATGCCCGCTGCAGGAGAAAGTAATTACTTTTAATAGAATCTGCCCTTGATTTAAAGCCGCAGGGGAAGCAATTAAATTTAATAACCGTCAAAAGCCATGGCTTCTAAATGAAGCTATATGGCCTCTGTTATCGGTTTCATACATTTTATTGTGTGTAAGAGAGAAATACTCTAAAATGGTACAAAATTAGGCAGTGTGATTTTTCAGTGTTAAACATGTACGCCAGGGCTGTATTTGGTCCCTTGTGTGAAATATCGAAGTCAATGCAGTTGAACTGTGGCTTTTTATTTAAATTCAGGGCAGGCTGGGGGTGATTCAGGGTTCGCTGCGATTTTCCAAAATTTAGTTGTGACTATACACTATATGCAGAACACATGACAAAGGCATATTATTTTTCTAGCTTGGACAATCTGCAGTTTTCCCATGTGCTTGGATAGTAATTTTAAGCGTGGCGAGGAACCCTGTCATTTAAGAGTGAATTTAGGCCATCATTCGTCATAGCCATCTATGGGAAGATCTGTATGGTACTAGCAGTTATCCACGTGAGATAGTAGCAGGCCTATGAGGGATGATGTGCACAGTGAGCAAAGGACAGGAGAAGGAGCTGCTGTTTAGATCCAGTACAGTGTGAATTTCTTGTCTGCCATCTAGCACTTTATCAAGGGCTTCCTGTCTGGGAAATGAAGTTCTTGCACATAGAAGCTAGGGTGGATTTGAGCTACATGATGGAAGTAGGTTCCATGGTTGCCGTACTGAGATACCCACTGACTTGTAGATCTTGCCATCGAGCTCAGTAGGAGCATGATTAGGCTGTGATGACTGAGAGCTAGGGAGCGTTTTGTTCCATTAATCTCAAAGTGCTTCACAAAAGAGTGTCAATATCACCACCCCCATTTTACAGATGGGGAAACTGAAGCAAAGCAGTGCTGAGCCAGGAACTGAAGCCAGGTCTTCTGACCCCAGTCCAGTGCTCTATCTGCTAGGCCACATAGCTGCCGACGAGAACCAGGCTGCAACCATGTGTGTGTTGGAGGGCGGGGATGACTAACATCTGCATAAGTCCCACTGAAGTCGTCTGAGCTCTGGAGCATGCATGGTCTACCTGACTGGAGCCTAGGTTTTTGTACGGCGCATTCCATGGGAAATCAAGGGGGTACACAGATTCTTATGCTTCAGGTCAGCCTCGCCCTTAACTTGTTCCAGATGAAGAATAGGATTAAATTTAGGTCTTTCCCTGCTCGACCCAGATACCCAGCCTTTCCAACACTCAACTTGTTCACAGCAAGCCAGAGATCTGATTAACTTGTCCCCTTCACTCTTTATGTAAAGTTTGTTCTCCACATTCCCTTTCGCAGGCAATGATTTGACTGATCGCTTAAGGATATCTTATTCTCTGGTCTGGGCTAGTGCAGACCTGGTCAGGAAGATGCCTTGGCAGATAGTGCCAGCAGCTCTGTGTATGCTCCTTCACGTCAGCACCCAAAGTTCCCTTGTTGCTTAGAGGAGACAACGACCAAGCTGTCTCTGCACTGGAGTGGCCGTGGCCACTGCTAGCAGTGTTGAGTGTAAGCGGGAAAGGGCCAATGTTATGAACTGGCTGAGGTGCCAGTTAGTTTTAAAGCTGGAATCTAATCAACTAGATGGCAATAATGCGTATCCAATTGGCAAATATTAGAATGTAATCTAATAGAATAATCCCTTGTATTGAGTCCAGGGAGTGCTAGTTTATGAATGTAATGCTAGGTTCTTTTCAGGTCAGTTTTTACCTTGAACAGTATTTCTCAAATCAGTACAGTTGGCTACTGTGAACCAATCAACAATTTATTAATTCACCCATAACCACATCAGTATATAATTCCCAGTTCATCAATCAAGTGTAAACGCCACCAAGGTTCCAGGCAAGTACTGAACACCGTCTCCCAAGTAAGTGTCATAGGGTTGAGGCAGTGCGATTATCCCATATAACAATACAAATTCCCTAGGTTTACATCATACACTAATAACAGTTAGCAACGCTCTAGTATCGCTAATCTGTTTATTACACTTCTGTTGCTTTGCCAAGGATCCAGGATGTGATGTCTTAAAGGCCCTTGAGTGTGATCCCTACTGTTAGTTTAAATTTGTCCATTCCATACCAAATCATTTATCAAAAGAAATTGTTTTACATTTCTCTCAAGCCAATTTGCTTGGACTTATAAAGGAGAGCATGCAGAGTGTTGTTTTGCTCTAAACGTTGTTTCTTGAGGTCTCACTAAGGAGTGTAGAATCAACAACTTAACCTTCAGTTATTAAAGAACAGAGAGAAAAATACAATCTTTGAAATGAAATCTCCCCACTTCTTATCTTGTTAACCCTGGGATGCGGAAGAGTCTCTTCTACACAGCTGGTCTGTGTGTCATTCTCACTTCTGGAATCTGCAGCTTCTCCATGGGTTCAGTCAACTCTGAGTTCCCACATGTTGACCTCAGTTTTATATACCTTGATTCCAGGGTTTGTTGGAGAGGGGCCACTCTCTGACTTCTATTGTACACTTGTCAACTGAGTGCTCGGATTTCAGCTTTGTTTCTCTGCTGCATTCACTGGTATCCAGTAGAGGAAGTCAGTGTATAACACATTTTTTCAGTCTTATTCTTATCAAAGGCTTTTGGTTTCGTTTCAAGGATTGTTCTTCAGTATTATCCCTAATTAATGCTTGGAATTTCCCCATTTTTAAGCAATGTGTGCCTCCTGAACACAATGAAAACCAGCAAAATCCCTTATCTTCCAAATCTAAGGGGTATGCTCCATACATTTTTTGATAGTATATATGCATTTCACTTCATTTAGGCTTTACAAAAGAACAGAAGACATTATTCACATATAGAGAGGCAGCTTATCTGAGTCACAAGGCAGACAAATGTGCAGTTTCTAATTTGGTGTGAAAGACCTACTGATGGGACAAAGATTAACCATGGCATATTGGATTTATAAGGCTAACACTTGTACAGGTTATAATTTGGGGTGAAAACATGTAAACTGGACTTTATGGGGTAACAGGCATCTTTGTCCTATTTGACTTTCAGTTTTCCGAGTCTCCCGTCAAGCTCTTTCTAGACTAGGCTGAAGTTGGTTACCCCAAATAAGGAACTGGGGATAAGGAACCAACCTCACCCTCTTGATCTCTGGTTGGTTTACTTTGCAGTTTCTCCACCCATCTCTTGATTCATTCAATATGCAATTGGCCACTTTGTATAGAAAAGTAGGGTGTTGACCTACTTGGTAACCTTTTGGAGTTCTTTTTAGCTAGGTTGTGAGGGAGAAAGAGGTTTGATCCATAAGTAACTTGAGATCATTGACTGAGTGATTAACGATACTCTCGTTTAGCCATCTTAGTTTCTATTCGCAGAGTGGAGCTCCTAACCTTAGCTCATGTGTGGGTCCTTAGGCAAAGAGTCTCAAGCAGGACTTGTCTACAGTCACAGCACTGCAGCTATAAAGATGCTACTTGTACTGACAGGAGAGCTTGTCCTGTCAGTGTAGGTACTCCACCACCCCGAGAGGCTGTAGCTGTGTTGATGAGAGAAGCTCTCACATTGACATAGTGCTGTCCACACTGGAGTTCAGTCAGTATAAGTGCGTCACTCAGGGATCCACATGCCCAACCAATGTAGTTACACTGACGTAAGTTTGTAGTGTAGACAGGCACAGTACAAATAATTCTCCCTGTCTTTACTTTCTAGGTGGAGTTCAGTACTAGGTGGATCCTACTTTGGGAAAAACAGACCTGGGTAGCTTTTCTAATTTTTGAGGGGCTAGGAGGCATTAATAGTTCTTCATATAAGAGGTATAGAGAATAAGTATCCATACAAGGGCATGTCCTTACAGGGTCACGGCCCCAAAAATTTGACAGCAGTGGGCTGGAGTCCACTAGAAATGTTGGCATAGATCATAGAGGCAGCCTTGCAATATTAGCCCATGGCTTGCTTGCGCCCAACAAGTGACCTATGACCCTGGACCACTGAGCGGGGCACAGGAAGTAGTGAGGGCAAAAAGTGCCTCCTTTGGCTTCTGTTGGCAGGCATTTGCTTTCTCTTCAAATAGTGTTCTTTATTACAAAGCCAGTCCCTTGTCTTTTATTCCACAGGCATCCAATCAATAAGATACCTCTCTCATACTCAAACATATATCCTAAACCTATGGGAGTCTCCAGGAGATATTGCCATTCCTTTCAGTTTCCTCATCTAGAAAAGTTCAGGCTTTCTTCTAGCTCTCAGGAGAGAGCAGTCTTCACTCTGATTTGCATGTCTGATACAAGACTGATTATGTTGAAATTGCAATGCTGTGTAGGAAGGTCATTTGGCTGGCTTCCTTCAGTGCAGCTAACAACTACTCTGCAATCAATTGTCCCTTTTAAAGCTTGTCTGTCAAAGACTTTGGAATGTTTATTTAAAGAGGAAATAAGCCCAGTGGATTTGGACAGGCATAACTTACAGCACAATGTTTTCATTTGTATTAATCGTTACTCATACGACTGTTGTATTCCTCAGGGATGCCTGAAATAAACTTTCAGCCCTTCCTTAATTTTCCATGCTGAAAGAATGATCTCCCACCTTGCCCATTGTACACCATGCAATTAGATAGTTCTTTCTCTATGAATAGCTTGAATGGACAATCGAAGCTGCAGAATTGAAGGTCTAAGTTTCAATCTGTCCCATAGAGCACCATTTCTGGAGGGGAAAATCTGCCATATACAAACCAGAGCTCACAGTTGTGAGTTATGAGATGGGAGGAAAGACGGTCTTGTGGCTAAGGTGGTGGCCTGGGATTTGGGTGATCTGAGTTCAGTACCTGGGTCTGGCAGATACTTCTTATGTAAACTTATGCAGGTTACCTAGCCTCCCTGTGCCTCAATTCTCCATCTGTAAATAGGGGATAATTTTTCCCACCTTCATAACTTTTCTATGTAGCTTGTAAGCTCTTTGGGGCTGGGGTTTTCTGTGTATGGATTGTGTCTAGCAGAATGGGGCATCACGCTGGTAGGAGTTGGCAGGTGGCACTGTAATGCCAATGATAAATTACAAGGTGCCTCTAGACAAGAGCCTCTAGGGAAGATGGTAATATTAGATTCCTATCTAATTTCTCTTTCTCAACATGCATGCAAAGAGTTATCAGGGCTCTAATCTTTTGCTATTTTAAATCAATAGCCCTAAAGTGGGAGGGCAGAGAAGCTAAAACTTCAGCTTTCCTCCAGACTGGAGGATCACAAGTAGGGAAAGACGCAGGAAATGAGCAAAGAAAGGTGTTTTCTTCCCTGTTCATGGCATGTGCATGTCTCGGTTGCAGAATGAGGTCTTCCTCTTGACTTTAGTATGGCATTCGTAGAATCGTAGAACTGGAAAGGACCACGAGAGGTCATCTAGTCCAGTCCCCTGCCCTCATGGAAGAACTAAGCATTATCTAGACCATCCCTGACAGGTGTTTGTCCAACTTACTCTTAAAAATCTCAAAGGATGGACATTCCACAACCTCCCTAGGCCATTCATTCCAGTGCTTAACCACCCTGACAGCTAGGAAGTTTTTTCTAATGTCCAACCTAAACCTCCCTTGCTGCAAGTTAAGCCCTTTGCTTCTTGTCCTATCCTCAGAAGTTAAGACGAACAATTTTTCTCCCTGCTCCTTTTAACAAACTTTTATGTACTTGAACACTGTGATCATGTCCCCTCTGTCTTCTCTTTTCCGGACTCAACAAACCCAATTTTTTAAATTTTCCCTCATAGGTTAGGTTTTCTAGACTTTTAATCATTTTTGTTGCTCTTCTCTAGACTTTCTCTAATTTGTCCACATCTTCCCTGAAATATGGCTCCCAGAACCGGACACAATACTCCAGTTGAGGCCTAATCAGAGTAGAGTGGAAGAATTACTACTTGTGTCTTGCTTACAACATTCCTGCTAATACATCCCAAAATTATGTTTGCTTTTTTTGCAACCGTGTTACACTGTTGACTCATATTTAGCTTGTGGTCCACTATGACACACAGATCCCTTTCTGCAGTACTCCTTCCTAAGCAGTCATTTCCCATTTTACATGATTGCTCCATCCTAAATGAATTACTTTGCATTTGTCCTTATTTAGTTTCATCCTATTTATTTCAAACCATTTCTCCAGTTTGAGATCATTTTGAATTTTAATTCTGTCCTTCTAAGCAGCTTGGTATCGTCTGCAAACTTTATAAGTGTACTCTCTATACCATTATCTAAATCATTGATGAAGATATTGAACAGAACTGGACCCAGAACTGATCCCTGCGGGACTCCATTCTTTATGTCCTTCCAGCATGATTGTGAACCACTTCTAACCAGTTTTGCACCTACTGTATAGTAGCTCTATCTAGGTTGCATTTTCCTAGTTTATTTATGAGAGGGTCATGTAAGACAGTATTAAAAGCTTTACTAAAGTCAAGATAAACCATGTCTACCACTTCCCCACTATCCAGGAGGCTTGTTATCCTGTCAAAGAAAGCTATCAGGTTGGTCTGACATGATTTGTTCTTGACAAATCCATGCTGACTATTACTTATCACTTTATTATCTTCTAGATGTTTGAAAATTATTGCTTAATTATTTGCTCCATTATCTTTCCGGGTACAGAAGTTAAGCTGACTGGTCTGTAATTCCCTGGGTTGTCCTTATTTCTATTTCTATTCTTATGTCTATTTTTTATAGATTGGCGCTGTATTTTCCAGTCATCTGGAATCTCTCCCATCTTCCATGACTTTTCCAAAATAATCGCTAATGACTCAGATATCTCCTCAGTCAGCTCCTTGAGTATTCTAGGGTGCATTTAACCAGGCCCTGGTGACTTGAAGTCATCTAACTTGTTTAATTTTTAACTTCTTGTTTTACTATTTTAGCCTCTGATCCTACCTCATTTTCACTGACATTCACTGTTAGACATCCAATCACCACCAACCTTCTTGGTGAAAACTGAAACAAAGAAGTCATTAAGCACCTCTGCCATTTCCACATTTTCTGTTGTTTTCCCTGCTCATTGAGTAACGAGTCTACCTTGTCCTTGGTCTTCCTCTTGCTTCTGATGTATTTGTAGGATGTTTTCTTGGTACCCTTTATGTCTCTAGCTAGTTTTGATCTTATTTTGTTCCTTGGCCTTTCTAATTTTGTCCCTATATAATTGTGGTGTTTGTTTATATTCATCCTTTGTAATTTGACCTAGTTTCCACTCTTTTGTAGGATTTTTTGATTTTTAGCTCATTGAAGATCTCCTGGTTAAGCAAGGGTGGTCTCTTGCATACTTCCTATCTTTCCTACTCAGTGGGATAGTTTACTCTTGTGCCCTTAATGTCTCTCTGAAAAACTGCTAATTGTTTTCCCCCTTAGACGTGCTTTCCATGGGATCTTACCTATCAACTCCCTGAGTTTGCTAAAGTCTGCCTTCTTGAAATCCATGGTCTTTATTTTGTTGTTCTTCCTCCTACTATTCCTTAGAATCATGAACTCGCTCATTTCATGATCACTTCTACCCAAGCTGCCTTCCACTTTCAAATTCTCAACCAGTTCTTCCTATTTGTCAAAATCAAATCTAGAACAGCCTCTCCCCTAGTAGCTTTCTCCACCTTCTTAAATAAAAAAATGGTCTCCAGTACATTCCAAGAGCTTGTTGGATAATCTACTGTGTTGTTTTTTCCAACAAATGTCTGAGTAGTTGAAGTCCCCATCACCACCAAGTCCTGGCTTTGGATGATTTTGTTAGTTATTTTTTTTAAAAAGTCTCATCCACCTCTTCTTTCTGGCTAGGTGGTCTGTAGTAGACCCCTACCATGACATCACCCTTGTTTTTTACCCTTTTTATCCGTACCCAGAGACTTTCAACAAGTCTCTCCTATTTCAATCTCAACCTCAGTCCAAGTGTCTACATTTTCAATACATAAGGCTACACCTCCTCCCTTTTTTCCCTGCCTGTCCTTCGTGAGCAAGCTGTACCCTTCTATACCAATATTCCAGTCATGCGTATTATCCCACCAAGTCTCTGTAATGTCAACTATGTAATAGTTGTGTTTATTTACTAGCATTTTAAGTTCTTCCTGCTTATTACTCATACTTCTTGCATTAGTGTACAGACATCTAAGATACTGATTTGATTGTCTCCCCCACCCCATGTTCTCTCTTGTCTCATCCTTATCTCTGCTATAACTGCCCATGCCCTTCCACCCCACCCCCGATTCTGACCTTTCTCTCAGGTCTCCATGTTTTTGACTTCCCTGTGGGCTTCTGTCACCTGCCCCATCGAACCTAGTTTAAAACCTTCCCCACTAGGTTAGCCAGTCTGTATCCAGATATGCTCTTCCCCTTCCTCAATAGGTGGAGCTCATCTGTGCTTAGCAGTCCTTCTTCCTGGAACAGCATTGTATGGTCAAGGAAGCCAAAGCCCTCCTGGCAACATCATCTGTGTCTGCCTGGGCCCCTATCCTTGAGTGGAAGGATCGAAGAGAAATGCCACCTGCACTCCCAGCTCCCTCAGCCTTACTCCCAGAGCCCTTTAGTCACTTCTTATCTGCTGAGGGTCATACCTTGCAGTATCATTAGTGCCCACGTGGATGAGTAGCATGGGGTAGTAGTCAGAGGGCCGGATGGTCCTCGACTATCCATCTATAACATCTCTGATAGGGGCCCCTATCAGGCAGCATACCTCCCAGGATGCCATGTCAGGGTGACAGATGGGTGTCTCTGTTCCCCTCAGAAGAAAGTCACCAACAACCACTACCCTATGTTTCCTCCTGGCAGTGGTGGCTGCAATCATCCCAGCTTTGAGGGTACATGGCTTCTCCTCCTCCACCTTTTGGAGGTGATTCCTCGTTGCTTGTTGCCTGGGCAGTATATTGGTTTTCCATCACCATAGTGGGTGGATTGGTAGTAGGGGTGAAGCGCTGCCTGCTGCCAGAAGTAACCAGCAGCCAGTGTCGTCCTTGTGGCAGAGGCCTATCTTCCTCCCCTAGTGGTGCGACAGAAATCTTCTGTAGCTGGATCACTTCCTCAGCCTTGGATGTCACCATATGAATACTCTCAAGGAATTCCTCGTGCGTATGGATGCTCCTCAGCCTAGCCACCTCCTCCTGTAGCTCTCCCACCTGTTTCCTGAGAGATTCCATCAGCAGGCACCTTTCACACTGGATGGTCTCCCCAGCCTGGCTTTCTGTGAGTGGCAAATGCTGGCCACAGCCTCTGAAACGCCACACCAGGATCTGGGTGGAAGTATCCATGGTTAGGTTCATAGAGTCATAGAAGATTAGGGTTGGAAGAGACCTCGAGATCATCTAGTCAAAACCCCTGCTCAAAGCAGGACCAACCCCAACTAAATCATCCCAGCCAGGGCTTTGTCAAGCCTGACCTTAGAAACCTCTAAGGAAGGAGATTCCACCACCTCCCTAGGTAGTCCATTTCAGTGCTTAACCACCCTCCTAGTGAAATAGTGTTTCCTAATATCCAACCTAGACTTCCCCCAAGGTTGTTCAGGTTGTCCATCTGGATGCAGGTGGAGGAGACAGGAGCAGCGTTGCCACTGGCGATGTGGCCCTTCCTAACCGTAGCAATTATATTATGACTCCCTCTTACAAGCTTCTGTGTTTGTGGTCCCTTGTCACTTAGCAACTGGATTTCAAGGCCTTCTCTCCTAGATCAGTCCTACTCCCTCATTAATAACACAGGGGAGGGTGATCAGAAGGCTGATTGAGACTGATCAAGGATGATCCAGGGAGCAAAGGCTCAAACGGTCCCCAGACATACAATCCCAACTGACCTGGTAACCGAAATTCAGAATGCAGGCTGCAACCTTCAAGTAAAGTGCAATCCTGCATGAACACTGGAAGAAAATGAACTTGCCTTTGTGTTGATACTAAGTTCCCTAAATATAGTAGCACACCATAGGACTGGGGGAGCCCGTAGGGTCAAAAGTCAATTCCCATGAGCCCAGGGCTAATTGAGTTGACATGATTAAGACATGTCAGTTTCAGAGCCAGCAGTAGACAAGGGTGTAGTGCAGCCAGCATCACATTTGACTGCCCTAGCCTGATGGATCACTTTCCCATTTTGCAGTTGGGTGAAATGGATGTGACTTTCAAGTGGGAACTGCCTGCTAATGTGCACCTCTTGATGGTAGGTGCTAAAGAAGAAACACGTGATTCTTCCTGGCCTGCTGTTAATGCACTGGGGGAACGAATGCTGTGTTTCAGTGGAAGTACCCTATTGAGAGAACTAATCTCGTGCACCGGAAGGACGCCCATCAACAATCATAGTCGTAAGTGTATACATTCCATGGCCAGAAGGGACCATTGTGATCATCTAGTCTGACCTCTTGTATGACACAGGCCAGAGAACTTCCCAAAAACATTCCTTGGACAGATGTTTTAGAAAAACATCCACTCTTGATTTAAAATCCGTCAGTGACAGCGAATCCACTGCAACCCTTGGTAACTTGTTCTGATGGCTGATTACTTTCACCATTTAAAAACGTGCACCATATTTTCATCTGAATTTGTCTTGCTTCAACTTCCAACCATTGGATCAGGTTATACCTTTCTCTGCTGGACTGAAGAGCCCACTGTTAAATACTTGTTCCCCATGTAGATGCTTATAGACCAGCACTTCTCAAATGGTGGGGCACTCCTCCCTTGGGAGGCACAGGAATGTGTCAAAGGAGGTGTGTGCAGAGTGCTGCTATTTTCCCCTCCTCAGAGCTGGGGCTGTCAGCCCTGAGTGGATGGGGCTCATGCAAAAGGGCTGTGTGCACACACAAGGTGGGGCGAGGGGATAAAGGAGACAGTGGGAGCCCCACCCGGCCCTGGCTATGGGGAGGCGGAATCATTTTTTCATAGTTCAGGGACGCTCACTATGAAAACCCAGTTACAGACTAACCAAGTCACCCCTTCACCTTCTCTTTGTTATACTCAAAGACCTCAATCCATTTAGCTCATCATTGTAAGGCTGGTTTTCTAATCCTTTAATCATTCTTGTGGCTCTTCTCTGAACACTCTCCAGTTTATCAATATCCTTCTGAATTGTGGGCCCAGTGAAACTTGGTGGTCATAGGACCCCTCGCTTGAATTGACTGGTCTGCACTGGAGCAGTAGAGCTGTGAATTAAGTTATTTTTCAACATCACGTTAGCTTTGGGCTCCCCAAATCTCAGTCCCTTAAGAAAGCTAGAACTATAAAAAGATCTGGAGCTGAGAGACAGATAAACTCTCCTTTGACAGAAGCACAAAAAAAAATGCCCTAGATACAAACTCCATATGTAGATTTGGATCCAAAGGGTGAAATTGGAGTCCCACTGAAGTCAATAGCCCTGGGATTTAATTCAGAATTATGCAACACAAACTCCAATGGGTCTGATTACGGTCCCTGAACTTCAGGGAAAGTTCAAATCCTGATTTCAACTCTCTCCACTTCAGTAGTATTCTGACGTGATGCTTGACAGAGCACGTGTGTCAGTCGAAACCCATCTCTTTACTAGATCAGTCATGACGCTACTTTGGGCCCTGCTTGAAGCCTTGATAGAATGTGGCAGGGCCGTGCTGAAGCTTTCAAAACATTCCTGCCAAAGTGAGAACTTAAGGGGCTGGCTGACAGAACTGGGAATTTCGCATAGCTGCTGGCCAGCACCCTCTGTCCCGCTCTCAAGAGTGACACAAACTGTTCTGCCATCCACTCCTGTTGAATCTGTGCCATTGACTGGCTCAGTCTGTACAGAATCTGTGTTGCTGCCAATCTTCCTTGCCAAAAAGCCACTCTAAACATAATTTTTATATTTTTGCCTAGTTGAAACCTGATTTATTTCTTCTTACACTTTTATTGAAGCGACATCCATTTAGAAATCTGATTGACTGACTGACAGATTCTATTTAACTCCCAGTAACTGCTGGACACTTTCAAAAAACCATAAACCTGCAAATCTTGCATACCACACTCATTAGTGCCAACGCTAATAAAGATGGTATTAAAAGTAACTACACAAGTAAATTACATAATGCAAAAAGGCCAGACTGGATTAGAGTGGAGGCCCACATTGCCCAGTGTCTCATCTGTGACAGCACCACCTTCTTTGAAGGAAGGTGTAAGGACCTTGCAGTATCAGACTTGGGATAATCTGCCCCTACATTAACCTTATCTTGATCTTTAATAGAGATTGGATTAAGGCTGGGAGCAAGAGTTTTAATGTCCCTTCCACAAAATTGTACTGCTAATTTGATAGCTCTGGATATTATTGTTTTTGTTCCAGCACCTTTCCTTCTGTCACCTCTGTCTCTGAGAGTACTTCATCTTTGCAAATCAAAAAGACCACATCTAGGGTAGGAATTTCCCCAGCATTCTCAATGGTGAAGACTGATGAAAAGAAATCATTCAGTTTCTCATCAATGACCTCCCTTCAAGTCTCGGTGATCCAGAGAACCCACCAATTATTTTTCAGGTGTCTGATATGCTTCATCTTTCAGTGATGTTTTTGCGTCTCTAGCTCTTTGTTCTCCATTTTGATGCTTCTAACTTTTCTCTTAACGTCAGCTCTAGTTTATGCTGAATAATTTGTTTCCAAAGTGCAAGTGTATAATTATAGTCCCTAGGACTTTAATGGTAATGGAAATGGGGGGTAGTTGGGTGATTAGTTCAGAGCAAATATATTAGAATTTCACCTTCTGGAGCTAACTGTCCCCAAGCCGATCACATGTAGTGGTTTATTTAAATGATTTGCCAAATAATTGCTGTGAAACTCTCAATTGGCTTTTGAGAGTGTCGTGGGAGTAAAATGATATACGCAGGTAAGCTTGAACTGAGCGTGGCATCACCTGTGCAGGGCCAACAGGCTGAGTCCAAGTAGTCCTCCTTGAAGTTGTCCCTGTGACTTCACTGCCTATAGGTTCAAGGCATTGGGCGTCTGTGCTCACATGGGGAAACCTGGCCCTAAAAGAGCCTCCTGATGAAATGAAAGTCAGGATTAGGAGTACTATACTGAGGACCAAATCTCCATAATCTGGGGGTCCTAATTCTGATGCTTTCCAGAGGGCTGAGACACCGTGCTATCTGCCTTACCTCCAAGATCTTAAGAACATAATTTTTAGATATTGTGTATTTGTGACAAAGTTCCTCCTTTACCTTGGTGGGTCCTGTGCTTATTGGCGGATTTCTCACCTCAGTGATCTTCTCCCTGGTGTCTGATAATGCTTGATTGTCTGATAATTCCTCAGTTCTCCAGTAGCACAACCTCTCAGTCTCAGATCCTTGCGCCTCTTGCTCCCAGCTCCTCACACACGCTTCCTCTCCTCTGGCTCCTCCCCGCCTGACTGGAGTGAGCTCCTTTTTTAAACCCAGGTGCCCTGATTAGCCTGCCTTGATTGGCTGCAGGTGTTCTAATCAATGTAGCTATCTCCACTGCCTTCTAGAAAGATCTTAATTGGCCCCAGTTGCCTTGATTAACCTGGAGCAACTGCCATTTGGTTTCCAGGGTCCTAGGAATTTGTTTAGCCTGGGGCTAACATACCTGTTCCTCAGTACTTTACTGTAGCCATCTGGCCTTGCCCCATCACAGTAGCTATACTTAAGGAGTAGTCTGTATGTACATGCATGCCACATCTTAGTGAATTACTATGCTCAAAGTTGCCCTGGGGATCCCTGTGCACCCCCATGCCTCTACCAGTTGGCACCAAGAGTCCTGGGTCAAAGTGGCTGCATATTTTATTTATCTTATCGCAGCACCTAGTTGCCCTGGTCGTGGGCTAGGATATCATGGGGCTAGGCTCAAACACAACGCTAAGCGATGGTCCCTGCCCCCAAAGAGCTTGCAATGGAGGACAAGAGACAGTGGGTGGATGCAGACTGGTGAAGGAGTGCAAGAAGGCAAAGAGCCACTAATAGACAGCCAATGGGCAGTGGTTTCAGCACACCAGCAGCCTAACTGTTGTCCATTTTGTGCAGGCTTTCGGGCAAGGGAGAGTTTGAAGGAGGAGGATGAGGATGGGTATGGGAAGTTCCTCCCACACAAAGGTACTGATTTGAATATATAACAAATGGGTGGTGGAAGCTGACGACATGGGTTAATCAGGGGTGGGGGTTGACATTTCAGTAGCAAATGAGAGATGACATGCAGGCTGGATGTCATATTCTGGGGTGCAATCCAGACCACTGAGGGGCTAGGTCACCACCCACCCTGCAGCCTTGGGTGCCTCACAATGTTTTCCTGTTGTAGCTCCCAAGTAGGCTGCTCACAGACAGCCGGCAGGTCATATCTCGAGTCTCTGTGTGCTGCTGCAGCCCTGGTGAGCAACTCTGACCCCAGCAGCCAGCCAGCACCACTCCTGCCAAACTCTGGCTCCTAGCAGCCTTGGTTACTGCCTGCAGTGTGACCCTAACAAATTCCCAGTCCCAAATTTTCCCAAAAACATGTGTCCTGCACTGTCCAGCTCTCTCCTGAGCAGCTCAGATATTAGGGGTCCGTTGCCATTTGATTAACATACAACACTTTGCTTTCTAACTGGAGTTACCAAACAGGTCACTTTAAACACAACACTGGATTAGTTTTGATTTATAAAATAATAGAAGTGTATTTAACTACAAAGAGAGGTTTTAAGTGAGTACAAGGCATTAAAGACAGAAATGGCTACAAGAGAAATAAAGGTGAAATGCTTTCTAGTAGCTAAAAAGTGACAAACTAGACTCGGTTCAAGGTAAAATCCTTATCACATGTTCCCAGCAATGGGGCTAACCAAATTTTGATGTCAGGATCACTCCCTTAGTCAAAAGGCTGGTTTCTTTGTCATAGACTCATAGACTTTAAGGTCAGAAGGCATCATTGTGATCACCTAGTCTGACCTCCTGCACAACGCAGGCCACAGAATCTCACCTACCCACTCCTCTTTCAAACCTATGTCTGAGCCACTGAAGTCCTCAAATCATGGTTTAAAGACTTCAAAGTGCAGAGAATCTTCTAGCAAGTGACCTGTGCCCCATGCTGCAGAGGAAGGTGAAAAACCCCTAGGGCCTCTGCCAATCTGCCCAGGAGGAAAATTCCTTCCCGACCCCATGATCAGCTAAACCCAGAGCATATGGGCAAGATTCACCAGCCAGACACCAAGGGAAGAACGCTCTGTAGTAACTTACATCCCATCACAGACCATTGGGCATATTTACTGCTAATAGTCAAATGCCAATTAATTGTCAAAATTAGGCTATCCCATTATACCATCCCCTCCATAAACTTACCAAGCTTAGTCTTGAAGCCAGATGTATCTTTTGCCCCCACTACTCCCCTTGGAAGGTGGTTCCAGAACTTCACTCCTCTGATGGTTAGAAACTTTCATCTAATTTCAAGTCGAAACTTCCTGATGGCCAATTTATATCCATTTGTTCTTGTGTGCACATTGGTACTAAGATTAAATAATTCCTCTCTCTCCCTGGTATTTATCCCTCTGATTTTATCTATAGAGAGCTATCATATCTCCCCTCAACCTTCTTTTGGTTAGGCTAAACAAGCCAAGCTCTTTGTGTCTCTTTTCATAAGACGGTTTTTCCATTCCTCAGATCATCCTAGTAGCCCTTCTTTGTACCTGTTCCAGTTTGAATTTATGCTTCTTAAACATGAGAGACCAGAAGTGCACACAGTATTCCAGATGAGGTCTCACCAGTGCCCTGTATAAGGGTACTAACACCTCCTTATCTCTACTGGAAATACCTTGCCTGATGCATCCCAAGACTGCATTAGCTTTTTTCATGGCCATATCACACTAGCGGCTCATAGTCATCCTGTGATCAACCAATACTCCAAGGTCATTCTCCTCCTCCTCCATTATTTTCAACTCATGCATCTCCATCTTATAATAATTCTTGTTATTAATCCCTAAATGCATGACCTTGCACTTTTCACTATTAAATTTCATCCTATTACTATTACTCCAGTTTACAAGGTCATCCAGATCTTCCTGTATGATATCCCGGTCCTTCTCTGTATTGGAAATACCTCCCAGCTTTGTGTCATCTACAAACTTTATCAGCACATTCCCACTTTTTGTGCCAAGGCCAATAACAAAAAGATTAAATAAGATTGGTCCCAAAACCGATCCCTGAGGAACTCCACTAGTAACCTCATCTTCGGAGAGAGAGAGAAGGTGAAAAAATAGAGAGCCTGGGATGTTTTTGACCCTCACTTTATAGTCCAATCTCCCTTTGAAAGGCATTTTCCTGAGGGTTACCCCTAGATAAAGTTCCTTCCCAGTGTGAGGATGGAGACATGGAGTCTTGTGGTGAAAAAGGCTCCAGGTTGTTTGCTAAAATACAGATCCCTAACCCCTTTCCTTGTGAAAGAATGGCTGCTTGACAGGCAATTGCCCATTAACTCTAATACCTGGCTAGAAGCTTCAGCTTATCCTTCATCTTTGAGAAACAGGTTTACCCCCTCCCCAGAATTGTCTGTTAAACATGTTTCAGTCATCATTTCAACTTACCTTCATAACTTTACATATAATGTTACACACACTGTGATATTATTGACCAGTGAGTTATTCGTTTTTAAATGATACCTCACAAGACACATTTTGTACCAAGATTATTACAGTGGTATGTAGGGGGTGATTACAGGGTGCATTGGGTCCCAGTGGAGTAGACAGTTAAGGACTTGGAAAGTGAAAACAGGCAGCTTATGTTCCACCCATCGTATCACATAGGGCACAGTGCCTGCCCAATAGGATGTAGACCCTTTCCTCACTGGCCAACTGACTTCAGAACATGGTGGCCTGCAATAGGTGAAATGAGTTATTTACTTGGCGTGTTTTATTTCTTTAGATTGAAACAGTGAGCATTCAAAGCTCTAGGCATCCTAAAAAGTAATTAAAATTATGGTCCTGAAGTTGTCCACAGAGCAGCAATAATCACAAAGTAACAAATTCACTTTGCTGTGTAGTCTCGTTAAATAAACATGCACTGATAACAAGGTAACTTGGCCAACCAGTAAATAAAGCAGCAGAAGTCCTTTTCACCTTGTCCTGTCCAGAAACATGCCGCCTTCTTCCAAAGAGAGGGTGAGATGGGTTTCTAGTGTCTTGAGGTGGTCTTCTTCCAAAACACTCTCAAGCAAATTGTGGCTTTCAGCCCAGTACCTAGTGCATGGGGTCGGCAGCATAACTGGCAACGTGCAGCAGCCTTGTTTGAGATTTTTAGCACAGAGGTGGATGGGTGGGTGTGGAGAGTGAACCTCCCTAGGAGCCCAGTTAGGATTGTGGCACAGTGGTGTGAAAGGCTATGGCTTTCTTTAAACCAGGCAACTGGGTTTTCAATGCTAGTGGGACCTGCCAGGAACAGGAGGATAAAACTTCAGTGCACGCTGCCAGTTCTTGATCTTGCACAGGCAGAGGGTAAAAAGGTTAAGGGTGTTTATCAGCGACACGAAGTATCCTGAAATTGAATATTTTAACTGATTTATGCACCTGAGCGACATCTCCAAACAAACCCTACAAGAACCCTCTACCCCTTAAATGATGTGCAGGCAGCGTTCATTGCAAGTCTTCGTTATACACTTTCCTTCTCCTGAGAGAGTTCAGGAGTAGATGACAATGATACTTTCTAAAGCAGGTAACACTAAGAAGAAAAAGCCACGAATAACGTGTGTTTACTTGATGGTTTTGTGAAGGCATCTCCTCCTAGATACAGATGAGATTTAATGCCTGTGAAAAGACAAAGGTCTCAAATCTTCCAGCCTGTGTTATGGAGGTAATACTTCCAGAAATAGCCATAGTATGATCCAGTCTCTCCTTGGTTTATAGCCCCTCATGTGTGAAAACTGCCTAGGGTGTTTCTAGTAGTTGTGAGATGCCATCAACCCACTCTCTGTGGAAGAGGAGGTGGGTGGTACTTGGGAGACCAAATCCTCTGCCTGGTGCAGTTACTCAGTTCTCTCCTGTTTGCATATGGCAGCTCTGCATCATTCTGAGTGATCCTGAAGGGTGGGGCTGCATACTCGCTCCATGATGGCTCCCTTTCTTTTCCCTCCCTCCTCAAAATATTCTGTCATGGATCCTGGTCTCCTGCGTCTCACGCAGGACAGTCATAGGGTACTGCTCACGGAGGCCTGCAGTAACAGTTCTGCAGCTACTGTAATGGAGCAGAGGGGATCACAGCTGATCTCTCTCCTTTAAAAAAATAGCCCGGCCATGGTGGGGAGTACTCAGTGGGGGAAGGGCATATATGTTCTTGGCCATCAACTGCCCAGTGTGTGGAGTGTGCTTTGCCTCAATGGGTCCCCACCTGCCTTAGCCGATGGCTCCCTTAGAATGATCAGCCAGCGATGGGTGGCTTGGATTTGGGTGGGCGGGAGGTGGGCTGTCCTGCTGTGGATCTAGGGTGTTCTGCAGGCCATGATTTCCTCAACTTCCTTGGGACAAGAGGGTCATGTTCACAGACTGCCCCCTGCCTAGGGAGCAGGCATGGGCAGCTATATAGAAATGTGCAGCTGTCACTCAGTACCTACTTTGCCTGAACAGCCTAATACAATTGGCACTGGTGCTACATATTCACCTACGGTGAGATTTTAGTTTGGAGGATCCAGCTCTGTGCCCCATAGAGCTGGGACTTGATTTCAATTGGGCCGGGATTTCTCCCAGATCTCCTTTTAGTGTAGACCCATAATGTTAAGCCATTATTAAAGACATTACACAACCTGTGGTGAAAATTACAAACACTGTGAAACTTAGTCCGAGCCTATAATCCTCATATTCCTTCGTTCCCCCTAGAACTTGAACAGACAACATTGGTATTAGCTGTAAACTCTTCATCCGACCCCCTTCAAAACTACTGTTCTGCTGTGGAGCCAGCTGGTAGGGGCATTCATGAGTGAGATCCTGTGCCCTGCATTGTGAAATTTGATGGGATCCCTCTCTATGGTCTACTGTTGCTGGAGATTGTCAGCAGCGTTTTAGCTTTGAGCCAGGGTTCGTTCAACAGCAGGTTTCAAGTTTCGAGTGAAGAAAGCAATCTGGCTTGCAGCTCACACCCCTGGACTTGTGTTCATTGTCTGTTAGCAGGCTGCATTACTACCTAAGCTAGCAGCTCACTAATGGCTGGAGTCTTGCTTTGTGTATATCAACAGGGAAACTTCTGTTGAACTCTCCAATGCAAAGGAGAGTAAAGAAACTATATTAAAAAGTGCATGTTCTCTAGGATAAAAGCATAAAGGGGTTGTGCTTGGATGGAGAAATAAAAATCCACACCTTTGCTACTCTTGTCTCAAGTGACACATGGAGCTTAATGGAGTTTAATCTTGCTGTATATGGTTAGCCTCTGGTGGCTGTCATGGCAGGCTTCCAGTTGCATGTGAGTTTGGCTGCTTCTATGTCTGGAGCACAGCACCCATCCACCAAAATGCACAGCCTTGCATGTGTAGCTGGGAAGCCAAAGGGGTGGAACATTAATAGCAAACACCTGAGGCCAGATTAATTCCCTGCCTGGGCACAGATGCCAACACAATATCTAGGTGATGTCAACTGCCTCCTGCCCAGTTGAGCACTGGTGGGGGTTGGCTTGTTTCCTTTAGGTGAGAGCCCTAAGTAGTGCTTTTGCTCTGATGGCTGTGGAGTGGTGACTGCAGGGGTGTGTGGTCTGTTAAGAGCATTTGGCATCTGGCCCAGCCTGGTCTGACTCTGTTTTTGGACCAGAAGAACCATGGGGGTTGTAGGGGGCAGCAAGGAAAGGTGGGAAAGAGTGCAGGGGTGTGAAAAGGCTCTCTGTCTTCATAACCAACAGACTCCTGGGCAGGGGGGGTAAAATAGGCACTGGTGCTTTTTGGTGAGGGGGAGACCTGGCAACTGCTAGAGGGGTCTCTCCAGCAAGGATCTGAGAGACCAAGGGAAAGGCAAGACTTGTCAGGGGTCTCTGCACTGAAGGAGCAGAAGCGGCTTCTGGGTTCCTCAGCAGAGGACGTATCCAATCCTGGAAACCTGCAGAGGTTCCCTCAGGAATCAGGGAGCAAGGGGGCTGGGTTTGGGGCTCTACTACCAGCATGCAGGGGAGGGGCTTGTAACCCGTGGGGAGGTGGTCATTTACTCTGCATTTCATTTGCTTCTGTTGCTCTTGCTACATGACCCCAGGAAAACAGAGTGCAAGTGAACTGCCCAGTCCAGTCTGGACTTGCTGGACTTGTTCCTGTGGACTCCCATGGTGCTGGAAGGCGAGGAGTGTATGTGCTTAGCCAGAAGGTGAAACCATCCCTTTGGTGAGAGGGGTCACTAAGGTGCTGACTACACCACATGATGGACAGAATGAGACCCACGCACCCCTGCAGTAGACCACGGCTGGGGTACAGAACTTCTGTAGGGCAGGGCTGCCCTGAACATCTCCCCTCCACCAAGCCCTGTACCTGAACTGAAACAGGAACAAAACTGGTGATGACAGCTTTGGGCTGGGCACAGAGGCTCTGTGAATTGGGGGAACTCCCCCACAGGTGGCTTTGCATGTGCTTGACTCAACGTGAGCCAGCCTCAGTTCTTCCGGAGGAAATAATCCCAAGCTAGCTAACTTTGAGTACACCTGGGGGTTGCTTTCTGCGGTTTCTCCTCTGGGACTGTAGACACAATTTTAGAGATTGTTTAAATGATTTTCTTGATTGATGCTGAATTTGGAAATAGGTAGGGCATGATGTGCTGCTTTGATGGGGAAATGATGAAATGGCATTGCTTATAACTTGACAGCAGGAGCTGTTCTGTTGGGTGGAGAAGCTATTCTAGCAGGTTACGAGCCTCCTCTTGAAATGTGTCAGTATTCTAGAAATTGCAGTATTTCTGGTTTATCTGTATCTGCATGGCTGCAACCCAGCTGACTTGCACAGACCCTGTGACTTCCTTTGTCTGTGTTATGGTACCAAGCTTTATGTTTTTGATCCTGTGCTTTTATTTTGCTTGCACAAAACTGTTTTCAGTGGAAATGCCTCTTTGTTTTGGTTTGTGTAGTAAACTGTGTGCAGGCACGAAGACCATTCAAGGCTTTTTTGAACCCTTTCATATGAAAAGTTTCAGGTAGAAACCGTGTTAGTCTGTATCCGCAAAAAGAACAGGAGTCCTTGTGGCACCTTAGAGACTAACGAATTTATTTGAGCATAAGCTTTCATGGGCTACACTTTTCTTATATGTTCCATTCTATGCATCCGATGAAGTGGGTTTCAGCCCACAAAAGCTTATGCTCAAATAAATTTGTTAGTCTCTAAGGTGCCGCAAGGACTCCTATTCTTTCATATGGAAGAGGTCAAAAGGAATTTTTCCCTAGTAGCTACCTGAGGTTGAACTGGGATTGTCTTTTGCAAGCCTCTAATTTTAATGCCATAGTCATTGACTCGCCTTCTAAACCAACTCCTATGTCTTTTTAGGTGGGCCTGGTTTCTAATTTGGTAGCTGTTAGTTTGTTTTTATTTTGTTTTTTAGGCCAGTGAATGTTCTTCTGCCTTTTTTCGGAACTTTGTTATTTCACTCTCCTGTCTGGGGCAGGAGCTGAGAAGCACTTACTCACCCAGAGAGACTTTCTAGCTTTAATGGAACTAACTTTGTGGCTAATCATAACCTACAGGTGTAAGGGTTGCACAGTTGATTCCTGAGCTCCTGTTCCTTGCTGAAATTAACTGCCACTTTCTCAGTTTGTATTTCGAATAGAACACTCAGTGCTGAACCTGAAGACCGTCAAAGTGTTTACTTATCAATCCTCTTCCACCCAACTCCTTCTCTCTCAAAACAGCTCCTTTTTAATAAGAGCAACATGGTTTTTGCAATTGGAAAATAAATTGCATGTAGCAAAATTGTATATTTTCTCAGCCTTGCCACATCCAGGACATGCCCAAGGATCCAGTTTTAGAGTAAACTAGGTGAATGGGTAACATGATGGCAGATGAAATTCAGTGAGGGCAAATGTAATGTCCCTAGGAGGGATTCATTTGAATTATGATTCTGTGATTTACTCATGCACTTTAATGGGCTGTAAATGGCCTATATGAAGATAAGGGGAACCTGGGAATCACTGGTAGCAGCTCAGCGAAGGCCTCTGCTTCTTAACCGCTGCTGCACAGTGGGCCAAGAATATTAGGCCTTGTCTGCTCAGGAAAATTAATTCAGATTAACTAATGGTGTGAATTTAAACCCGTTTAGTTGAACTGGATGAAGCCATTGTGAGGGCACTATTTGGAATAAAAGTGACCTTAATTGGGTTTAGCTACATTTACTTCTAAAGTGCAGTAAGTATTGTGGAATAAAATCGCTTTATATACCAGACTAGGGTGCCCACATGGGGAGCTATTCTGGAACAATTTATTCTGCAATAACTATTCTGGTCAATTCCCCTGTGTAAACAAGTCCTTAGGATGCATACAAGAGTGGGATGGAGAATAATGCAGAGAATATTATAATTCTCTTAAATAAAACAATCCTCTTACCCTCGCGTGGAGTCCTTGTAAACTCTGATCACCCTGTCTCAGAAGGATACAGCAGAGTTCAAAGAAGCCTGGTAAGAATACTATATTGAGTAGATCTGGGCGGAATTTTGGACAAATGGTTTATTTGTCATATTATGCAGTTTCTGGCTGACTGAAACAATTAATGCATTCAGCAAATAGCTTTGGCCAAAAAAAAAGTTATTGAAAGTCTAAATAAAATGTTTCAACTTGTTTTTGAAATGACTCCCTAAAAAACAAAACAGCCCCACCACCAAAATTGACTTCGGATCAAATGTTCAGCCCGTGAATTTATTGTGAGCTTTTTCCATGCCTCTAATCAAAGAGTGGGATTATTTACCTTAGGTGAAAAAAGGAGACATGATGGAAGCCTATAGAATAATGAAGGGACAGAAAGGGTTAATAGGAGTCTCTGATAACCTTTTTTCATACTACGAGAATAAGGAGACATGAAATGAAATTGAAAAGATGGTAAATTCAATACTGATTTTTTTTTTTTAATCACACAACAAAACTAGCAGGGGGAATTCATTGCTACAAGCTATCTTTGACAGCTAGAGCTTAGCAGGATGCAGAAGGGGATTTGCTTTGTGAATAACAAGAATATCCCATTATTGTAAATATTAAAATTTGGGGGTTTGGAAGGGTTGTAAACCTACATGTGTGGGACTTAAGTCACATACCTATAGGGGCTTAAGAGGGGCAAAGATTTCCATAGCACTCTACTGCAAGGTTTCTTGCTCCTTTGTCTGAAATATCTGGTACAAGTCTTTGGCCTGGTCTACACTGGGGGGCAGGGAGGCGGGGTCAATGTAAGATACACAACATCAGCTAGGGGAATAGCATAGCTAAAGTCAATGTATCTTATTTCGACTTACTTCCTGTCCTCATGGCATGGGATGGACGGCCATGGCTCCCCTGTCGACTCCCCTACCGCCACTCACCCTGATGGAGTTCCGGAGTTGATGGGAGCGTGTTTGGAGATCGACATATCATGTCTAGACAAGACATGATATATTGATCCCCGATAAATCGATCGCTACCCACCAATCCGGCGGGTAGTGTAGACATACCCTTTGTTAGTGACAGGACTCTGGCCTAGATGAACAACTGCTCTGATTCAATATAGTTGTTTCTGTGAATCTGTACTATATCAGATCCTACCCAAGTCTCTAATGGTAATTACCTGATTAAGTTCTAACAGATACCGCTGAAGGCCTTTTCAGTACAGGGTGTTGGGAGTCAAGGGAAAGACGTATACAGCTACTAGAGATTGCACTGTGCTTGACCATTGTCATGAAAAGTGAAGTATAATTTACCGAAATCCTAAACAAACATCACCCCACACCTATCTTTGGTTATCAACGGTGAAGAGCTGCTGCATCTCCTGTTGACTTCCCAGCCCTTGTAACAATCAGATCACTAGTGACCTTGACAGGGAATTTAGAAACTTTTGAAACTCACATTGCATTCGGGGCATAAGTCATATTGACATTCCTGATAACAGCTAACAAATGTGGGATCCTCCTGAGAACACATCTTGTCCAATGTCTTCCAGAGCCAAACAGAAGAACTGCTGATCTTGTTGCAATGTTGAATGTTCTTGCAGTACAATAGTGTAGTCCGGGGTAGTCACGAGGGGGCCAAATCTGCACTGCCAGACACTTTTGAATGGACTGTGAAATCTTTGTATTTACTTACTGTTCTCATTGTTTTTTTTGTTTTTTCTCTGGAGTCTGGACCTTGATTATACCTTGACCAAGGAATTTGGACCTTGACAAAAAATAGTTTACCTGTGTTGTAGCCCTTGCTCTCCATTGATTAACTATCTTTTCCCTATGGAATCTTGGCTACTCTTTGTGTATTCAGGTGTAGAGGCTTAATTTTAAAATAGCTTTGATGAAGTCCTTCATCACTACTGTAGGTCTGTGTCATTTTCATTTCCCGTTCTGAATTCCTTGGATTTAAGAAAAGCATTAAGGGGCTCTATATTTAGAACAGGCTGCAAGCTGCCTGAAGACTTTGACAGTAAATAATGAGCTTAATGGGGCTTCCTGATACATCTTAGAAATTTCTTATCTCTCTTAGTTTAAACCTTTGCTGATTTCATCCTCCAAGTGATGGGCACTGCCTGGTTCAGAGTAATTGAATTTGAGTCTGAAGGGCCTCTTTGAAATGGGCTGTCTGCAAAAATCAAGTCCTAAATCTGACACCTAACATTGTACAGGCACAGGGAGCTCAATGGAGAATTCTAACAATCTGACCCCAGAGCAATTAAAATGAGTTATGCAGGGTATTTCAACTAGATACACAGCAGACCCCATGCCTCGTATATGTCAGTTATACAGAAATCTCTGGATGTTACTGTGCTAGACGCAAATGTTTCTTGAACCCTTAGGAATTTGAGAATCTCTTTTTCTTCCATTGGAATAAAGCGCCTATTTCCAGGCCTGCAGGGTCACCAGAGGCTAGACTTTGCTGCTCTAGAAAGGCTACCGTTGGTAAAAACTAAATCTTGCCTAATTTGGATTTTGGACTAGCATAATTCAAATAGCAACCTTGAGTCTGATAGATATGGGGGAAAGAACTGAGGAATTACTAGAGTATATTTACACTTACATTACTACAGCATTGCAGCTGTGCTACTGTAGCATTTCAGTAAAGACACTACCTATGCCATTGGGAGGGAATCTCCTATCAGTGTAGATCATCCACTCCCTGGGAGGTGGTAGCTAATTCGATGGAAGAATTCTTCCATCAACTTAGCACTGTCTGCATCAGGGGTTAGTTCAACCTAGCTACATTTCTCAGGGATGTGGGTTTCCACGAGCTACAAGTGCTGATCTGTGAAGAATTAACATTGCACTAATGCTGATTGCTTTTAATTAAATATGAAGGTTAAAACAAAGGACTGGAAGATCAGTTGAACTACCCTAAGGAACTCTCTCAGTTGAGATCTGCGCTAGCTAAACTTGTTTGATTTACACTGCTACAGCTCAAAGCAATGGCCGCATAAAATTCCACAGCAGGGAGGATAAATAGCAGTCATGTCCAGATGGAGAATTACAGCATATGTTACATAAAGTGAATGCTGCCTGGGTGAAGAAACAGTTATGGGGCCAACTTCAGTCCTGGGGTAATGGCGCAGTTTCACCTGCTCCTGCCAGAGTTGAATTTGAGTTCCAATGTTAAAACAGACTGTAGTGATAAGGGAGCTTGCTTTGCCCTCATGGTGTTTCTACTCTGGAGGAGGTATAGATTTAAGAATGAAAGGTTTGAGTGGTAGCCGTGTTAGTCTGTATCGGCAAAAACAACAAGGAGTCCTTGTGGCACCTTAGAGACTAATAAATTTATTTGGGAATAAGCTTTCATGGGCTAAAACCAACTTCATCAGATGCATGGAGTGGAACATACAGTAGGGAGGTATAAATACACAGCATGTGAAAAGATGGGATTTGCCTTACCAATTGGGGGGGATAGTGCTAACGAGCCAATTCAATTTAAGTTGGAAGTAGGCAATTCTCAACAGTTGACAAGAAGGAGTGGAAATCAATTTTGTAGTGGTAATGAGGCCAATGGAAACAAGGTGGCCCACTTGAAACAGTTGACAAGAAGGTGTGAGTATTTAGCAAGGGACAGACTTACATTGTCATCAATTTGTCTGTCACGGCTTCTTTATTGGGGATCTGCCTCCATAATACTCTTCTAATTGGTTAAGTCCTCCTACCTGTAGAGGGGGTAGGAGTTGAAAGACCATAAACTGCTGCTTCAGCTGTTAGCCTGGCAGTGTCTGCAGAGCTGCTCTACACCTGTTGCGTGGGTGCTTTCTTCACCTACAGAGATGCCTAATGACTAGTTATTTGGAGAAGACTTGAGAGGAAGTTTGTTTCAATGGTTAGGGGACTAAACTGGTTCTTAGGAAGCCTCTGGTGGAGCAGGGGATTGAATCTGGGTCTACTGTTGGCAAGTCTCTCTGTCTCTCATATCCTCATATGTAAGATGGGTATAAGGCACTTCCATACACCACAAGAGTGTGGTAAGGACAGAGGCATTGGATTGTGAGGTGCTCAGACACTCCTGTCGTATTCTATCTGTTGTTTTGAGCTTGTGTCCCAGTTTATCACCACTCGTGATCACGTTTCCATAGCACATTACTTGAAATAGTTCCAAAAGGTCACCACCTTACTCTTGTATGCTGTCTTCCTGTCAATGTTACTGTGCTACTGGCTTTCTACGAAGAATCGTGACATGCATGTCTCTTGAGATATTCTTTCTATACTATTTGTACCATTAACATGATGTAGTCCTGCACTAGGCAGCCAGAAGGACAGCTGCCACAACAACAAAAGGATTATTGTGACCACAGAGGATGTGAAGCACAGAAAATTACTGACAAAATGAATGAGTAAATCTTTTAAATTACTACTTAGCAAGATTACGATGGGATGAATCCTTACCTTGTCTGAATATGGACTGTAGGGGAAAATTCTCACCTGTGGGGAGGTTCAACCTGAGAGTTCTGCCCTAATCCTCAAAACTGTAAGGCTTTAAGTGAGATTTAAATGGTGCAGAGGCACTGTGTTGGCCATCTGCGGAGTGCTGGACTTCACCCTGAAAGATTTAGTCCTATGGAGATACAGCAACAGTACTGTAGGTCACACCAGGGATTAGCTGCAACCTCATTTCTTACTTAAATGGATAAACATTACTGGAAATAGAGCTCACTCTGCATGGTGTCTCGGAAAAGCCCTTGCTAAGCTTTCTCTTCATGCAAACTTCTTCAGCAATATTACTGAAGTGGAATTAAAAACAATCTGGAGTGGAGGAGATAAGAGAGCACTTTAATAAGTTCACAGATAAAAGTAATTCTCAAACTGGTAGACAACTAGCATAATACATCCGTTGGATAGTCAAGGGCATGTATAACTATTTTTCAACAAGTCATTATAGTAATGGACTTCCTTTGTCATTCTTTATGTAAAGATAATATGTCGCCGCTCTGGAGATGAAAAATGAGGCCTTGTGCTAGTAGCTGCAACATGAGAGAATAATGAGATTTGGTTTGGGTGGAATGAAAGTAAGACATGAGAGGAGTTTGTTGCATTTCACACTCAATTTTTGTTGACACTCCACAGGGGAGTTTTTCAAAGCCCAAAAAGGTGCAGGCAAGTCTCATCTTATGCGCATTTAACATGTGCGAATTCAGCTTTGTGTGGTCGGCAAAAACAAACAAACAAAAATAACAATTTAAATACTGTACCTCTAGTGCGGGCAATTCTGCCCGCCATTACACTCAATGTAATTTTGACTATACTCGATTTTCTCTTTACGTGCTAACAGCGGTATGTAACCCCAGCGTAAGATGAGACTTGCCTGTATTCATTTGATCTTATGCTTTCTTTCACATATAGTGCCACTCTCCCACCAGCACAATCTGTTCTGGCCTTCCTATATTTAGACTAGAAATACATATTTGTACCTTAACAATGAGATTAACAAACCAGTGGAGCAAACAATCGAGGATTATGATGGAGTGGAGACAATAAATAACAATTCCTGATTTACACCTCCTCATAACAGAAGAACTAGGGGTCACCCAATGAAGTTAATAGGTAGCAGGTTTAAAGCAAACAAAAGGAAGTATTTCATCACCCTGACCTTAGACAGTGATATTGCACTACAGTAGGGTTACCAGATAGCAAGGGTGAAAAATCAAGATGGGGTGGGCGGTAACTGACACCAATATAAGACAAAGCCCCAAATATCGGGACTGTCCCTATAAAATCTGGACATCTGGTCACCCTACACTACAGCTGTAACCCTATTTTCATTTACTTCCCCATGTCTTCATCTCACTGATGTGTGTCAAAATAACACAGTGAGTTGACTGACAATGCAGTGCCCATCCAATTGGATGCACTTAGCTGCTAAGAAGTGGAGAGGCCACTTCTTCTTTCTCCTTGAAAACCTGTCATGAATTACACTTAACTCATTCCACAGTTTATGGGCCTCAGCCCTGTGCTAAAAAGCACAGGAACATGCCCTCCTGTGAAGCTGTTCTGACCACTTCTCCTTTGTTAGACCCAAGAGGTCTGGGTATTTCGGCCCCCAAACTCTCCTGTCTACTCTCCAGCCCAACTTCTGGATGTTTGCTCATGACCAGTTGCCATGGTTTACGGAGGTTAATGCAGTCATTGTGGGAAATAGGTTTTGTAAGAAGTGGTGGAATGCTGAATGTGCCGTTGTTGTCGCTCTGTCGGTCCCAGGATATTAGAGAGACAAATATTAGAGGAACGCTGAGACACTTGAGATAGGAAATGAAATTTTGGCTTTCCACTAGTCTTGCCTGCATAGTGAGGGAGAAATCCTCCAACCCCACGTCTTTTAGTTGAACTGCAAATAGTGTAAATCAACATATTCTGTTGCACTTTTCAACCAAGGTTCTCAATGTTTACAGGTTTCAGAGGGAAATTGAACCCTGGTGCAGAAACCTTGAACAAGAACAATAATGTGTGATTTACATCCCACTTTAGCCCACTAGTGCATGGACCTTGTGGAAGTGTGCAGTAAAGGGGTAAATCTCACCCATTATTGAACTAATCCTCACAACGTTCTTGGGAGGTCTCATAGAACACCTAAGACCTAGTTCTCTGACTGTTCCTAGTTTCTTTCAGTACCATCCATCCTTTCATATCGCAATAGCCTGTCTCCTGGCACATCTGCTTTCAGTCCCATCCAGAACCTGCACACGTAGAGGTACACAGAAATGAAAACGAAGAGGCTAAGTATTTGTTTGGCCTTTTTAGCTTTGAAAAAAGGGGCTATCACAACTTCCAGCAAAGGTTCTAAATTGCTATTTTTCTGAACTGGTTCACTCATTTCTAAACAGCAACATCTGTACAGAACAGAAGCTTTAAAGCCCCAAGATGCAGTGTTCTTTTCTGTAGACATTAAAGGTACTTATTCACTCAGATTTTGTGTTCTTTCTTCTGCTGATAGCTACAAATTTTCCATTCACGCAAAACTAATTCAGACAGAGCAGACAAATAAAGGAAATTTAACCCAAGTGTTCTTCAGCTGAAGGTAGAAAAGTCACTTTTCCCCCACTGACTTTGACAAATGGTGTATATTAGTCCTAAGCTAATACAAGGCTTGTCAACTGCCCTGGGGACTCAACAGTTGGATGTAAATTTCAGACACATTTGCAGCCAATAATATAGACGACTCTTGAACTGATTCCGGGGCTGCAAATACAAATTTCAACGTATCAGTTTTACTGTTGAGTACTTGGTTTTACATAAGGTTTCATAACTGACATGTGAAAGCTAACCATATTATATTCGCTTATGCCGAAAGAAAAACTACATCTGAAATATAGGACATGGTCTGAAATTAAGCTTGTTTCCTTAGTATAATCACTGCAATCAACAACGAGCATTGGTTGCTGTCAGCCCAGTAGCTGGTGATAGATGAGAACTTTGCAGAGTGACTCATCATGTACTAAACCCAGAACTTAATTCTTGAGAAAATGATACCTCGTGTGTGCTGCCTGACCTATTCTATGGGCCTTAAAAGTGCATAAAGAACACCGCTAGCTGCGGGGGTGTAAACAGTCTCCAGTATGAGAGGGGAGAACTCTGAACAAGAGATGTCCCTCTTAGGGAAGGGGAGTAGTTAAACTACCAAGTGGAGAGCTGCATGTTCTGAGTTACCACCCCCCCAAGTTAGAGTCTTCTAACTATGTCAGTTACACGCTCTCTCTTCTAGTATCCTTCTTTCATGTAACCATTAGCTTCAAAAGCAGTTCCTGTAGTAATGACGCCGGCTTTTTAATTGTATACGGAATAGCTGACATTGTGACATCTTCGCAGAAGTATTGGGAAATGTGGAAAAGCAGAATTGGAATGTGAGGACAAGGCAAAAAACCAGGAATACCTGGGTTTGGAGCACTCTAGCTAGGATCTGGATGTTAGAGGAGGACTACTGTATAGAAAATCTGATGAGACTTTTAAACTGATTGCTCCTCCTTGGTGGGTTTGAGAAAACCCGAAGGCAGCAGTAAGAAGTCAATATTTTCATTCCCATTTTATCCCCCTGTCCTTACTGCCAGTTCCAAGTTGCTGGCAAACTTTCTCAATAGGCAGATGGCAGCATCTCTCTTGGGCACCTCTTTGGCATTGAAAGGTTTCTTCATTTGCACAGTTGAAGCACTTGTTGACTTCTTTCACTACAGGACCAGTAGCGTAGATGATTGCACATAGCAATGATTATCTTTGAGCTGGGCTGGAATTTTTCAAGTGAAAAATTTTCCCACTGAAAAAAGTGTTTACTTGAAAATGACTTTCTGCAGGAAAACATAGCTTGGCATTTTCGTATGGGGATTTTCAAAAATGCAACAAAACAAAAATCAAGAGAAAATTCTTCATGTTTTTCTGTTTAGCTCCCCCCCACACTTTCCTATCTAATTTTCCATTGGTGCAATTTAGTGGGTCTCTATGGCTGTTTTTTGTGTTTTTTTCCCCTTACCCTAATGCTTCCAAATATCTCCAGCTTGAGGAAAAGCTGGTAGCAAAAGGAAAACTGTAATTTTATATTTTTGCCACGCTGTGACTTCTTGAAAGGTGGAGAAGTACATAAGAATGGCCATACTGGGTCAGACCAAAGGGTCATCTAGCCCAGTACTCTGAATTCCAATCAGAGCCAGATGCTTCAGAGGGAATGAACAGAACAGGCCAATTTTGAATGATTCATTCCCTGTTGTCAAATCCCATCTTCTGGCAGTTGGAGGTTTAGAGACACCCAGAGCATGGGGTGGGTCCCTGACCATCTTGGCTAATAGCCACTGATGGACCTGTCCTCCATGAACTTATCTAATTCTTTTTTGAACCCATTTATAGTTTTGGTCTTCATAACAAACCGTGGCAATGAGTTCCACAGGCTGACTGCGTGTTGTGTGGAGTACTTCGTTTTGTTTGTTTGACACCTGCTGCCTACTAATTTCATTGGGTGACCCCTAGTTCTTGTGTTCTGTGAAGGGGTAAATAACACTTATTCACTTTCTCCACACCAATCATGATTTTATAGACTCTATCATTTTCCTCATTATTCAGCTCTTTTCTAAGCTGAATTGTCCCAGCCTTTTTAATATCTCATTACAGAGAAGCTGTTCCACACCCCTAATCATTTTTGCTGGTCTTCTCTGCACCTTTTCGAATTCCAATATTCCTTTTTTTTGAACTGGGATGACCAGAACTACATAAGATATTCAAGGTGTGGGTGTACCAGGGATTTATATAGAGATATTATAATTTTTACTGTCTTATTATTGTACTGTCTTCCAGTTATTGAGTGGGGGAAGGGAAGTGTGTGTATGGGGGCCCTAGACACTCACTCTGTTGCATTTGGTGGGGAGGCAGAAGGAGCAGAGGGTGGAGATGACAAAACTTTTAAAAAGTGAGTGTTTGAAAAAATGCATTTGAAATTAATTTGCCAGGAATGCTGCTTTTTGGGTGGGAATTTTTTGCTGCACTTGCTATGTGGGTGAAATCCCATCTGCAGTAAATGTTTAAAACCATCTTAACCAAGGTGAACAGTCCTGAATGAACACAGATGCATGGATGGAGATAGTCCTTTTTCAAGCAGTTAAAATGGCTGCCTACATCCTAAAGGCTTTAGCCCCCTTCTCCAGATCTCCCCGTCCCTTTCCAAATCTTAGTCCCGATAGCACAGCTTGAGGAGGACGGATACACGCAAAACCCAAACATAACCCGTGTCCCTTCACAAAACAAATGCCAGCTCTTCCCAGCCTCTGCTCTTGCAGCTCACTGTGCAGAGAGATCTGTGGACATAAATCCTGCGTAGCGCATTCACTTCCCTCAGTCCATGATAATGGAGAAATGATTCACATTTATAGCTTCAGGAAGAGAACGTGCTTAGCATTGATCCCACAGTGCACTTCACCCCAGGCTTTGGAAAACAAGGCTACAGTGACGTACTATTCAGCATGGACAGCCAGCAGCTCTTGGCATTCACTATTCCCTATTTGAAAGTCGATGGTGTGGACTAGATCGCTAGCACCCTGGTGCTTAGGGTGAGCACTCCATTAGCACATAGCATCCCTGACGATGCCATTAATACCGGGAGGTGTTCATTTTGATAAGGGGGCAGGGATTTATATTTGTGTAGATGGAAAGACTATCTTCCTAGAGCTGGGTGAATATCGCTGAACAGCATGAAGGTTTGAAATAGCAGCTTGCTTGCATCATGCTCGTCATTATTCATGGCTGAAGAATAAGTGTGCGTGCATGTGTGTGTGTGTGTGTGTTTTGTTCACACATGCTCAGGTAACTTGGCTGCATGTGGAGACAGGATATTCGGCAGGAAAGGCTATTCTAAACACAGCATTTGTCTGCTGATTGTTGCTGCATAAAGTGTGGCAGGGAGCAGCAATACCACCATGTGACTTAGCGACTCGTTGTAGGAGTGGTTATTTAGCCATTTAGTTTTGAAATTGCAGCTTATGAGCAAATCGACACCTGAAACTGACTCACACCGTCTTTTTAACAAACAAAATAAGTTCAGGTTAAAAACCGTCTTGACCAACAAATTGGATAACAAACCACTTGATTGGCTTAGTTTTTGTCCCCAGCGTCCTTTGTAGGGGTATTACGAAATGGCATTAGTTGACACATGAATCTGGACACTGAAAATTCTAAATCATATTGTTTGGGGGTTTTAAAAGCAGGGCTGAGAGTAACTTGGTGGATCTCTGCAAAATTTTGAGCTGGATGTGAAATCCACATCCCCCTTTATTACTGGGTGAACCTAAAACTTGGAATCTCCAAACTTCACTGTGTTTGTGATTCAGATCTGGTTTTTGTGGCTTGAGACACTCTTTGCTATTGATGTTTGAAGGATCCATATTTTCCTGTAGACCTCAGAAGATATTGCTTAAGGGAACAGAGCAACTCTGTCCCGCAGTGACTGTACGTGTGAGTTTCTCCACAGTCACAGCTCCAAGAGATGCTTTCACAGCTGATGTCAATCAGTACAATGCTACTGATTAACAGCTGTGGAGGATGTAGCCCAATGTGTCCAAATACAAGCCTGGTTTTCATTTATACAAAGATCTGCATGCGGTCGTCTTTGTTTCACCCGTCATCGGGGTATTGCACAGTGAGCGGACAGCTTCAGTAGCTCAGCAGTAATGAGCTTGACGTATTGCTTTCTGTCAAGAGCTCTTCCTAGTTGCTGGATGAAATGCAGCATTTCAACAATTGAGGCCAAACCTCATTTTGTGCAGGCACTTGATTTAATCTAACCGTGTGAATCTAGCTCTCCTTAAGGAGTCTTTCAATCTGTGTTTCATTTTGCTCACAAATGAAAATCTCTTCTTCATTCCTCCCACTCCTTCAGATCAAATCAGGGGGAAAAGCTTTTAACAAAGACAATGATTTGGACCAAGAGATAATGACATTTTGTGTGTGTTTGTGTCTGTCTGTCTGAAGGCTTTTTTTTTATATGCCAAAGAAAGTTGATATAATGCAAAATGAACAATAGTGGGAATGAAAATCAGGCCCTTACTCATCCTTCCTTATAATATAGGGACACTCAGCAATGTTTAAATTTGCTACCTGTCATACTAAAAAGCAGTGTTTCCTGTGATCTTAATGCAGAATTAGCTTGTAGCACTCACTGCCCCAAGGTAAGCCAAGACTGAAAAGAGGCAGTGCTCCAGGAAGATTGGATGTTCTCCCTATCCACGCAGTCACCTTTTACCAACCCTTGCTATTGTTACTCTGGACGAGTGTTGGAAAGAGTCAAAACCCTCTAGCTTTGGGTGATTTTGTAACCCCTGGGAGTTGGTTTGGGTTGAGGAGCTCCCTGAGGGCAGACTAACCTAGAACTGCTGCAGCTAGGTAGCTTGCACTTCCTACTCAGTCACGTGGTTCTGGCCATTGGCAGACAGCTAGCTGGACCAATGGTCTGACCCAGTGCGACAAGTGCTACAAATGATGCTCAAGACAATCCTGTCCTGGTTAATGTGACCAGCATGCATTTTATCCTCTAACCCAAGATAAACAGTAGATGTTGCTTGAAAAGTTTGGCAGCTGCTCTGAGGTGTAGTCAAATAACGCTTCCTGCAGGGACTGTCTTTTTATTCTGCATTTGTACAGCACCTAGCACATTGTGGGCCCTTGCTAGGGTTCCTAGGTGCTACATGTCATCAATAATTAGTTTGTGAACTTGAACAACTTCTGGCCTGACTCCACTGTGAACAATGAGGTGGGTGGGAGGAGTACATGCCCACAGATCTTGGCTGAGGGTGCATGGGATATAACCAGCACTCCTGGCCACATTCCAGCTCCGGAGTGGATATGCAATATTTCACAGCTTCCTCCTCCCTTCACGGGAGCAGCTCTTTTTTGGAGGGAGGGGAGTGCTCTCAGAGAGCAGCAGGAGCACAGCAGGGGTGGAAGGGGAGGAGCCTTTGGGACATCAATGTGTGCGATCATTGCTTCATGTATTGCCAAATATTTGCAAGATTTGTAGGCCAACCCCTGCGCTAATCTGGGGAAAGAGAAGTTACTCCTACGCTCCACACAGAGGAAGTAAACAATTTAGCATGAAGGATAAGGTCACACCTGGAGGTCTCTGCTGAGCTCAGACCTCATTGTATTAGCCACTACACAAACACATGGGAATGCACGTGACCTGCCCCAAAGAGGAAAGTCTTGAGAAGACAAAGGGTAGGGAGGGCAGAAAGAGGAAACGGTTTACTCAAGGTCAATGGCAGAGTTGCGAACAGGGCCCAAGTTCCCTGCTCCCCAAGCCAAAGTCCTTTCCACGAGAGCTGACTGCCTCCCCAGCTAGAATGCCCATTAGGCAGGTACTTCCCGATGGGGCAGATGGAGCCCTAGGCTAGTAATTCTCTTTGCTTTTAAGCTGCTCATATGCCCTGGGCCATGGCTGGCTACAGAGTAGCCAGTCTCCCTTCTCTGTATGGCCCAGGAGAGATCCTGCCCTGCTGTTTGGAGTGGAGGGGGAAGAGGCTCTTTCCCTGCCTCCCCTTGCCCTGTCCATCACAGTCAGGACCGGCTCCAGGCACCAGTCAAGCAAGCTCGTGCTTGGGGCAGCAGATTCTAAGGGCGGCTTCCATCCAATCCTAGGACGGCAAGGCCATCATTTCTTTTTCTTTTTCTTTTTTTGTTCTCTGCTCTGGCCACTCTGTAGGGGGCGGTGGTGCGGAGGAGGGGAGCGACCTGCTGGGAGCTGGCTGCACGATCTGTCTGCCCCAGCCGGTGCCAGGTCTGCAGCAACCCGGCAGCCTGCATCCTTCCCTCCCCGCCGACCGGAGCAGTGCAGAGCCCTCCAGGCAAGCGGCGTGGCAGGAGGGGCTGAGTGGTGAGCGCCCTGGCTGAAGGAAGCCCTGGCTGCCCCTTCTCTCTCTCCCCCACAGTCGCGCCACCTCCCCCTGCTAGCCGGGATGCGCACTCCACTGCCTGGGGCACGTCTGCAGTGCAGGGAGTCCCGCTAGCGGAAAGTTTGCACCCTGGCTCCAGCTGCCCCGCAGGTTTTTTTTTTGGGAAGGGGGGTGGCAAAAAAGCCAGAGCCAGCCCTGATCACAGTGCAGGGTCTGTCTTAGGGTTTTCCCAAATTATTGCACCTTTGAACGTCTTGAGAAGTTTAAAAACAAACCCGGCTTTTCCTGCTCCTGAGGCCGGGACTGCCGTGAATCACTCTGAACTCCTTGGGGTCTCTCGCAATGTGTCAAAGCACCGGCTATGTCAGCAGCCTGTACTGCAGCTGTTAATAATCTCAGGTCCTGGTGCAGATTTCAGTTCTCTTGACTAATCGACTGATGTATCCATTTGGCATGGAGGGACCCTTCCCTGGGAAGTAACAGGCCTTTTTAATTCTGTTCCTTTCGCAGCAAAGGGCTCCAAGCCTGCAAATCAGCAGCTGTAGGCTTTTCTGAGCTTTAGTTGCTGGGTCTATGCATTTCACAATCTCAGCTCACGTAAATCAATGGAGTGCCATTGATATCACGCGGGGGCTCTGGCCCATTAAGATTCGCCATTTCAATAAATGGCTTATGGACCCTGAAGGGCCTCGTACCAATTGCTCGCTCCACAGACAATTACTGAGCAGGAGATATTTATTGATGACTTACAAGGTCAGTTTCCCTTCTTGCTAATATTCCCTGCTATTAGCCAGCGCTTCCCAGCTCCGGTAATGCTTTTTAACACCCAGGTGCTTGTATTGTGTAGTCCAATTCAGTAACCTTGTGAGTCCCCCTTGTGCTCTCGTCAGAGAAGCTTTGACGGGAGGGGGGGATGCCTGCGTTATTCAGCCTAAAAATGGAGGCATTTAGAATCCGTGAATACGGAACACAAAGAGCATTAATCAGCGAGACACATTGCAGAAGTCATTTAAAAAAATCACTGTGCAAATTACAGTCTTGCAATATCCTAATTAGGACTCTTAATTAGCTCAGTCTGATCGCAATTAAAATATTCAAGATTGCTCAGAAAAGGAAATGGCTCTTCCCTTCGTTCTCCAGGAGGTCTGACTTCCCTTTTGTCTGTGGGATGTTTTAAAGAAGCGTAATTCATGGAATGAATGGCGGTTTTGCCCAGTGATAGTCCGTCCCTATTTTTCCTAGGTCCTTTTGGTTAATTACAGAGAAGAATAATCCCAGTGTAGCTGTTTGTTAGGGAATACAGTTATAATCTTGCAAAGTGCTATTTATCTGCCCTTTGCATTTGGTTCCCAGCGGGACTCCCTGGTTGGTGCTAGAAAGAGCTGCAGACAAGACAACATTATGCATCAGGCACTGATATTTTTTAATGTGATGGGAAACAGCTTTTTCTGATGTGGTTCTGGCCATGGCAAAGGGCAATATTTTCAGTGCTAAAATTCCTCCGGACAGTAAGGCTGCATTTCATGGTGATCCCAGTTCTTTGTGCCTGAAGAAATCCTTTGTACTGACAGGCGTATGCTTCACTTGTACTAAATCCAGCCTCTGTACAGACAGGCCTCCTTTGAAAGGGGGCTAGCAGTTAAAGTAAGCCTGCCCTCTGTGCATGGCTTGGGGAAGTGGGCTTCACCCAGTGAGGCATATATAGAGGGGAGCACATGGGAAATCATCCCCCTCCTGTGTCCCAGTCTGGAGGAGTGGCAGTGCAGATGCGCTGGCTTGCAGCAGTTAGGTAAGGTTTGCCTCTTCATTATATGCAGCATCCACCTCCACTGAATTGGATGCTGTGCCCATTGCAGACTGCCATGGATCTGCTGCAATGAGGAGAAGTAAAAGAGGGGAAGAGATTATCCAAAAACTCTGCCAACAGTGGACTGTGACCTGCACCCTAAGATGACGGTGGGTCGGTGTCACAGAGTCCACTCACCGCAGGTGACACTTCATCCTGGCTGCTCTGGGGATTAGCTCCTTCCAGATCCGAAACCCTCTTCTGCTGCTTGCTGCTCACCCTACTGCCACTCTCCCTGTCTCTGCAACTCCTTCTTCATGAGTTAGCCTTCTGGCCAGGTCACTAGGCATTTTTCCCCTTTCTGGAATATCAGTCTTTCCTCGCTAGCAGTCTCAGGCAGCCTTCCTGTACACTGCTCCTTGGTGCCACTTCCCCAGTGGCTGGCAGGGTAACCCAGGACCTCTCCATGGGTTCCAGCTCAGGGACCTGCTAGTCAGCAGCCAAGGTCTGCACCATCTTGAACCTTGCTGCCTTTTCCCTGAGCCCTTTCCTTACCTTTAGGCTCTCCCCCCACTTCCCTGGGTTTGCCAGCCTCAAAATTCCCTTCTCCCAGGCAGTGGCTGCTGCCTACCTCCCTGCAGCTCCTCTCTCTGCTCCAACTTCCCGTCTTTATAAACTCCACCTCCACGTTAGGGCGGTGACTTTCCCCTCAGCAGGGCTTTCCTCTTAGCCTTAATTCTTCCAGTTTGCAGCCTGTTATGTTAATCATCCCATTGGGCCTCAATTAACCCCTTCAGAGCGAGTGTGGGGTGGACGGGGCGGCTCCAGACCCCAGCATGCCAAGCACGTGCTTGGGGCGGCATGCTGTTGGGGCGCTCTGCCGGTCACCGGGAAGGCAGCAGGTGGCTCCGGTGGACCTCCCGCAGGCATTCCTGTGAAGGGTCCGCTGGTCCCACGGCTCCGGTGGACCTCCTGCAGGTATGCCTGCAGAGGGTCCGCTGGTCCCGGGTGGCTCCGGTGGAGCCACGGGACCAGTGGACCCTCCACAGGCCCGCCTATGGGAGGTCCACCAGAGCAGCAGGACCAGCGACCAGCAGAGCGCCTCCGACGGCATGACGCCCTGCTTGGGGCGGCGAAATGTCTAGAGCCGCCCCTGGGGGTGGAACACCTTATCACATACCGTAACTCTCAGTGACTGTCATCAACTCTTCCTTGCTGCCTTTCTAAAAGGAAAAGGATACCTTGGACTTGCTTACACAGGGAAATTGACTGCAATAGCTGTTCCACAACCGCTCCCTGTGTGCACAGCTGTATTCCAGAATAGATTCAAGGCCACTGTATCATCTTCTGACACCGGCCATAGGACTTCCCTGAATGAATTCCTGTTTGAAGCACCTCTCTTAGAAAAACATCCAATCTCGGTTTAAAAATCTCCGGTGATGTAGAATCCACTGCAGCGTTTAAAGTGGAGTAAGCTAAAGTGGAAAAAGGGACTCTTGCTCTGCAAAAAGTGTCCCCACAGGAGTTACTGTGGAATGGCCTGCCTTATTCTAGAATAACTTCCCTGTGTAAACCCTACCTTACTCTGGAATAACTTTCCTGTGTAAACGAGGCCCTAGTATTTGGGGGAGGAGTGTTTCTTCCTCCAAATCACTGACAACTGCTTTTCTTTTCTTTTTGCTTGTAAAGCAAAGCAACTTCAGTTGTCCTACTAAAGCAATGCTGTGGCGTTCCCATTCAAGAAGCAAGAAGAGACAAATACACATGAGCAATTACTCAAGTTTAAATTATTTTGCTTTCCACTTTTACTGTGATGCTGTTCCTTCACACAGACTTCTGTAAAGTTAATGGAATGCTCCTGAGTCCTGCCCCTCCGCCCTTCAGGGTTTTTAGAAATTTTGCATTCGCTCGCTGTGTTTTGTAACTGAAAAGCACTTAGCAGTCCCAGAGAAGCAGAACCACTGAATCATGCTAGCATACAGTGCAATTTAGAACCACCTTTGGGTGAGAGTATGTTCAGTGGTGGGGAAATTACAGGGTAGTCACACAAGCCACGTGATTTGTAATGGTTGAATTTACTTCTTATTTCCTGCTTCATTGCTTTGGGGATTATCATTCCAAGAGGTTTTGGATCTGTGCTCTTTCCTGCTTCAGATCAAATACCAGAAATGTCATGGACACCGTTTATATTCTTCAGTCTCCTTCTAACCCTGTATGTCATCATGAAAGGAGATTCCCCCTGGGTTTTTAGGCCTGGACCCTGCATTAGAGAAGTCTATGGTGTCCCTGTGCACCCCCTGGTGGCCCAGCATGGTGCTGTAAGTTATGCCCCACCTAAACTCGGGGACAGCCACATGTCACTTCAACAGCACAGGCAAGAAGAAGCCAGTACAAATTAAGCAATTAACATGTTTTCTTTTTAAATCAAGTTTCAGGACAGGAATTATTGCAACAATTAATCAGGACCCTGTTTCAGGGCCCCCAAGCCTACAGCCCACCTCAAAGTCTCTGCGGCAGCTTGTCTCCTGGGGCCTGAGAAAGCAGCTGCCAGCCACTGCAGCCTGCTTGGCTTCTACTCTCCCCATAGCTTCCTGTTCCTGTATTGAAATAGCTCAGCCCATGGGCTGGGTCTCCTGGGGCTGTAGGCACCAGCTCAGGCTGTCCCTACAAGGGGTAGCCCACCTTTCCCATACAACCTTTCACGGTTGGTTGTTGACGTTAATGGAAAAACAGCCAAGGCTTTTTACAACTTCCTTCTCTGGGGGAGGCTAATGAGAAGTTGCCTCTCTATTTGACTGAAATGTAACCGGCCAAACTGCAAGAAACAGTCGTTACCCTCATGGTGAGGGGCAAAAACGCTGGGAACAGAAGTATCCTTATTCTGACTCAGGTGAAACCATCAGATTACTACAGGGGGTAAATTCCAGCTGCTTTAGACAACTCAGCTATCTAACTGGGTAAAGCTATCTCTGTGCCCATTCAATCCGCAGCATGATTAGCCTCTCCAAGGACAGACAACTAACTTACAGTCTGTGTTGGTGTATGGGGTGTTGATATGGACACTTGCCCACCGGGAACTAGATTGAATTAACTTAGATGCCCAGACAAAGAGAACCAGCCCAGCATTCTCAGGATTTTATTAATTGACAGCCAATAGATTGTGGAGCCCTACTCCTGGCTCCACAACTAAGGTAAAAAACCAGAATAAGATGGAGACCTGTCTGGTAGCTTCTGCAGACAGGCACTGATTAGATCTGCTCATGCTCACACTGACATCAGCAGGCAATCTCCCATTATGTTTGTAGTCCAGGATCTGTCTCTGAAGCAGCAGATCAGCTACACTGGCAATACTTGCAGGCGCTGGGAACTGAGTTGGGAGGGAATGGAGCAAACCATGCCAGTCAGGAGCAAAAATTCAGTCTAATTTCCTGGTAAGTGTGACTGTAACTGCAACCGAGGCTGCCTGGGTTTGTGTAAGTCAGATCTAAAACCTCTCTGAATGATAATCCCCAAAGCAATGAAGGAGGAAATAAGAAGTAAATTCAGGCATTACAAATCACGTGGCTTGTGTGATTACTCTGGGGAACTGACTTTGTCAAAATGCCAATGGTGTAAACAAATTCCCAGCTGATGTTAAGACAGGCCACGTCCAGACTACCCGCCGTATCGGCGGGTTAAAATCGATTGCTCGGGGATCGATATGTCACGTCTAATCTAGACGCGATATATCGATCCCCGAGCGCGCTTATATCGATTCCGGAACTCCATCAACCCCAACGGAGTTCCGGAATCGACAGGGAGAGCCGCGAACATCGATCCCGCGCGGTGAGGACGGGTGAGTAATCCGATCTTAGATATTTGACTTCAGCTATGTTATTCATGTAGCTGAAGTTGCGTATCTAAGATCGATTTCCCCCCCGTAGTGTGGACCAGCCCACAGTGGCAACACCAAACTCTATTGTTTTGTGGGTGAGTGAACTTCAGCTAACACTCGAATATCAAGGTATGTTGTCAACAGGCCTTTAGACCAGTGGCTCTCAAACTAGGGCCGCTGTTTGTTCAGGGAAAGCCTCTGGCGGGCCAGGCTGGTTTGTTTACCTGTCGCATCCACAGCCAGCACGTCCCTTGGCCCGCACTGCTTCCTGCAGCCCCTGTTGGCCTGGAACAGCGAACCACGGTCAGCGGGAGCTGCGATCAGCCGAACCTGCGGATGCGGCAGGTAAACAAACCGGCCTGCCCCACCAGGGTGCTTACCCTGAACAAGTGGCGGCCCTAGTTTGAGAACCACTGCATTAGAATACAAGCACAAAGATATTCTAGCTATGCTTGTTCTAACACCTCCCAGGGCCAGCCGCACAGAAACAAATGCCTCCCAGTTAGGACTGTCGTTATCTGTTACATGCTGGTCTGGAAAGTGCTAAACTCAGAGGAAAATGAACCAAGCAGACTCGCCATCCTATGGGATCTGCGTCCAGAGGGCTTGTTGTGATCAGCAGCTGTCTTGCCGTGACTTTTGATTACAACAAAGCCCTAGTCACCAACGCTTGCTCTGGCTTGTAGGCATGTGTGACTAGGGTCTATAGACAGATTTAGACTTTTGAGTCTTGTCTCTCTCCCCTGCCCACCTTCTTTCTGGAACAGGTGTGGGGTGTGGGTAGAGGTTGCTTAGCATAGTTTCCATTATGAGTGAGCATGATCTCCTTCCATTGTTACCCACCCCTCAAGCCAGCATCTTAAATGGGAGCCTTTCTCAAAATCCATCCTGCAAGACTGGTTCTCTCACTTGACAGTACATTTCTGGCTGAAGTTGTGCTTTTGTACTTTGTGTCATGTCCACTCAGTACTTTGTCGTTTCAGTTGGGCTTTGAACATTTTCCAACATCCCATGTGAGTTAAATTCTTCTGAAAATTAGCAATCTGGTTTCCTGCCTGAATGAAAGCTTTGCTTAGTTCAGCTTTATTTAAGCAACCAAAGAGCTGCCTTTGGAAAATAATTATCTACGTGATAGGAGAGAGAAAAGGTGGTGGAGGTAATATCTTTTATTGGGCAGACTTCTGTTTGTTGAAAGAAACAAGCTTTCAAGCTACACAAAGATATATTACCTCCCCCACCATATCTCTCTCATATTCTGGCACCAACAAAGCTTCAGCAACACTGCAGACCTACGTAAATATTTCACAGTGCTGCTGATCGTGATGCTGTAGCTAAGGTTGTGTCAGCACTCTTATTATTTGTATTACCGTAGCTCCTAGCAGCCCTAGTCATGGACCAGGGCCCCACTGCGCTCGGAGCTGTACAGACACAGAACAGAGAGACGATCCCTTCCCCAAGGAACTTACCATTGAAATATAAGACAAAAGACAACAGATGGACACAGCAGAGGGAGTGCAAGTGTAACCCACACACCTCCTGTGTGTGGTGTTCTGTCCCATCTAGTGGCACCGAGACCACTTAGAGCGAGAGTGTAATGAGTCTCCTCTACAGTCTTAGCTAAGAGTCAGTTGCCTTTTAGCTCATGCAGTAGAGGCTCATGTACGAAGCTTCAGAGATCCCTGGTTTGATCCTGCCTGCCGACGACCAGGATTAGGCAATGAATCAATGGCACGATTATGCTGACCAATATTGGTGGTGATATCTGTACACCTCTTAGAAGTTTCTGCTGGGTTGTAAAAGTTCATTTTTGGGTGAGGCTTGACATGCAAAATCAGCACAGGATCACTTCTCGGAGGCCTGTTTTTAAACATTAAAATAAAAAACACCCTTCTCAGCTGCGTTTAAGCTCAAGTGTGAAAACAAACAAGCCAAGAATGGGTGCTCTGCATACGCCTTTCTGGACTTCTGTAACTGAAGTGGCTGGCTTCTAAAAAGTGACGTTAAATGTTTCAGCTCCATCTGAAAGGTACAGAAAATCCATGTAAAAAGGTAAAATACTCTACAATCTTGTCTTATAGGTAGCTTTTCACTTCTTTCTCTGTGGTATGGTAGTGCTTACAGAGATCTCAATCAGGAGCCCACTATGGTAGGTGCTGTACAGATCTAGGACAGCCTCTGCCCCAGTGAGCTAACAACCAATGCTTTCTCTATCAGACAGGGGCGGCTCTAGGCATTTTGCCGCCCCAAGCACGGCAGGCAGGCTGCCTTCGGTGGCTAGCCTGCGGAGGGTCCGCTGGCCCCGTGGCTTTGGTGGACCTCCTGCAGGTGTGCCTGCGGGAGGTCCTCCGAAGCCACGGGACCAGCAGACCCTCCGCAGGCATGCCTGCAAGAGGTCCTCCGAAGCCGCGGGATCAGCGGACCCTCCGCAGGCACGCCTGCGGGAGGTCCTCCAAAGCCGCGGGATCAGCGGACCCTCCGCAGGCACGCCTGCGGGAGGTCCTCCAAAGCCGCGGGATCAGCAGACCCTCCGCAGGCATGCCTGCGGGAGGTCCTCCAAAGCCGCGGGATCAGCAGACCCTCCGCAGGCATGCCTGCGGGAGGTCCTCCGAAGCCGCGGGACCAGCGGACTCTCCGCAGGCACACCTGGAGGAGGTCCGCCGAAGCCACGGGACCAGCGGACCCTCTGCAGGCACGCCTGCGGGAGGTCCGCTGGAGCCGCGGGACCAGAGGATCCTCCACAGGCAAGCCGCTGAAGGCAGCCTGCCTGCCGTCCTCGTGGTGCTGGCAGAGCACCCCCCCGCGGCATGCTGCCCCAAGCACACGCTTGGCATGCTGGGGCCTGGAGCCGCCCCTGCTATTAGACAAGGAAAAGTACAAAGCAAAACTCAGAGCTGCTATTAAATACAATGACATAGAAGTTGGCATTTCCTGAACTTGCATATGTGCATTTTGACTTCCATAGGAACCGATGTGCAACTTGGCTTTGTGTTAATACCTTCTCAAGATGCAGATGCATCCTTAGTATTCTCACTCCACCCCTCCCACACAAACACACTCCATGCACCGGTTACAGTGACTCTGCATTATTATGTGCAGATTTTAGTACTAGCCACTGCTTTTTGCGGGGACAGGGAAAGCCGCTAAGACTTGCCACGTGGCTCTGTTAATGCAATTGTGACAGCAAAACTCAGAGAGGCTGTGATAAATAAAGTGGTGGGGTAGCTTCTTTTGACGGACACCCAGCCAGCCAGTTAGCTGTAAAATCCCTCTTGGTAGCTGGTCTCTGTTCTTTTACCTGTAAAGAGTTACCAAGCCCACAGGTAAAAGAAAAGGAATGGGCACCTGACCAAAAGAGCCAGTGGGAAGGCTAGAACTTTAAAAAATGGGAAAGAAACTTTCCCTTTGTCTGTTGTTCTTCAGAGAAGGAGACACGGAGCAGCAATGCTGTGTAAGGTTTGAATCCGGTATGAAAATTCATCAGATCATACCTAGAATTACCTATTTGGAACCCCCAAAATATGTAAGTAAATTAGGAATGTTTAGCTTGATGCAATCAGGTTTATTCTTTATTTTGGCTTGTGGATCTCCTCTGTGCTAACCCCAGATGCTTTTGTTTGCCCACAACCTTTAAGCTGAACCCCCAAGAAAGCTAATTTGGGTGCTTAATTTTTGTAATTGTTTCTTTTTAAGATCTATCAAAAAGCCTAAGTTCCAGATGTATTTTTTTTTCCTTTTTGTTTTACCTTTTTGAAGAACAGGATTGGATTTTTGGTGTCCTAAGAGGTTTGTACACATGTTGTTTGATTAGCTGGTAGTCACAGCTAATTTCCTTTGTTTTCTTTCTCAGCTCTTCCCCGGAGGGGAGATGGGGGTGAAAGGGCCACAAGGAGGAATTCTCAAATGCTTCTTCCTGGGTTCAAGGGAATTTTTTTTTGCATTTGGGTGGTGGCAGCATTTACCAAGCCAAGGTCAGAGAGACGCTGTAACCTTGGGAATGTAATACAAGCCTGAAGTGGCCAGTATTAATTTTTAAAATCCTTGTGGGGCTCCACTTCCTGCACTCGAGGTGCCAGAGTGGGGATTCAGCCTTGACAGATGGTGTCATTGTTAACTTTCTGAATGTGCCTTTGGATGCATGCAGCCTTCCACAAGATGTGTATGGTGGTACTGCCGTACTGCAAGCACGTGCCAGGCAGGTTGCTCTCTTTACCAGCTATAAAAGAAATCCATTAATCATCCATAGTGGCTTAGGCAATTGAAATATATGGGTAAATCAAGGTAAAAAAGGTTGAAGCAGTATCCATTTTAAGACTGATTGATTAAAAAGGTACACACACGTTCTCAATTTATTTAATCCCAGTAAAAAGTTCACTCTCCAACCCAGTTTGATAAGATTTTTTCAGTAACTTATTTGGACAAACAAACCTGTAGCCTTAAAATGCACAGAGGAAGTTAAAGGATTGGCTATCATAGACTATCAGGGTTGGAAAGGACCTCAGAAGGTCATCTAGTCCAACCCCCTGCTCAAAGCAGGATCAATCCCCAGACAGATTTTTGCCCCAGATCCCTAAATGGCCCCCTCAAGGATTGAGCTCACAACTCTGGGTTTAGCAGGCTAATGCTCAAACCACTGAGCTATCCCCCCTGCCGTGAATGCAGGGTCTTAATAGGATGTAATTGGGTCCAATTTCAAGTTCCTATTAGCTTTAAAATAGTAGGTCCTGTTGCAGAGTACACTTACGACCACATTAATAACCACTGTTGATATAAGTGTGGCATACCCTGAAATCTAACCTCCCACGAAGAGGAGGGGCCAAGTGAATGAATATGCAAGTTGTTACTGAAAGACAAGCCCCAATATGAGATTTGAGTGGCTTCAGGCATTACGTTTCTTAAAGGCACTTAATGGTTAGCTAAGTTATAACTCAATTAAGACTAAAGGAGAGACTTCTGTTGTGATTACTTTATATGGTCCACTGTGACTAACTGAATTCCTTATATTACCAGTTTCACCCTCGCCTGAATGGAAGGCATTTTGAGTTACATACAAAAACAGCTCCACTGTGGATCAAATGTTCTTAGGTCATCGAGAACCTGAGACCAGAGGGGAATATAATCAGAGTATATATAAAGTTTTTATAGACGTTAAGAAAGCATGTGACAGTATATCGTGAGAGGCCCTCTGGGCCACAGTGAAGGAATTTGGAATCTCTGACAACTTTATTGAGATGGCACAACTGTGCGTGTGTGGCCCAGAAAGTAGTCTGAGTAGGGAGTGCAGTCTCTGCCCCCTTTGAGATCTATACTGTGCTAAAGCACAATCCCCAGAACACTGTGATGTGACTGTGGAAAAAGTGGTAAGATTATTTCAAAATTCTCAGGACAGGGTGAAGTTAAATGGCCTGAACTAAACCTTTGGATATGCTGATGACCTGGCTATTGACACAGAGCTGGAAATGTAGTACAAAGAATGGTTGGTAACTTGAAGGAGCAGCAAGACAAATGGGACTTGAGATCAATGAAGATAAAACCAAGCTGATGAGAAGGTGCTGGACAAGTTTATGTAGCAGTCGATAACCGCAGATATCAACAAGTTAGACAGTTCAAAGACCTAGAAGCGGTAATTACTAGTAATAATTTGGTGAAAAAGGAAATTGACATGGTTCCAGAGTGGGAATGCCCATTACTTTTCTTTGCAAATAATTTTTAGCTCCAGGCAACTACTGAGAAAGACCAAGCTTCAAATATACAAGACCATTACAATGCCTACTGCTTTATATGGATGTGAGACCCAGACACTTACTAAAAAGGAAGGAAACTGCTAACTACCTTTTGAAAATAGAGTATTGAGATGAATTTTTGGGCCAGTAAGGGAGAACGATGTGCGAAAAAGTTCTAATAGGGAACTGCAGCAGGTCTATGAAGAACCAAATATAATAAATGTAGTGAAATTGAAGCGATGCCAGTGGGCAGGGCATGTATTTAGGATAATAGAAGATAGACCAGCCAAGCATCTCTTGGAAGGGCTGCCTTGTGATGTATGACCTTATGGCCAACCCAGGAGAAGATGGAGGGCTAATATTGAATAAGACCTAAGAGCTCTTAGTGTGAATCACCATCAATGGGAAAAATATGTCCTTGACAGAAAGAGGAGTAGGCAAATCGTGAGAGCAGGCAAAGACCTCCTTAGTCTGTAGAGTCAGGACCAGTAGCGGATTAATGATTTTGCAGCCCCTAGGCCCTGAAATAATTGCCTTGCCTGGCCCCATATGAACTTGTTTTAGTTTTTTTACAAATTCGTTTGAACTAAAATGGATCTTAATATCATTAAAGTAATTGAACATTTATAAGTTTTATTACAAATAAAATTACAACTACAGCAGATCCTTACTTGAACACGCGTCTGTATAGCGTGATTTTGCTTATAGTACGAGACCACACATGGATCCAAAACCCCGCGTTCAAGTGGGGGTCCGGTGCGGTTTAGGATTCTCGCAAGTATGTTTGCTGAATAGTGTCGCGCCATCATTGGTGGTTTCAATATGCGCTATGATTGGTAGAATTGCGGCATCACTGATGCTGCGATTACAACAATGCTGCTATTGTAAATTTGCTGCCCCTGTAAATTTGCCGCCCTAGGCCTAGGTGATAATACGCTGCTGGTCAGGGCATGAGTACGTATATAGAAATGCACAACACAACTCCCAGCCCTGATACACATGGGAAGACCTACTGCATGAGACTTTAAAAAGAGTCAGTTTGGAGAAAGGTGATTTAAATTAGTGTAACTCAGCAAGAAACAGATAAGATGTACTTGCACACAGGAAGTGGCATTCAAACAGGCTGTGCTGAGCTCAGGGAGAGTAACATTTAGCTTTTAGGGTTGCCTGTATATCAGAAACTGGAATCTAACCCCAAGCTATTTCCTGTCTTACAAATATGTGAGGTCAGATCTTCATGTTATAGTTCCTCCTCCTCCTCCGACTTCTGATTTACATCTGTTTTTACAGGTATATGAAAGATCAAAATCTGTCAGAGAGACATGAAAGATCAAACTGTGGAAAATTTAGGGGTTTTTTAGGTTTATCGATTTCACTGTTGCAGTGCAGATTGTCCTAAAAGTTGCATGCTGCATTTTGGGAAATTATGTGGCTTTGGAGTATTATAGGTAGGGCTTGGAAGAAATAGGGTTTTTCTATTTTTTTTATATAATTTTGATGGATAATATCAATTTTAAAAGATTTTTATCAATTTAAAATGTCACAATTGCACAGAATTTTATGGAAGGAAGGTCAGATTATATAATGACAGCTGGTGAGATTAAAAAAAGTTAAAGCTTTATAAAGTTATAGCTTTCTTGTCAAAATCACATGTCAAAATATACAAAGTAAATATACTTAAACCAAATGATTAGTTCTCAGGCAGCATTTTCCTTGCTTTGCCTATCTGTAAATTTTGATTATCGATGGAAATACTTTTTCATTGGTTTATGTGTGTTTGGTTAAAACAATGTTTCCTGACTTTTACCAATAAAAATATATTTCCAAGCCTAATTATAGGAGATGTAGCCTGGACAGGGAGTCTGGCCCATAGACGAGTATGGGAGCTTCAGGCTTTCAAACTATAGCTCCCATAAATCAATTCACCACTATGGAGAAAATGCAATTTAGTATTGAATTGACTCAAATTGAAGCATTTCGGGGTCATTCAGTAAGCCAAACCAAAACACTATTTTGGGAATGATGAACTGTCTGAATGATCAATAATGTGAATGAAATGCTTCAACATTTCTGAATTGAAATTTTTAGGAATTTCCGTTCTGTGAAAACTTTTGGAATTTCAATGTTTTGTCCCAATTTGGGACAAAAACTGATGTTAAAATGGAATTGCCTGTGTGACAAAAATTCCAAATTTAGCTCAAGCTCTACTATTTTGCTCAAAATGTGATTACTTACAGGAAACTTTTAAACTAATATTTTACTTCAAATTTCCCATTATTGTCATTTATACCAAAATTTAAAAAAAAAATATTTTTGAGGGGTGGCTTTGCCCTGTTCCTTTGGAAAAACAGGGTTCGAGAATGTAGAAAGTGAATTTTTCTTGAATTCTTGAAAGCAAAGGATTTTTTGGAGGGAATCCTCATATGTTTTGTTTGGAAATTATGATGGTTCCCCACCCCCAAACAAATGAAACACACAAAATTGTGTTTGAAATCCTATATGCTTACAAGTGTCCTCACTAAGCTTCCATCTGGCTCTGCAGGGAAGTAGTGTGTTTGCTACATTTATGTGAATGTAGATGCTCCTGGTGCTCAGGAACTGTCTCTGTAGGCTGGCCAGATGGGACTTGGCTTTTGTCTCTGTAGCACTGGTCTCATGGCTGCAGTGCCCTTATTATGGCAGAGGCACTGCTGAAAGGCCTCTGCTTTCAGTGCCAATAGTAAGAAATCTCCCAAAAGCCTGAGTGTAGGCGGTGGTCTGGAGGAGCTGAATTGGACCATCTCTTCTCACTGGAAGGAAGAGGCTGGGGGAAGCGTTCCACTGGCTTCGATAGTAGCTTACTCCCTAAGGGTTCCATTGTCTTCACTGGGAGTAGCTATAACCTCCGGGGCCAGGCTGTCAATGCTTGTGCTGATGGGCAGTGCTCTCCCCCAGTCCCAGTTAAACCTTACAGTTGGAAACAAGAAGTTGAGCTGTGGATAGCTGATCATGCCAGTGCTCAATTTTTAAGCCCCTCTCTCTGATATCTGAATGGATCAGTAGCTTCTTAGTAATTTAAAAAAACCAAAGTTCCGTGTAAGGCCTGATCCTGCATCCTTTGGGCCCGCTTCCAATATTCTCACAAGCAGAACAGTAGCTTCCTCTGCGAGGCAGGTCATTGAGATCAATGGAACCATTGCTAGCATAAGGTGCTTTTGTAACCCACATACCTCCTGGGTGTAGTGTTCTGTCCTATCCAGTGGCACCGAGACCACTCAGAGATTGAGTCAGCTACAGCCTTAGCTAAGGGCCATGTGGCTTTTAGCTCATGTAGTAGAGGCTCGTACACTAAGCTCCAGAGGTCCCAGTTCAATTCTGCCCGGCTGATGACTGGGGTCTGTCAGCTTTACATTCCTTAACGGCAAATCATTGGAATTGGACCCTTCCAAGTCAGTTGCAAAACTTGTATTGATTTATCAAGGGCTCAGGTTCAAGAACTCAGCAGAACAGGGCACTTCCCCAGCGCATACACACAAATCCAAAGCCTGTGTGTTCAACCATAAAAAAGTAAGCAACTGTGCAAGAGAGAAAAAAAAATCCAGTATAGGGCAGACTGGATGATGATCTAAGTCAACTAATGAGGAACCTCCGGACAGAAGAGGCCCATAAATTGTGTTCTTGAAGAGATGAATGCAACAGATTATCCTCTATTACAGGGATAAGGGTGAGGAAAGGGATTCAAATTACATGCCTGCTTGCCCTGTTGGAGTCTGAAACATAATGGACTTAAGCGAAGAACTGGAAGTGAATGTGTAACCTCATCAGCCCAAGTGCAATCATTTGATGCACCACCATGGAAATACAGAACCTGAGCACAACCAAGAGATGGAAAGGGACCACTGGGCGCTAAGAGTGGGATGTATTAAGGTATTTAGGTGCGTAGCTCCCCCTAAAATAAATGGGAGTTAGCTGGCCAAGCACCTTTGGGAATCCCACTCTAAACATTGTAGGCACTGCATGGTTGCCCACCTATTAAGCTAAATTCTTTTGAACTGAGCCCACTTTGAATTCAGAGTAGTACTTACTTCCCTTCTCCCTCTCCCTGCAGTCCTTATGGCAACGTGAATAGGTGCTATCTGTCTTCATGACAGTTATCTGATTGAAAGCTCTGGCATGTCTGCAAAAGCCGGTGTTCCATTTGAGATGAAACTGAGACCACCCCCAGAAGACACTTGTCCAAAGAAGCCCCACGGTACTCTGGTCTGTGCCAGTGTTAACGTGTGGAACCTATTGCAATTTGCATAGGGTGAAATTCCAGTCCCATTCAAGCCACTGGGCCTGGGATTTGCTCCCTAGTTTGTTCAAAAAGAAACTGACCATTGGTTGTTGGGCTTGGAGTGTCGTGTGAATGAGTGCCTGACTGGAATTCATGCAATGCAGCATTCACAAACAAGTCTAGTGTCAAAGATACTATGCAAGCACCAAGTAACCTCTTGTCTTAAGGCCTTCTGTGCCCATGGAGTGGTGTACAAACCTTGTATTAGACAGAAAGAGATAAAGGAGTTGCTAAGGGCTTGAGTAGCCCCACCATGCGCTCTTCATTCAAGGCATGTCAGGATGGGATGAAGAGTTCAATGGGGGAGGGAAGGGGAAAGCCCAGGTCGGTAGGAGGCAGGTCTGGGAAGAGAACAGACCTGGGCTCCTGTTCCTGTGTCTCTGGCCTGATTGAGCACCCTGAGAGAGAGGCTGGATGGCTGATTACCAAGACGCTTCTGAGTCATTGGCCAGAGGACACTGAGCCAGTATGTGGCTTGCCCAAGGCCCTCCAAAGGAAAAGAGGCTGACAGCTCTTTGGGACTGGTTGTCTATGGAGCTTGGTCAGAAGGCTGAGTTTCCATCCTTGGGCCCCAACCTGGTCTACCAGAGCCTGAGTGAGTACATAACCCCATCATACCTCAAGGGGGTGCTGCAGAGGTACTCCTTCCTTAGAGGTTTTTAAGATCAGGCTTGACAAAGCCCTGGCTGGGATGATTTAGTTGGGGACTGGTCCTGCTTTGAGCAGGGGTTTGGACTAGATGACTTCCTGAGGTCCCTTCCAACTCTGATATTCTATGATTCTGTGACTAGGCCCTGGATGGAGGGATTTGAACTGACCCCAGTATCTTGGTGTAATCATCCCACAGTGAGTTTGCCTCATGACTGATCCTGCATTGGGATCTGTTAACCTGTCCACCTGCATGTCTGTACAGTTCCTTCAATTTCAGCTGAGCTAGGCTTCTAAGGAGGGCTCCATTCCAATGGATGTCAATGCAGGATTAGAGCCTTAGGCCTGGTCTACACTAGCCTGTTATTTTGGAATTAGCCGAGTTAATTCGAAAAAAAAAATGATTCTGTCCACACGACTAAGCCGTTTTTTTCAGTTTAAAGGGCTCTTTAATCTGATTTCACGGCAGGGGAGAGCAAGTCACAAAGTTCCATGAAAGTGGCCCTACGCATACGAAAGTTTCGCAGCCACTGAGAATCATCCCAGACCTGCAACACTATGTGCTCCCACCAGTCCGTGCTTGTTTCCCAGGCCCAGAATCGGAACCTAGCCCAACGCCACCATGATCTCCCAATTGCCACATGCCGTTTTTCTAGGAACATGTGTGTCCATGTCCTCATCAGTATAGCAATCTCACTGTTGTCGCTTCCTCGCCTGGTTTTGCAGGTACTGCACATACTGCTGGATAATGTGTGAAGTATATACAATGGTCAAAACTGCAGCGGAGAACTGAGTGGGCTCCATGATTGCCGCGCTATGGTGCCTGCACGGGTAATCCTGAGAAAATGGCGCGAAACGTAGGAGGCCTGTTCGGTTCAAGATGGCCAATAAAAGGTGGTAAACGGTCATCTTCTGTAGCTTTCACGGATTCGGGAAGCTCGCTAGAGCTGCAAGAGTGGGAGAGCAGAGTTTGCGGCGGAAGCTGTGTGGCTCAGGTCATGATGGCAGAAAAATGGTGGTGAATTGTTGCCTTCTGTAGCTTCCACGGGACTGTGGAAACTGTGGGATAGCTTCCCACAGTGCACCACTCCAACATTAGATGCTAGCCTCGGTACAGGGGATGCACTCTGCCGAATTCACGCTCTTTAGTGGAGAGACACAACACTAAATGTATAAAATCGCTTCTGAAAATTCGAATAGAATAAATTTGAATTAATTTCGTACTGTAGACGTACTCTCTGTAAGATTGGGGCCATCCTCAGCAAGAAGTGGTAACAGTCCTTATCCCTTTGACTCTAGAGGGGAGTTCTGCCTGAGCAAGAATTGCAGGATTGAGCCCAAAGTGGTACCTTAACATATTTGCAGACTCTGTGGATCAGCATCATTTTAAAAGATAATTCACCAGTCCGCCTCATCCCTTTGAAAGTACATCCGCATGTTTTGGGTGCAAAGTAACAGCCCCATGCAAATCAACCAGATTTGTCAGGATAAACTGAAGTGGAAAAACACTCTGCAGAAGGGCTGAAATGTTCCCATCTTCCCATCAGCTGTCGAGCGAAAGGGAGATGGAGTTCAGCATTAGCCTCTATTAATGATTTAGCACAAACACTAACAACACAGTAAATCATATGCAGGCAGCAATTAAATTATCCTGCCTTAGTTCACCTCCAGGGATGAAATGGCACCTTACTCTTGTCAGCATTTGGCACTAGTCAGTCACAAGGTAGAATAATTCTATGCAGGGGCTGGTAAATTTGCATAAATTTTAAATTCATATTTTACTGTATGTCAGAGGCTGGCATCCCTGATATACTAGACATGGTGGCTGCAGGATTTGCCACACAGAGAAATCTATTTCCAGTTACAGAATGTGCAGGCATTTTCTATCTTGTAATGCTGCTAGCTCCCATGGATTTCTTCTGCATTATAGGCAGATATAGTGGGGCAGCTCTCCTCACCCCTTTGCAGTGGAATCCAGTTCCTACTGCCACAGAAGGCACCACTTGGTTCTTAGACCTGAATGCATCGCTTGGGAAAGGTCTTGCAAGAGACTGTTAGGAAGGATGCATTAGCTGGTGGCTGATGTGCTGAGCTGTAACAGTCAATCCTTTATGCATTGGACTGCATGTGCTGGAGATACAGCTCTCTAGGTCTGCACTAGGTGGCAGTCAGGAGTGTATTCTCGTGGATAGAACCTGATACTGGTGCATGGCTAGTCAAATGTCCTAGATCCAGAAGAACATCTTACAATAAAGAAGTTTGACCCAACTAGCCACACCATTCTTGGACTGCAGAACTGGACTAGAAACACCAGAAGAACTGACTCATGGAAGACAAGCTGTGGTGGTGAAAGCAAAAACTTTCATGGGTGTCTGCAGAAGCTGGTAGTGGCAGGCAACTTCTGGTGAAGCTCTAGAGGGAATAGACCCTACCAGCCAGAAAGTCACATTGTACCAGTCTATTTCCCCATCCTCTCAAGTCATGACCCCCTCCTAAGCTTGCTCTCTTGCTTTGGGGAGCTATGAGAACTGATGTCCTAATTCCTGTCGGTGTCCCCTCGTTCAGGGTTATGGAGCCCTCATCCTAAAAACTTCTTCAGTATGGGGGCAGTCCATTCTCTGAAACACAGTAGGTGTGGCTCCTAGGACAAGAGATGGGGCCAAAACATCTCTGGGGCTGTGGCAATTGGATCAGTTGCCAAACTAGTCCCAGAATTGGACAGCTTCGATAGTGGCATCAGCCCTCTCCCCACTTCCCCACCCCTCAGGTTCTGCACTAAGCACAGCTGGCTTGGCCCAGAGGCTACAGCCTTTTTTTAAAGTAGTTATTCCGATTTTCCATTCTTGGCTGCAGAACAATAGGGTAGCAGGTTTAAATATACAGCTATTTAAAATCCCCCTCAGGCTGGGGTGTTCTAGTCATTCACATGTTGCATCGTGAGCTTTGCCAGGCTCTCTCAAATAGGATGTATTTTCCCAAGCTTCATGTAGCTGAATATTTGACTGACTTGTTCTGGTGGCTTTGAAGCAATTACCTCCTTCCTGTGAACAGTCTTCAAAGAAAATGTTGTTTCAGACAACTAATTAGGAAACAGATGTAAATGGTCTGGGGACCATATGGTTACAAATATCCTTTGTGGAGTCACTGGTACCACTGCCTTTATTCTTTCAGAGCCCGTTACATACTCTCTTTCACATGGGAAGGTAGCTTTCTTTATGAAATTAATATTACCAGTGTGGTGTCACAAGCCGTGTAGCCAAAAATTCTCTCAAAAGACTCTACTGTCTTCTATAATTGCATGAAGACCAGAATAAATCAGCCAGATTCTAGTTAGAACCGTTTCACCTGTGGAATGAACTTTTCTTAAAAACTTTAGAAACAAGCCTCCGAAAGAGGATCCAGCAATAAGTAATCGGGGAAAACAAAGCAAAAAACATGTTGTGTTAAAGGCAAGGAGAAGCATGCGCTGTTGACTTTAGGAATCGGTTAGTACCACTGCAAGTCTACACACAGCTAAGCATCCGCAGACTTGTCTTTATATGCTTGACTTTAGGGTCTGCTTATGCTACAACTTTTAACCAAGCCTGTAACTCATTTGTGGATGCAAGCTAATTTATAGTCAACCGTACCACTCTAAAATTAGTCATAAAGTAGTTTGAGGCAAGGGCTTTGGTTACCAGTCTATATGGCACCCAGCATTCTGGGAACTCAGTCTAGTCAGCTTCCAGATCCAGCTATCACCTTAGTGTCAAATAACATTATAGAGGGAGCTGCCACAGTGCTGCTCGTGTTACAAGCGTGTTCTTAGTGTGTGAGCCGTGCGCAGACCCTGAAGAAATACTGTTCTGTGATGCAGGCTTTGCCGGGGTGGTGGGGAGGAGTCCACTCGCTTCCTTCAGCTCTTTAACTAGTCATTTTCTGGTACACTTGTGTCCTGCGAGCTGGGTCTGAGACTCCAGAAAGAGGTGTCAAGCTGAACTAAGAATTTACCCAGACTCCATAGAGTTAATAACTCCTCCAATGAGAAACTAACTTGCAAAGCCTTGAAATCAGGGTGCCTATTCACCAGCCTACCAGCAATCTGGTTTGGCTGACGGTTGAAGTGGGTATTCACCCACGAAAGCTCATGCTCCAATACGTCTGTTAGTCCATAAGGTGCCACAGGAATCTTTGCTGCTTTTACAGATCCAGACTAACATGGTTACCCCTCTGATACTAGCTTAAAGAGGTGGGACACCAGATTCCATGAATGGGCCAACCCTTATTCCTCAGGTTTACCTCATTCTTGCCACAGGAAGCATTAGACAGATCGAGGGAGATGGTATCCACTATCTGCAAGTTGGACCCGTCCTTCCTGCTGGGGCAAGAAGATCATGGGTGGGAAATACATCCCTTGATTGATATTGTTAATGCTTCAGTAGAAGCAGGAATCTTTCCTTCTGTCTTAGACCCTGCTATAGCTGGGCCAGCCAGCTGAAAGCTTTCCAGAGATCCGATGAAGTGAGTCACCAGTCTGTCCATTTGCCAGGAGGACGTGTATGAGAACAGTCACCACACTACTTGGCAGCAGTAAAATGAAGGATTGAATGGCCATGGAGTTGAGTTTGTCTTGCTGAGACAGTCCGGGAAGATTGAGATACAAAGGATAGCACAGGAAAGCTTTCACTGCCATTGCCTGTACCCATCAAAGTACAAAGATCACAAAGAACCTCTGGCGTGCTGGCACCTTTCAGAGGCACTCAGTTGACCTTGGATTTGGCTGGATGAGACTACAGACGTCTGAGACATGCTGGCAGCTGTTCTCTGCCTGGAACGAACATTTCTAGTTGGCTCCCCTCTTCTAAAAGCCTCTGCAGCTGCCAAAATGTGGAGATGCTTTGTATACTCCTTTTGGTGTCACGTATATTGGACACAGGTCAGGCTGACGAATTATCCTAGCGCACCATCCCTGCGGCGCAGCTGCTGCCGTGGAGCTGCACTTCAGTCTCGTTAACGTGTGCATTCACAAGTGAATCCAGTACATGCAGAGAGTGAAGTATTGACAGTGCGAGCGAGTGAACTTGATCCCCAGATTGTAGCACGAGGAGCAACGAGTTCCCATCCACAGTTCTCTGAGTGTATTTTACACCCTGAGCATGAAGGGGCCTCCTCATTCGGTCTGTCACTGTTGGGAATGCCAACAGCAGTGTCAAGTCATGGCAGTTTTCCGTGGTGTGTGCTAGAGGCAGCTGAACCCAGCAGGGTTCATTCACAGGGACAGGTGGTAAACTCTACTTCCAGGGTTGCTTGGGGCCAGAGTCAAACTGAGACTGAAGGCTATTGAGTTAAACAGCCTACTTTATTTAATCATTTTAAAGCTGTTTTGGGCCTTTTGACATTCTTTTCCCTTGTTGCAAAGCACAGCATCTATCGCTTTTGCCTTTTTTTCCCTGGGACACAATGCAAAACTTCAGTGATGAAACACACTAAAGCCTTCCATTGCAGTCCAGATTTAGTTAGTTTACTAGCATAATTCTGTTTGGAGGTGTGGGAGGATTTTTATTGACCAGTAAAAGCCCTAGATTGGACACGTTGTACCAGCATAATGCATTTCACAGATATGCCAGGTCTACGCTAAGAGTTCTTTACGGGCATAGTGCCTGGTGTGGACAGAGCTTATCCCCTGTCCACCTTCAAATCCCTCCTCAAAACTCTCCTTGCCAGGATGGCTACAAAAATGTGACAAGTTAGCTGCTTGTGTGCAGACACCACTCTGTGCATGATAGCTGACCAGTACTATCTCACTGTTTCCTTGCACTGCCGTCTGTCTGTCTGTATCCAGCCATTGTCTCGTGTTCTTTATTTCGATTGTAAACTCCATCTTGTTCAGAGTCTGTACAGTGCCCAGCACAATGGGTCCCAGTAACACAAATAATAATGATAAAAAGGCAATGGTGGCAGGTTAACTGTGCCCACCCTGGTGGCTTTTGCTGGCCCAGCTGTGTCCGTCAGGGATTGCCCCTCTTCACAGCCATGACTGATACAGCGCTGCCAGCCAAAGGCGGTCTGGTGGCTGTGGTCTTAGTTCACCTCAAACAGCAATAAGCTCTTCTCATAAAAGCACTCTGGCAGCAGCATAGCTACATCCACTCCCAGGTGCTTCTGTTGCTTTAACTACACTGGCATAGCTAACCCAGCAAAGCTGCTGTGTCTTGTCTACACTAGCCAGGGTTTGCTAGGAGAGCTACAGCAGCAAACCCTCCTAGTTGAGGTGCAGCTTATATCCCTGAATGAAATAAGCTACACTGATGAGAGGGCTTTTGTGCTGGGACAACTGCATTCATGTCTGCATAGCCATGCCAGTTGCGGGGTGATAGGGAATGTGATAGATATGCCAGCAAAGCTCTTAAGTGTACACCTAGTCTTTGTCTCCTCTGCTAGAATTTCTCTTAACCAAGATAATATGGCCAAATGGAATCCCAACAGCCAGCTGTTGGTGCCGTCTGGTGCTACTCCACCCAATGTACGAGGTTTGACACACTTCAGTAGCAATACAGTAGTACCTAACATGTCTGAGGTGCTGTCCAGGCAGTCCCTGCCCTCAAGGCTGTTTGAACTGGGATATTGTCATGAGTTACCACCTAACATTTTATCCCTTTTTACCAAAGGTTTGACTTATTGATTCTATGTGGCAGTAGCCCCTAGAGACCCCAACTGAGAGCAGGACCCACTAGTCAATGAGGGAAGGGGACTCTTTCCACTAAATAAGAAATGAAGGTTTGAGACAAAGAGGAACCCTACGGTCTGGGATGAAATGCCAGCTGAAATACTGAAATGATGTGGACTATACTACATCTGTTATCTTAACACGTTTTGTGAATGAGTCATATTCCCTAGTAGCACCTAGTGGCCCTAAATGAAATCAGAGCCTCACTGTGCTAGGTTCTATACAGGGTCGGCTTTAGGCCAATTCAACCAATTCCCCTGAATCAGGCCCCGCCCCTAAGAGGGCTCCACACCCAAGCCCCGGTATGGTGTACCAGCAAGAGCTGATGCGCTGTACCAGGGTGGCCCAGCTTCCCCAAGGGGCAATTTAAAGGGCCTGGGGCTCCCAGCAGGAGCCCCACTGCTGGAGCCCTGGGCTAGGGCTGCGGGACTCTGGGGGCTATTTAAAAAGTCCGGGGCTCCCGTTGCTTCTACTGCCCCGGCCCTTTAAATAGCCGCTGGAGCCCCACTGCTTCCCCAGGGCTCCCGCGGCTATTTACAGGGCTGGGGCGGTGGAAGCAGTGGAGCCCCGGGCTGCTGCTGCTACCCTGGTGGAGGTGGGGGCACTCATCATACAGGGTGGGCTGCACCCCCTGCCCGCAGCCAGCTGCTGCTGCACCCCCTGCTGAAAATGTTCAAATTGGGCCCCGCACTTCCTGAAGCCGGCCCTGGTTCTATACATATAGTGTGAGAGAAAGTCTGTGCCTCAAACAGACAAGTTCAGGCAGAGGGCGGGTTAAAGGAAGTATTTTCGTCCTTTTATAGATGAAGAACTGATAGATTTATTGACTTACCCTCCTTCACATAGGGAGCCTGTGACGGAACCAGGAACTGAACCCAGATCTTTAGAGTTCCACCCAAGGAAATGACAAAATAGTCTTGTGGTTCACTCCTTTTGTAAATGTAACAAGGCTGAGCCAATCTCATTTGACAGGGATAAGCAGAAGGTTATATAACATTTGATGTCTGTTCCTTTTTTAGTACGAACTTCTTGCTTTAAAAAAAAACTGTAAAAGGAAAATGCTAATGATATAGCACAATGGGCAGAGTAACTTGTTCTTAATCTATCTAATAACCCAGTCTCTGTTGTGTTGATTACAGCGGGGGAGGGGCAGACGGGTAAGTGAACCTCCAACCCAGCTGGGCTCAGCTGGTAGTCCCTTCCTCCAGAGCAGTGGCTTAAGGTGTTAACATAACCCAGTCACTGTCTACCATTAAACAGTGTTAAACAAGGTCTGGGGTTTGGTACGCAGAGACCTCAGCCTGCTTAGTACATAAAAAGTCATGCCAAATATTAGCAATGTATTGATTGAAACACAAAAGAGGAAGAGAATCAAAATGAGATCAAGAGCATTGAAACTGACATTGATGCTTTATGCAAAACAATCAATCAAAACCTATTAAAGTCCCTCTCTGGAAACAGGAACTCTTGGTTAAAGTCTCTTATTGAGTTGAGTCTTTCTTGGTGGGGAGGAAAGAGTTAGTTCTGTGGTTCGATTCAGAGTTGGGAAGGATAGCCACTTTCCTGTTTTAGACAAAACACAGAGGTGCAGAAGGGAGAAAGGAGAGAAGATAGTAAAGATAGGGAAAATACAGCTTTTGTTGTTCTCCAGATCCCGGGTGGCTGGTGAGTCACGGAGTCTGGCCAGGTTCCTGTCCTTCACAGGCCAGGCAGTGCTGGATGGGCCATCTCATCTCCCCAGGCAGTACAGTTGATTTCAGGATCTGGTGAAAAGCTGAGAGAGGTAGAACAGAAGGAAGATAGTGGGGCAGGAAGGAGCTCACATGGGAGGAGAAGACAAAGCAGGACCTCTCATGTATCGGGTTAGGATACACTGGAGTTGCGGTCATGATCAAGCATTCCTACCAAAATATCAAGGTCTGCAGTCCTGGCAAAAATCTTCTACTGCAGCTATGGTGATGGTTGGGAGTGAGTGTGTATGTGTTAAAGTTCTCCCCCACCAAAAATCTTCTTTTTAAGGGCCTATCAAATGTGGTCAGGCTTACAGGTGGCACTGCCTAGTGCTTAGGTCTCTGGGCCTTCAATTTCCTCCTCTCAGTCTCTGGTACTGTAATGGTGTGCCTTTTGGTGGATGGCAACTCATCCCTGCAGATGGTCACCAATTTAGTTACCCCTTGCTTCAGTGTAGCAGTGTCCAATGAACTGTGCAGGGCCCTGCGTCCTTATGACAGGAGAGTTCCCTCATTCTGTCTCCTGGCCCCTGTAGGTGGCTTGTCCTTGACATGAGGCTTTGAGCCCCTCTGTCTTCTCTTTACTTCTGGGAGGGGTGGAAGTGAGGTTTATATATGGCAAGGGTATTTGGTAAGGGGGCCTGGGCCCTCCACTGGGCTCCAACCCAAGTCCCTAGGAGAGGCAAACAACATCTGGCACTAGGGCATGCCTCAAGACTGCCTCCTGGGGCCACTTCCTACCATTCACCCCTCTCCACAGTCTCAAGTCCAACATAAGATAGCAAGCGGGGGAGGGGCAGACGGGTAAGTGAACCTCGGGCTCAGCTGGTAGTCCCTTCCTCCAGAGCAGTGGCTTGTGTGGCAGCTTTGGTCAGGTGCTTTCAGGGTAGATCTGCTCTGTTCCCCCGTCTGTCTCCATCTGAGTTGTCTGGCTCCCTTTTAAGTTCCTTCCTTCTGGATTGGGTGCTCTAGCCATGCAAGAACATCATGCAGTCTCCGTGCAGGTCTTGGCCTCTCTGCATAGACTTCAAACAAGCCATGGACCCTCTCACAGGACAAATAGGAGACCTAAACCCAGACAGAATTCACTTGAACCACTAGAGGACGGACGAACTCAACTAACTGATGCACTTGGACACAGCACTGCTGCATTTCTTAGCTCGCTACCTGATCTCGTCAATTAACACCAGCTCAGTATTTTACAAGATCATTTGCGGCTTCAGCTTCCACCTTTTTATCGAGCAGGCCACCATGTGGCCATGAGCAGCGTGTTTGGTGATAGCCCCTGGATTTTAGTCAGAAAGGAGAATGGGTTGGTATGACTGCGTACTCAATGACCAAAGGTATTTGCTTTAGTCTATCTAAGTGGACAATGAGGAGACTGAGGCACAGCTGGCCAAGAATAATATTGTGAGCCTCAAATAAGATACTGTAGAAAGGCGTCACAGTCATCTCAGCTCTCTTTTCTATGATAAGACTATCTGGGCATTCCTATGTCCCTACCTCAGTGTGTCTGAGCCCGCAGAACTAGCTATCTTGAGATTCTGCAAGCCAGTGCTGCATCACACCATGAACAGAGGACTGGAGGATGAACGTTGCAGACAGCCCAGAGAAGGAAAGGACAGACAGAGAAAGGCCCAGGAGTTCCAGCAGGAAATGGAGAGGGAGATTCACCGGAATATAATGGGGTTCCTCCAGCAGCAAACACACATGCTGCAGACTCGTGTGGCCCTACAGGTTCAACAATCACAGGCTCACCTCCTTTTGCATCTCATATGGTACCTGCAGTGCAAACCCCTCACCCCCCACTAACTGCAATATACACTAGGAATGATTCAGTCAGTGCCAAAATTTGCTCCTCTGTCCATAGTGTTCTGCCAACAGTGAGGGCCTCACTCACCATGCTCGGCTATTTTTCCCATCTAAAAAAATATAAAATAAAAAACATCCTAGAAAGTAGAGACCTACAGCACCAGGTCATATGCATCCTCAGGGCCTGTGCAGGTGTGTCTGCCTTGTCTAGTCAACTGCACACAAATGAAGAAGCTTCCATCACCTCTGTTAGAGCCTGATTCTACTGCCAAGTAGATGCCACTCTTAGGAAACAGATAATTAGCCTTCAGTTGCTGGACATTCTCTCTTATCCCTTAGTTATTCTCCATTGTAGCCCAAGAACCTGAGTCAAGCTCCACTAAAAACAGGAGTCTCTCCATAGAATTCAAGGGGTGTGGGATCTGGCCTTGCACCTGTGTTTTTTGCACACCCCAACTCACAATTATCTGGAAGTTTGGGGTGTGCAAAAAAAAGCAGCTAAGTTTAAGTTCACACCTCTCCTTTTTTTCAGGACAGAACGAGAGGAGGACAGAGTTATCTTATCATGGACTATCCGGAGATCCTGCAACCCCCTCAGTTTGACAGCAATATATTAAGGAGCAAATTGAGAGCAGCTTTCTGCAGTCAAGAAGCATATTCGCTCACAGTTCATTTATCTCTGTCTGTATCCTCCACTAAATAAAATTATTGCCATTTGTGGTGCTTGCTGTGGAAGGGTACTTGATCTTGGTTCAATAAAGTGCTGCCGAGCAGAACGGATGACTGGTTCCACTGTGGTACATGTAATTTCCATGGGAGGGAAAGTTGCAGCTGCAGGTTAAATCAAGGCTAGGAGATCAGGAACTGACTGATTTGCTGCTGAGGTACTGGCTTGTGGCCCACAGTTATAGTTTTTGAGTCCAGATAATTTAAACAAGTCCCCAGTGATTACAAAATACATAAGCCAAGGAAACACTTGCTTCTATAATTATCATCAGTTTGGCTTATATATTACTCAGAGACACCTGATGCAAGATCTGACAGTGTTTCATATAGTTATGAAAACTGATAAATAACATGCTAGATCTTGCCATATCTAAGAAGGAAGAGGGACTTATTTTGGGGCACAGAAAGTGGCAGATAATTGGGTTGCTCCTATCAGACCAAAGGATTTACTCTTGGGAATGCGCAGATTTTGAAGAAGAGTGTGAGTGCAGAAGGTAGTGAGTTCCCATGGCTCAAGGAAACGCTGGCCTCAGTGAACATGTCATCCCAAGTCCTCTTATCTGGCTCACGTGTTCCTCAATGGTGCCTGCCAAAGTTATCACCATCTAGCATTGGAAAGTGTCCTCCTATGGAGGAAGAACTAAGGCTGCTAGGAGTCACAGATCTCTCCAATAACAGGCAATGGGACATGAAATGGGGAAGGTGCCAAGGGTCACTTGCAGGTTTAAATTAGTGTAAATGGTGGATTCCCTGTAACTTGAAGTCTTTAAACCATGATTTGACAACTTCAGTAACTCAGCCAGAGGTTATGGGTCTATTACAGGAGTTGGGTGGATGAGGTTCTGTGACCTGCAAAATGCAGGATGTCAGACTAGATGATCACAATGGTCCCTTCTGACCTTAAAAACCTAGTCTATGAGTAACAGTGACATCATTCATGTTGGGTGGACAGGGAAGACCTAGGGTCTTTATTTACAATTCTGGAGCACACTTGTTACAGGGCTTGGAAGCTGTGCTCTGTCAGCAACTGCTGACCACACTTGTCATGCAACCATAGGTGTCCATTCATCTGTGTGCATAACTGTGATGCTCATAGTCAGGCAAAGTATGTCATGTAAGGGACGAACCCAGGGCCGGCTCTAGGATTTTTGCCGCCCCAAGCAAAAAAAATTTTGGCCCCCTCCCCCCCTTTTTTTCATGTCCCCCGGCCCCTCCCCAACTCCACCCCTTCTGAACCCCTTCCCCAAATCCCCAGCCCCGCCTCCTCCTCTGGGCGTGCAGCATTTCCCTCCCCATTGCTTCCTGGGGACCCCCATGACCTCCCACCCTAGCTCACCTCAGCTCCACCTGCTCCCCCCAGTGTGCCGCCACTCTGCTTCTCCCCACTCCCTCTCAGGCAAGGGAGGGCAGAGAAGCGGAGCAGCGGTGCATTCAGGGGAGCAGGAGGAGCAGAGGTGAGCTAGGGTGGGGGGGCGCAGGAAGTAAGGAGGGGTAGAAGAACCGTTCCCCACTCCAGCTCACCTCCACTCCACCGCCGCCGCCTCCCCGAGCACCTGCCACTCGGCTTCTCCTCCCTCCCAGACTTGTTGCACAAAACAACTGTTTCACACACAGCAAGCCTGGAAGGGATGCGGGAGCAGAGAAGTGGCGGCGGTGCGCTCAGGGGAGCAGGCGGAGGCGAGCTGGGGCGGCGAGTTGGGGCGGCGAGGGCACTTTTTCCCCATGCCCTGGAGTCGGCACCTATGATGTCCAGCTCCAGAATGTCACCCCTAGAAATGTGCCGCCCCAAGCACATGCTTGTTTTGTTGGTGCCTGAAGCCGGCCCTGGAGGCATCAGTGTAGTCTGGGATGAGGAAGTTACAGGAGTCAGTTGGCAGTGCTGTATCATAGGCTAGGATCAGCGGATGCCAACACACTGGCCCTATATTCTGTAGCAAGGGCCTAATATGTCCCTTTTCCTCCAATTACAAGGTGGTGAGGAATGTTGGGGAATGGGGTGAGTTAATGCTATTCTAGGGGTGGGGTTGTGGGAAGTAAAACCTGTAATTGGACATGGGATGTTGATTTAATATCTAAGGATTCTGTCAAGGCCCGTTTGGTTGCTGGAAATTTGTATAGAAGGGCTGTATGGAACATTGGAAGGTCAAGCTGAGGTTTGCTGGTTGACGGTAGGTTTTCCCAGGACCTGGCTGACGGTGCCAGAATGGACTTTCATGATAAGAGAATAGTCTATTGGGGATAGCAGGAGATCAGGATACTAGAAAGATGGCTATGAGATCAAATTAAGAGGACATAGGAGTCAGAAGCTTCTGAGGGCTTGTCTACATCGGCAGGCATCGATGTCTGCATCGGCAGGCAGCAACTGATCCAGCAGGGGTTGATTTGTCGTGTCTCATATGGACGCAACGAATCGACCGCTGAATGCTCTTCCGTCGACTCCAGTATTCCACCAGAACACAAGCGGAGTCAATGGGAGAGCCTCAGCTGTCGACTTACCGCAGCGAAGACACCGTGGTAAGTAGATCTAAGTATGTCGACTTCAGCTACGCTATTCATGTAGCTGAAGCTGCATATCTTAGATCGACCCCGTGTGGTAGTGTAGACAAGCCCTGAGAGTGGGATCTGTAGTAGGACTCACCTGTGCTAGGCAGGGTAAAGAGGGCACCTGCAGATGAACAGTAAATGAGTTAATTCCTGGAGACTACCTGAGAATAATAAAGTAAGAGCTCATTAACCAACTCTGGAGTAGAGCTGTGGTGAGTGGGTTTTCTTGCAGTGGCCTTTGAAGAGTACCTATCATATTTTTCGGTGAGTACCCCATCCCTGGGGTCCTTGGAATAAGGGAGCTGGTTGGGGTGACATGATATAAAATTTCCAAGTACAAAACTTGATGGTGGCAAGTAGCTACCCAAGCCCAGAGCGTAGGGCACCTGGGTTCATAACAAAAGGTAAACGTGGTTCTGCCACATCCTCATTTCCTAACCCATGAAGCTAATCAGAGCAGAGTGGAGCTCTGTGCTTATGGCTTCTTCACTTTTCAGAGCTATTTCTAGAGACACAAGTTAGCATGCGGGTTTACCTGCCGCTTCCCTTCGGCCATCTGAGCTTCTCTTGTTCCTCGTTTGAATAACTCAAGCCTTGTCTGCACTAGAAAGTGGTTGTTGATGTAGCTAACCTGGCTAACCCTCCTAGTGGAGATGCAGCTTATGTCAGCAGAAGAACTTATATTGGTACAGGTATGCCAGTTCCTTGAACAAAATGAGCTTTACTGCAGTAGAACTTTGCTGATATAACTGTACCTACGCTGGGACTTTTGCTGTAATAGCTATGTTGGTTAAGTGGTTTCCTTCCCCCTTTCCCCCTCCCCCACTTGCTATGCTGGCAAAACTTTTCAGTATAGCCAGGCCTTATTCAGAAAATCAGATGCTAATGTATTTTCATTTCATTTCAAATACTGATGTATTAATGTATTAGACAATGAGATGATTTATTACTAAACTGTTTAGTGGACTAAACTCAGACCTGCTGTGAGCAGGCACACCTCCTCTTGGGTCAGTCTCTGGGTGCAGCACCTCACGATGTGATCACAACCTCTTCCACAGGACAGATGTTGTTGAGCCTGATTTGCATGAACCACCTCCACTTAAAGTCTTTAACCAGCAGGTAGTGGTATTTTCTGGCAAATAGGTGTAATCCCCCTTTTTGCCACTGCTAGCCACAAGCACCAGCATGGTCATGGGGCCTGCTCTAAAGATGTTTTACGCCAATGGGAGTCTTTTGACTTTCAGTCTAGGGCGAATTCTGCTGTTACAGAACCTATTGTGATTGTCTCAGTTTTGACTTATACCTCCACTCTATTGTTCAGAATGATCAACCATAGTTTAACAGGGACCAATATCAACTTGGCAAGCCTTCAATCCATCACACATGATTTTCAGTGATTATATTGCATTTAAAGTACAAAAGATACTATATTCAAAGTCTAAATGCATATTTAGGGCCCCATTTAAAGAATATAGAAGTGTAACTTATGACTAAAGACTGCATGGCCCAGAGTGACTGCACCATCTGGCTAGATTTGTGGTTACTCATCTAGTGCGTTTGTAACTTTTCAGTGTTTTATTGCACACTCAGCATTCTCCTGCCAAGCCTGTGAACTTGGAAATGAAACACGTCAGCAGTAAGTAAAGCAAACTCAGGTCATAAGAGGCTCTCAAACACTTCTGATAGTGAGTCATCTTGATATGGTTATGGTAAATGAATGACTGATTCTTTTTCATAGAAGTTCCTCTGGGCTGGGTCCAGAAGAAGACAGCTGCAGCCTTTGAAAAGTCCAGGAAAGGAGGGATTTTGGCTTGTGGCACAAGACTAATCCTGCCCCCTAACTCGGAGGGGAACTGCAAAGTTCCTTAGGAGTTGGAGAGAGAATTGTGTGTGAATCAGCTTCTAACCTAATCATTATTTACAGTGGGACGGAGCGGCACAAAATCAAGATTACGTCAGTGTACACAGTGTCCAATACGTGTAGCTGCCACTCACAGCTTCTTTTGATTTAGATATAGGTGCAAAACCTCTCTAAAAATCAGGTCTGCTCCTAACAGTAAGCTCTTCGGGACATGCCGTGGAATGTTTTTGTTTTTTAACTATCTCCAATAGACAGGACAAAGGATGGATTATCCCCCTTTTACTGATGAAATGACTTTATTCAAGGTCCTACAGGGAGTCTGTGGCAGAGACAGAAATCAGACCCAACTTTCCCAAATCCCAGTCCCATGTCTTAGGTGATTCATACAAAACAAATTAATTAGATTAAAAAAATATTCATGATTAATCAAAGTTTTAATCAGACTGCTAAACAATAATAGAATAACTATTTCCAGGGCTGGCGCTACCATTTAGGTGACCTAGGCAATGGCCTAGGGTGCCAGAATTTTTAGGGGGCGCTATTTTGCCGGGGGGGGGGGGGGGAGCACCACGCGGGTCCAGTAGACCTACCGCAGTCATGCCGGCGGACGGTCTGCTGCTGGAAAGGCTCCGGTGGAGCTGCTGCAGTCATTTCGGCGGACGGTGCGCTGGTCTAAATGCTCCGGCGGACCTACCGCAGTCATGCCTGCGACAGGTCCACTGGAGCCTTTAGACCAGCAGACCGCCCGCCGGCATCACTGCGGCAGCTCCACCAGAGCCTTTCCAGCAGCAGACCGTCTGCTGGCATGACTGTGGTAGGTCCACCGGACCCACGGGGGGCGGCGAAATGGCTGTCCGCCTAGGGCATCAGAAACCCTGGTGCCGCTCCTGACTATTTCAATATATTATAAATATTTCTGGATGTTTTTCTACAGTTTGAAATATATTGATTTCATTTACAACACAGAATACAAAGTGTACAATGCTCACTTTGTAATAAAAAATACAAATATTTGCTCTGTACAAAAAAAGATAAGAAATTATATTTTTCAATTCACCTCAGACAAATACTGTAGTGCAATCTCTTTATTGTGAAAGTGCAATTCACAAATGTGGAATAATTATTTTTACATAACTGCACTCAAAAACAAAACAATATAAAACTTTAGAGCCTACAAGTCCAGTCAGTCCTAATTCTTGTTCCACCAATCTCCAAGACAAACAAATTTGTTTACATTTACAGGAGATAATACTGCCCACTTTTTGTTTGCAATGTTACCTGAAAGTGACCACAGGTGTTCACAGGGCACTGTGCCAGATATGCTAAATATTCATGTGCCTCTTCATGCTTCAACCACCAGTCCAGTGAACATGCTTCCATGCTGAATTTAAATTGGCATTCTATTATTGTTTAACAGTGCCCTTAAAATGGTGATTAATCATACTAAATTTTTTATCTCATGATTGAGGGTTTTTTTTTAAAATTGTTTGACAGCCCTTAAGAAAAGGTTTGCTGGAATAGCTATACAGGCGAACCATCCTAATAGAGACCGTTTATACCAGCAGAAATATGTTTTTGCTGTTATAGCTCATACAGTTTCCTCAACTGAAATAAGCTATACTGCCTAAAGCATGTTTTTGTTGGTATAACTGAGGGCTTGTCTACATTACCTGCAGGATCAATGGGCAGCGATTGATCCAGCGTGGGTCGATTTATCCTGTCTAGTCTAGATGCAATAAATTGACCGCCGAGTGCTCTCCCGTCGACTCCGGTACTCCAGCAGAGCAAGAGGTGCTGGTGGAGTTGACGGGGAAGCATAAGCCATCGACTCACAGCAGTGGAGACACCACGGTGAGTAGATCTAAGTACGCCGACTTCAGCTACGTGAATAACGTAGCTGAAGTTGCGTAACTTAGATCGATTCCTCCCTCCCCAGTGTAGACCAGACCTGAGACTACATCTACACGACCAAAGCTTACAGTGGCACAACTGCATAGTGCAGATGCCTTCTACATGGATGGAAGGTGGTTTTCCATCAATGTAGTTAATCCACCGCTCCGAGAGGTGGTAACCAGGTCGATGGACGGAATACAGCTGTGTCTACAGGCGGTTAGGTTGACCTAACTGTGGCGCTAAGGGTGCCCAGTTTTTCACAGTGCTGAGTGACACAGCTAAATTAATCTGATTTCTAAGTGTATACCAGACCTGAGCCTACATTAGAGTTTTTGCTAAATAAATAAATAAAACAAACTCCCCTCCCTGACACTACTAAACCAGCAAAAGTTTCTAGTGAAGATCAACCTTCTCTGGTGCCGACTGGGAAGCTCTGGGTGTAGATCCATGCTAACTCCTACAGTGCTGCTGTATTTCAATACAGCCTTTCTAGCAGGGGCCTAGGGAAGGTTCTTCTTCATTGCCAGTTCAGCTTGGAGCTCTCTAGTATGTCACACATTGAACAGTTGCTGTTTACTTATTAATCTGAAGTGCAGCACAGGAGGGAGAGCCTAGCTCACCCCCTTCTCTTGCATTAGCTTGACAGCAATTCTTTGCTAGTCCCCTGACTGCAGTACAAGTACAAACACGCCTTCATTAAAAATAAGACACCAAGCGTAAATACAAAGCTCTTTTTGTTCCAACCTGCCGGAGCGGGAATGCAGAGAAAGCCCCTCAGTGTTTCATGTTAGCCAATAAAACTGGCTTGGGCACCACAGGGCATTGCCCCTGTCCCTTCTGTTGATGTGTATTATGAGAGAGGAGAGTGAACAGGGGGGTTATGCTTAGCCAAAAGAGTCAAGGAAAACAAGTGAGCCTTATTTTTGCTGCAGCTGGGGAAGTTAGGAGGAAGAGGAGAGTTAGTTTGCTGCGAAGAATTTGATAAGACTGTGCTGTATGGTCCAAGGCAGGTGGAGAGAGGGGATAGGTAGGAAAATCTTAGTGAGGGACAGGGGAAGACACTACAAAGCTCATTATTAATACTGTTTCTGTAGCTGCCAGGGGCTCCCAGCAAGGTCAGGCCCCTTCTGTGCTAGGAGCTGTACACAGAGTGAAAGACAGTCCCTGCCCTGAAGAGTTTATAATCTAACCAGACAAAGGGAGAGAAGGGAAACAGCAGCCTGGAGGGACTAGCTACACAGCAAAAGCGGCGCCTGGGCTAGCCTGCCTGAGCTGGCTTGAGTCCAACGAACACGGGTACCAGCAGGGAAGACAGTGCAGTAGGGGCTCATAAGCCAAGCACATACCAGAGTCTGTGCAGGGCTTGTACTACCCACACTGCAGGCCATGCTGCGCTGTCTTCACTGGCATTCTTACCCATCTGCTGGCTGGATTTAAGCTAGCTTGACTAGGCTAGTCCATGCAAAGTTTTTGCTTGGTAGATATTCCCAGGGGGTGGGGGAGGAGAGGTGACTTGTTCAGGGTCTCACCAGGGACTAGAACCCAGGTTTCCAGTGCAGTGCCCTATCCATTAGGCCAGGCTGCCTCAGGCATGCCTTTTGCTCCTGCACACCTAATGGACTATAAGTCATGTGTGTCTTCGGTGCACTCCATCTCACATAGTGCCCTCCGTGTAAGAGCCCCTGGAGCCTTTCGTAACAAAATGTACAATAAACCAATGCGGCGGGCAAAGAAGCACAGCTAACAGGAAGTGTATCTAAATTAATAAGCAGGGCTTATGATTCTGCACTTTGTAACCTTGGGAGAAAGCCACAGGCAGTGTGTGTAACAGGACTGTATGCCAGATAGGGGGTCTTGGAGCTTTTACAGCTCCAAAGCATGTAATTCTCTGGGGCATATAAATGAGCTGGAAGCAAGGCATAATGGCTAAAGCACAGGCCTCTCCATCAGGAGCCCTGCGCTCCAAACCCTACTCCAGCACAGGTTTGATGTGTGGAACCTTGGGAACTCACTGAGCCCCTCAGCTGAGAAGCTTAGTTTATTAACGCCTGCCAAGTGTTTTTGACCTCCTTGGTGGGAAACCCCTGAATAATTGGGACGTTATTATACGCCAAATCAAAATAAGGACCACTTTTAAAGATCTTCTCCACCTGCATAGGAGGACACAGTGACAGTTTCAGAACTCAGTGGACTAAGGACATCAATTTACCTTTCAGTATGCAAGAAAGTAGGTTTATGTTATGCAAAAAATAGAAAGTAAAAACATATCACTAGCTCCTGGAAGACTATTAAGGAAGCTAAGTAGTCATGGAGTGAAAAGAACAGTGCTCTCTGGCTCAGAAATGGGCTAAGAGTACAAACAAGTGGTCAATTTTCAACATAGCAAATGGTAGGATGCCCCAAGATATTGTACCAGGACTGGTGTTTCATTATGGAAGAGCTGGCCCCCGTGGTGTTCTGTGATCACTTGGTGAATAAAGGGCTTGAATGAGGTCTGCTTTATTCTCTGACCAATTCCAACAATGTGAGCTTCTGCAGAGTTCCCACCCAGACTCTGCCTGAGACGCTCAGTCCTTAAAGGCACAGTCCCCTATAATACAGACCCATAATTAAGGGTGAGTTGAATTTTGCACATCATGAGTTACTCAGTCTTGAACCAGTGAGCTATGTAAGGCCTGATATTTCCCATCCCCAGAACAACACAACTTGCTGGAGAAAGAAACTTCTTAATGCCCGATGACAGCTCACTCTAGCATAGCCCCAGTTGTGGAAAGAGCCATAAAGAAAAAAGGGACTTAAAGAGTTGGCCTCGTTCTTCCTGTTTTCTATGGACCCCAGAGGTGGAGTCTTATGACAATATCGGGGCAAAAGAGTCTTTCAAGTTCTGAAAATAAACAATAATTAAAAAACATATGACAAAACAAGCCCTGAGAAATGTGTCTTTACCTGAAATGTAAACTCAGGGTGTTGTACACATATGGTTTCCTTCTAACTGAATAGAGCCAGTCAATCTCCTCAGAGCAAAGCATTCTGGGAAGGGCATGAATCTGGGATCCTTTCAAATGCAATCTCTTCATCTTATTACTTAGTTTTGATTGAAGCAGTGCTGGAATGTTGTTAGTGGCACTAGGAGGCCCTCTTCTACCTGAAAGACCAACTAGGTCTAGATGAACTTTGGCCTCAAAATCTCACCGAGCACTTTAAGGAGAAATTGGCCTATGCATTCCACTATCTGATGCTGTAAAGATGGTTTAGAAACAGGTCCATCTTTGCTGTTATTCATCCCATACTCATCATGGAAGTATTACATCCTGACTCAAGGACTAGCCTAGAGATAAGGAAAGGGCATGAACCCTTTCATGGCAGATTGGTGTAAGAAGTCTGTTTGAAGCTGTTCACGAGTTTGGAATATTGGAAGTAGTCCTGGGAGATGGCTTAAGCTGTATATATGCTAGGAAAAAAATGCATCTTCTACAATGAGAAAGCAACATGAGCCATCTTGTTGTAAAGTCCTCTTGGAAACAAGGCAAGTGGTAATTTTACCTTGATGTAATTGGCCAATGTGGCTTCCAGACCTTCTCTTCTTGCTCCACCTTTCCCAAGGGAACCACTATATCAAGGCTACCATGTTTACATTAGGCACTTACAAGATAGCCATGATAGCTATAGCTCATTGTAAAAATGATATCGCTTTATGACAGATATTGCAAATCCCATGCAATATCTTTGGGGACCTGTAGACAAGTGAACTCACCCCTGCGGCACCTCCTGCTGGTGACTTCTGGGAATTAGCTCGGTTCCAGCCCAGAGCGCCCTCTGCAGGCCAGTGATCCACCTGTCCTCTGGCCCTGTGTCCCTCCCTGGACCCAGTGCCCTTTTACATGGAGTGCTGCCCCCATGCAGTCACCCCTTTCACTGAGGGTTTCTCCTTGCCAGGGGACCCCCACCCTCTATCCCCACTTTGCCTCAGTCTATGGCTACTGCCTAGTCTCCATCTAACCCCCATTCACTGGGGCAGGCTGCAGTATCAGCCACTCATCATAGGCAAAGGGGTTTGGACCTGCTGCCCATGCCTACCCCTGGGCTGCCCTTTGCAACCCCCAGTACCTTTTGGCGTAATGCTAAGCGGCAATCTGGGGCTTTCCAGGCAGGAGCTCCCCAGCTCCTCTGCCTTTCCCCAGCCCTGCTTCACCCTAGGTCCCTTATCTAGCACCCTGCAACCAGGACCTTCTCCCTCTGCCTGCAGAGTGAAACTGACTGCTTCTAGCTCCCCTGGCCTTCTTATGAGGACTCATAGACTCATAGACTCCAGGACTGGAAGGGACCTCGAGAGGTCATCGAGTCCAGTCTCCTGCCCTCATGGCAGGACCAAATACTGTCTAGACCATCCCTAATATACATTTATCTAACCTACTCTTAAATGTCTCCAGAGATGGAGATTCCACAACTTCCCTAGGCAATCTATTCCAGTGTTTAACTACCCTGACAGTTAGGAACTTTTTCCTAATGTCCAACCTAAATCTCCCTTGCTGCAGTTTAAGCCCATTGCTTCTTGTTCTATCATTGGAGGCTAAGGTGAACAAGTTTTCTCCCTCCTCCTGATGACACCCTTTTAGATACCTGAAAGCTGCTATCATGTCCCCTCTCAGTCTTCTCTTTTCCAAACTAAACAAACCCAATTCCTTCAGCCTTCCTTCATAGGTCATGTTCTCAAGACCTTTAATCATTCTTGTTGCTCTTCTCTGGACCCTCTCCAATTTCTCCACATCTTTCTTGAAATGCGGTGCCCAGAACTGGACACAATACTCCAGCTGAGGCCTGACCAGCGCAGAGTAAAGCTGAAGAATGACTTCTCGTGTCTTGTTTACAACACACCTGTTAATGCATCCCAGAATCATGTTCGCTTTTTTTGCCACAGTATCACACTGTTGACTCATATTAAGCTTGTGGTCTACTATGACCCCTAGATCTCTTTCTGCCATACTCCTTCCTAGACAGTCTCTTCCCATTCTGTATGTGTGAAACTGATTGTTCCTTCCTAAGTGGAGCTCTTTGCATTTATCTTTATTGAACTTCATCCTGTTTACCTCAGACCATTTCTCCAATTTGTCCAGATCATTTTGAATTTTGACCCTGTCCTCCAAAGCAGTTGCAATCCCTCCCAGTTTGGTATCCTCCGCAAACTTAATAAGCGTACTTTTTATGCCAACATCTAAATCGTTGATGAAGATATTGAACAGAACTGGTCCCAAAACAGACCCCTGTGGAACCCCACTTGTTATACCTTTCCAGCAGGATTGGGAGCCATTAACAACTACTCTCTGAGTACGGTTATCCAGCCAGTTATGCACCCACCTTATAGTAGCCCCATCTAAATTGTACTTTCTTAGTTTATCTATAAGAATATCATGTGAGACTGTATCAAATGCCTTTACTAAAGTCTAGGTATATCACATCCACCGCTTCTCCCTTATCCACAAGGCTTGTTATCCTATCAAAGAACGCTATCAGATTAGTTTGACATGATTTGTTCTTTACAAATCCATGCTGGCTATTCCCTATCACCTTACCACCTTCCAAGTGTTTGCAGATGATTTCTTTAATTACCTGCTCCATTATCTTCCCTGGCACAGAAGTTAAACTAACTGGTCTGTAGTTTCCTGGGTTGTTTTTATTTCCCTTTTTATAGATGGGCACTATATTTGCCCCCTTCCAGTCTTCTGGAATCTCCCCCGTCTCCCATGATTTCCCAAAGATAATAGCTAGAGGCTCAGATACCTCCTCTATTAACTCCTTGAGTATTCTAGGATGCATTTCATCAGGCCCTGGTGACTTGCAAGCATTTAACTTGTCTAAGTGATTTTTTACTTGCTCTTTTTTTATTTTATCTTCTAAACCTACCCTCTTCCCGTAAGCATTCACTATACTAGACATTCCTTCAGACTTCTCAGTGAAGACCGACACAAAGAAGTCATTAAGCATCTCTGCCATTTCCAAGTCTCCCGTTACTGTTTCCCCTTCCTCATTGAGCAGTGGGCCTACCCTGTCCTTGGTCTTCCTCTTGCTTCTAATGTATTGATAAAAAGTCGTCTTGTTTCCCTTTATTTCCATAGCTAGTTTGAGTTCATTTTGTCCCTTTGCCTTTCTAATCTTGCCTCTGCATTCCTGTGTTATTTGCCTATATTCATCCTTTGTAATCGACCTAGTTTCCATTTTTTATATGACGCCTTTTTATTTTGTAGGTCACGCAAGATCTCGTGGTTAAGCCAAGGTGGTCTTTTGCCACATTTTCTATCTTTCCTAACCATCGGAATAACTTGCTTTTGGGCCCTTAATAGCGTCCCTTTGAAAAACTGCCAACTTTCCTCAGTTGTTTTTCCCCTCAGTCTTGATTCCCATGGGCCCTTACCTATCAGCTCTCTGAGCTTACCAAAATCCGCCTTCCTGAAATCCATTGTCTCTATTCTGCTGTACTCCCTTCTACCCTTCCTTAGAATTGCAAATTCTATGATTTCATGATCACTTTCACCCAAGCTTCCTTCTACTTTCAAATTCTCAACAAGTTCCTCCCTATTTGTTAAAATCAAGTCTAGAACAGCTTCCCCCCAGTAGCTTTTTCAACTTTCTGAAATAAAAAGTTGTCTGCAATGCAGTCCAGGAACTTATTCGATAGTCTGTGCCCCGCGGTGTTATTTTCCCAACATATATCTGGATAGTTGAAGTCCCCCATCACCACCAAATCTTGGGCTTTGGATGATTTTGTTAGTTGTTTGAAAAAAGCCTCATCCACCTCTTCCACCTGATTAAGTGGCCTGTAGTAGACTCCCAGCACGACATCACCCGTGTTTTTTACCCCTTTTAGCCTAACCCAGAGACTCTCAACACTTCCATCGCCTATGTCCATCTCCACCTCAGTCCAAGTGTGTACATTTTTAATATATAAGGCAACACCTCCTCCCTTTTTCCCCGTCTATCCTTCCTGAGCAAACTATACCCATCCACACCAACATTCCAGTCGTGTGTATTATCCCACCAAGTTTCAGTAATGCCAACAATGTCATAGTTGTATTTATTTATTAGCACTTCCAGTTCTTCTTGGTTATTACCCATACTTCTTGCATTTGTATATAGGCATCTAAGATACTGGTTTGATCTTGCCTCCCGGCTTTGCCCTGACCCTCCTTCCTCTCTGCCATTATAGCCCGTGCTCCCTCCTGTTTCCAACCCATCTCCCAGGTCTTGTTCCCCACTTACCTGTGGGGTTTGCTCACCTGTCCCCGTCGAACCTAGTTTAAAGCCCTCCTTACTAGGTTAGCCAGTCTGTGCGCAAATAAGGCCTTTCCCCTCTTCGAAAGGTGAAGGCCATCTGTGCCTAGCAGTCCTTCCTCGAATAGCATCCCGTGGTTGAGGAAGCCAAAGCCCTCCTGGCGACACCATCTTCGCAGCCAGGCATTCACCTCCACGATGCATCTGTCTCTGCCCGGACCCCTACCTTCAACAGGAAGAATAGAAGAGAATACCACCTGCGCTCCAAACTCCTTAACCCGTACTCCCAGAGCCCTGTAGGACCTGGGCTCAGTTTGGGGTGTGGCCCCAGCTGCAGCCACTTCCCCAGTCAGCCCAGCCTAAAGGCTGCTTTCTCCAGCCACAGCCCCTTCCCAGGGCTGTTTTCACCCCTTCAGGGCAGGAGCTGGGTAAGCACTCTGCTACCGGGAGCGCTCTGTGTCTGCTTGGGCTGCCCTGCTGGCTGGAGCGTTCCCACCCTTCTCTGGCTGCCCTGCTGGCTGGAGCTCCTTCTCCCTTCCTGGGCTGCTGCTGCTGTTGCTGAGCAAGGGGTGGGGGGGCCTTGCTGGCCAGCCCCCACTCCTCCACCTCCGGAAGGAGAAGCCAGGAACCCATCACCGCCACCACCACCGCTGCTACCATCTGTGAGGGGTCCTTCCTGCCTGGCCACCTGGGTTGTTGGAGGAGGAGCCGCTGCTGCTGGAGCCGTGTTTGCCTGGGGAGCTGCTGGAGCCTGGAGGCACGTGAGGACTAAGAGGACCGCCGGCTGCTGGGGGAGCGTACAGGACGATCCTGAAGACCACTGTGGAGGGGGCCCTCAGAAACTGCATAACTCTTTGACTGTGCTCTAGTGGTGGGGGTGTAGACTGTGTTTGGGGGGGCACAGGGGGTGTGGCGTGGAGCCTGCCCCCGGTCCATCTGTGTCCCCCTCCAACCCTCACCACCACCGCTGCCCCCTCCACCACCCCCACAGACCGCTTACCATCTGCCTCGGTCCCCGCCTCTGGGACTCAGCTGCTTGCCTGGCCAGCCACACCCTTTTTCCACCGTTTGGGCCTCCAGCAGCAGCCAGCCAACCTTTAGCCCTTGCACAAGTGCTCGTGGGTGCACGCACTCCCCCGTCCCCAAACTGACCCCTTCCCCTCTGTGACAGGCCCCCCAGCCTTTCCCCTTGTTTCCTGTCCCATTGCCCCTTGTAGCCTTTTGCCCACCCACCCCCAGCTTCAGTTTGTTTGCCTGCCTCGCCCGTCTCCTTTTGCAGCCTTGTTTGTCCTGCCTCAGCCCTGCACCTGGCCCCTCGGTCCCTCTGCCCCACTCCCAGCCTTGTTGTGCCCCTTCCCTATAGCCCCTTCACCCTGTTCGGCCCCTCCCCTCGTGCGTCTGTGCCCCTTTTGTGCGCTTGTGCCCCCCCCATTTGAGCTTTCCCCTCTGGCACTGCACCCCCCAATTGCTTTTGTATCCCTCCCCTCCCTTAGTGCGGCTAGAGGAGCCGGTTTTCACTCCCGTGTCCGGTGACTGATCCCCGCCCCCTTGCTTGGCCCCTTATCTGCCCCCCCCCATTTTGGCATCCTCCTCCCCTGCCTACAGCCTAGCGGGGAGGAGTGGTTGACCTGCTTCTCCTCCCCTCCCTTTCTCCAGTGTTTCCCCTCCCTCCCTACTCATCATGGCGGGGGACGCAGCGGGTGGGACCCCTGGGACGACCCCTGCCCCGCCTGCTCCCTTGACCACCCCTCTAGTCTCCACCGCTGCCACTGCTGCCGGACCACCTGCCACCGCTCTTGCTGCGGCGCCAGCAGCGGCGGGCACCGGGGTGTCCTCTGCTGCTGCCACGTCCCTCACCCCCTCTGCTTCTGGGGGACCCCCTCCAGCTGGCGGAAAGGGCCAGGGCAAGAAGAAGGGAAAGGGCCCCACCAGGAAAACTAAGCCCTCCATGGCAGAGCCTGCGACCTCCGCTGCGGCCCTGCCACCGGCCGCAGCGCCCCTCCCTACTGTTCCCTCCACCAGCTCTGCGGGTGCCCCTCCCCTGGCCCCCAAGGCATATGCCCAAGTGGCAGCGGCCCCCCCGCCTGCCACTACATCATCTCCCCAGGCCGCCACCTCCGCTACCATCTATAGCGGCCGGGGCCCCTTCCCCACCTTGACCAGGAAGCACGGCATCCGTTGCCTCCTGGTGCCCGCCTCGCCCCATGTGGAGACCTACGTGCGGGCGTTGGCGAGGGTGGTGGGGCCCACGGCCATTGTGGCGGCCTCCAAAATGTATGGCAAGGTCGTCTTTTTCCTTGCCTCGGAGGCCGCCGCCCAGGAGGCGGTGGAGAAGGGCCTGGCGGTGGGGGGCGTGTTCGTCCCCCTGGAGCCGCTGGAGGACCTGGGGGTCCGTGTCGTCCTGACTTCTGTCCCGCCCTTCCTCCCCAATGCTGCCCTGCTACCTGCCCTCTCGACTCTGGGGAAGCCCATTTCCTTAGTGAGCCCTCTCCCCTTGGGCTGCAAGGACCCCGCCCTCCGTCACGTCCTCTCGTTCCGCCGGCAGGTGCAGCTTCAACTGCCTCCGGCGGCGCGTGGCGGAGTGGCGCTCGAGGGGTCCTTCCTGGTCCCCTATCAGGGGGCCCATTACCGAGTGCACTATTCGACGGGGGAGGCCAGGTGTTACCTCTGCCGGGCGACGGGGCACGTCCGGAGGCACTGCCCCTTGGCCCGGCTTGGAGGAGCATCCGGGACCCCTGAGCCCCGGCAGGGTGCCGGCCCCGTCATCGCCGGCGCCCCTGGCCGCCCGGTGCCCAGGGCCGCCCCTCCGCCTCCTCAATCCATCACTGCTCCCGCTCGGGCTGCAGGGGTACCTCCCTCGGCATGCCCAGGTGAGTGGGAGAGCCCCGCCTCCGCTGCCTGCGCCCTGGCGGGGCCTGTGGAGGAGGGTGCGGCAGGGGTACCGCCGGGCGTGGGAGAGGGCCCTCCCCAAGGGGTATCTTCCCTTCCTCCAGCTGTCCCACCAGTGCCCCTCCAGGTCCACGACCCACCAACCCTGCCCTCCGACCCGACCCCTGACAACCAGCCCGTGAGCGATACCATGGAGGGCTGGACCCGAGTCCAGGGTAGGCAGGGCAAGCAGAAGGCTCGAGCTCCGCTCCTACCACCTGATGCGGGAGCCCCCTGTAAGACCAGAAAGGGGGCCGCCGATGCCGAGCCTTCCACCATGCCCTCGGGGTCGGCCCGTCCAACAGTGCCGGCCAGGGGAGCCGTGGCGGCACCAGAGGGTACCCCCATCCCTCCTCTACAACCCTCTGTGGAGGCCTCGGATGTGGTCCCCTCTGCTCCTTTGCCACCTGCACCCCCTGCAACACTCGAGGCGATCGTTGCCTCGGGCTCTAGTGGGGAGGACCCCGGGGTGGTGGGAGGTGAGCACCCCTCCATATTTGAGGATATCGAGGCCCTGGGTCTGACCCCGGTTACCCAGGGGGAGGATGACCCTCCGCCAGCAAGCCTCGACCTAGCCGTCCTCACCTCAGCTCCCCTATACCCGTGCTCCCTCCTCCTGGCCGCTGCATCCGCTCCCGCCTCCGGGGGTCCCCTGGACTCCCTGCCCTGCCTGGCTGTGGTTGGCACCCCGCTGACAGCCGCTGAGCCCGTTGAGGTGACGGCCGGTGCCTCGCGACCGGGAGATGGGCTCACAGGGGTATCCCTCGGTGGTGAGGGGCACCCGAGTTCCTTCCCGGGCGGGGGCCCCACCAACGGTGTTACATCTCCCGATGCCATGGCTAGCGCGCCTACCAATGAGCCTGAGCCCGGCATCACTGGGGACCCCCTCCCTGCCCCTCTGACCTCCGCGCCTGGCCGTGAGGAGCACCCTCCTGACGGTTCAGCTCCTGCGGTCCAGGATCCCATCTCTGTCCCTATCCCTGACCTCAGCCCCGCCCTTGTCCTTGACCCCGTCCCTGTCCCCTCCACTGCCCCTGCTGTTATTGCCACCCCTGGGGTTGTCCCCTTCCCTTTTCCGGAGGGTGACCCCCAGGCGGCGGCCTTTACGTTTCACAGTCCCGAAGCCCCAGGGGCTGCGCTCTTCCCTCCGCCGCCCCCCGTCGAGCCGGGCTCTGAGGCGGACCGTGTGGCGCCGGCCCATCAGGCGATACGTTGGGGGTCCGCCCCTTGCCTCCCCGTCCCCGTGGGCCACAGGGCTGTCCCAGAGGCCCCACTGGTGGGTCACCGGGGGCCAGTGACCCCACCCCTCCAGGCGCTGTGAGAGGAGCTGCGGGAGTTCCTGGAAGACGTCAGGGGCTCCCGCAACAAGGTAGCGCTTGCTCTCCAGCGCTGGGGGGATTTCCACCAGATCCTCCGGGCCGCAAGGGCCCTCATGGGGGAGGGCAAGAGGACCGGAAGCAGGGTGCCGCGACTTACCACCGGGTCCGCAGCTTCCGTGACTCCTTGCTCACCTTCGGGGTGGGTCATGGTTTGCTGCGCGGCCCATTGGGGGCCGTGGGCGTCCCTGCCGGCGAGGATCCCCCCCAGCCCTCCTCATGGCACCCATCATCTTTGCCACATTGAACACCCGGAGCTGTAGGGTGGGTTTCCGCAGGAGCCAGGTGCTCTCCTTCCTTCGGGAGGGGGGGTACTTTGTGGTTTTCCTGCAGAAGACCCACACGGATCCGGCCGCCGAAGCCAGCTGGCGGCTGGAGTGGGGGGACGGGGTCTACTTCAGCCATCTCACCACCCGTAGTGCTGGAGTGGCTACCCTGTTCTCCCCCGACCAACAGCCGGAGGTGCTGGGGGTTGCCGAGGCTGTGCCGGGCCGCCTGCTGCACCTCCGGGTCCACTTGGAGGGGCTCGTGGTCAACCTCGTGAACGTCTATGCCCCGACATTGGCCCCGGAGCGGCTGCCATTCTATCAGCAGGCATCCGCCTTCCTCGGCTCCCTGGATCCTCGTGAATGCCTGGTCCTGGGCGGGGACTTTAACATCATCCCGGAGGAGCGGGACCGCTCGGGGACCGAGCGGAGCCCGGCCGCCACGGACGTCCTCCAGGAGATCGTCAACCATCACTTCCTGGTGGACATCTGGCGCGACCACCACCCGGACGATGTCTCCATGTTCACCTATGTCCGGGTGGGGGCCCACCGGTCGTGCCACTCCCGGTTGGACCGCATCTACATGTCACGCTTCCACCTTTCACGGGGCCAGTCCTCCAGCATCCGGCCGGCCCCTTTTTCCGATCACCACGTCGTCACCGTAAAGGCCTCTCTCAGTGCGGAGAGGCCGGGGCCGGCCTATTGGCACTTCAACAACAGCTTGCTGGTGGATGCGGGCTTCGTGGCGTCCTTCCGGGAGTTCTGGCTGGCCTGGCGAGGGCAGCGGCATGCCTTTCCCTCGGCACGGCGCTGGTGGGATGTGGGGAAGGTGCGCGCCTGGCTCTTCTGCCGTGACTACACCCGGGGCGTCAGCCGACGGAGGGATGCGGCGATAGGGCAGTTGGAACGGGAGGTCTTAGAGCTGGAGAGGCGTCTGGCCACCAGCCCCGAGGATCCATCCCTTTGCAGGGCGTGCCAGGAGAAGCGGGAGGAGCTCCGGGTCCTCAAGGACCATTGGGCTCGGGGTGCCTTTGTTCGCTCCTGCATCCGCCTCCTTCGGGAGATGGATCGCGGCTCCCGCTTCTTCTACGCCCTGGAGAAACGGAGGGGGGCCAAGAAGCACGTCACCTGCCTTCTGGCGGAGGACGGTACACCCCTCACGGATCCAGCGGAGATGTGCGAGAGGGCCCGGACCTTCTACGCGCACCTTTTCTCCCCGGATCCGACCGATCCTGCCACTCGCAGAGTGCTTTGGGACGGGCTCCCGATGCTCAGCGCGGGCGACCGGGACCGGCTAGAGCTGCCTCTCTCTCTGGCCGAGTTCTCGGATGCCCTCCATCGCATGCCCACCAACAAGTCTCCGGGCATGGACGGGCTGACCGTGGAGTTCTACCGCGTGTTCTGGGACGTCCTCGGCCCGGACCTGGCCAGCGTCTGGGCCGAGTCCTTGCAGGGCGGGGTCCTCCCTCTCTCGTGCAGGCGAGCTGTGCTCGCCTTATTGCCGAAGAAGGGGGACCTCCGCGATTTACGGAATTGGCATCCCGTCTCGCTCCTCAGCACGGACTACAAAATCATCACCAAGGCCATCTAGCTGCGGCTGGGGTCCGTGCTGGAGGACGTGATCCGCTCAGACCAGACCTACACCGTCCAGGCTGTTGCATCTTCGATAACCTCTATCTGGTCCGGGATCTCTTGGAGCTTGGGTGCAGGATGGTCTGTCGTTCGCCCTCCTGTCCCTGGATCAGGAGAAGGCGTTCGACCGGGTGGACCATAGGTATCTCCTGGGCACTCTGCGAGCGTTGGGCTTCGGGTCCCAATTTGTGGGTTTTCTCCAGGTGCTGTACACTTCCGCAGAGTGTCTGGTCAGGCTCAACTGGACCCTGACCGAGCCGGTCAGCTTCGGGCGGGGAGTGCGGCAGGGGTGCCCCCTCTCGGGCCAGCTGTACGCTCTGGCCATCGAACCCTTCCTCTGTCTCCTCCGCAGGAGGTTAACGGGGTTGGTGCTTCGGGAGCCGGAGCTGCGACTGGTCCTGTCGGCGTACGCCGACGATGTGCTCCTCGTGGTCCAGGACCCGGGCGACTTGGCGTGGGTGGAGGCTTGCCAGGCGGTGTACTCGGCGGCCTCCTCCGCCTGGGTCAATTGGGTCAAGAGCTCTGGTCTGGTGGTCGGGGACGGGTGGCAGGCGGGCTCCCTCCCACCCGCGCTTCAGGCCATCGGGTGGAGCGCGGGTCCGCTGCTCTATCTCGGCATTTACCTTTCCGCCACGCATCTGTCTCCGCCGGACAACTGGCAAGGTTTGCAGGGCAGGGTGGCAGAGCGGCTCCGGAAATGGACAGGACTCCTCCGGTGCCTTTCACTTCGAGGGAGGGCACTGGTGTTCAATCAACTGGTCCTGTCCATGCTCTGGTACCGGCTCAACACCCTGGTCCCGGCCCCGGGCTTCCTGGCCAACCTCCGGAGGGTGGTTCTGGAGTTCTTTTGGCCAGGACTGCACTGGGTCCCTGCAGGGGTACTCCACCTGCCCCTGGAGGAGGGAGGGCAGGGCCTGAAGTGCCTGCGCACTCAGGTCCACGTCTTCCGCCTCCAGGCACTGCAGAGGCTTCTTTATGGTGCGAGTAGTCCGGCGTGGAGAGCACTGGCGCACGCCTTCCTGCACCGCTTCCGAGGGCTCTGATCCGACCGGAAGCTCCTTTATCTCGAACCGAGGGGTCTTCCGCGAGACTCTCCAGGCTGCTGGTCTTCTACCAGGACCTCCTCCGGACCTGAAAGCTGTTCTCTGAGACCAGGTCCGTGGCGGCCACCGAGGGGGCTGACCTCCTCGCGGAGCCCCTGCTACACAATCCCCAGCTCCGTGTGCAGGTGGCGGAGTCCTCTGCGGTGCGCCAGAGGTTGGTCCTGGTGGAAGTTACCAGGGTCGGAGACCTCCTGGACTATGACCAGGGAGGCTGGCTGGATCCCCTGACGCTCGCTCACTGCATGGGGCTCTCCAGACCTTGCACTCCCCGTCGCGTACTCCAGGAGGTGGAGGCCGCTTTGCCGCCCGCTGCTCGGGCCTACCTCGACCGGGTCCTGCGGGAGAGCACGCCCCGCCCACCCCCCACCCCAAGCCCTCCGGACCTTTTCATCGGGCCTCTGCCCCGTAGGCCCGACCAGCCCCCCCGCCCTTCTCCACAAGCCGGCTGCACGACCTGCAGCTGGTCCGTTTCCAAACCGCGCCAAGGAAACGGCTCTACACGCTCGTGCTCCACACCCTTCACTTCCTCACCCTCATGTCCCACCCTGATACGAAGTGGCGGGACCTCCTGCCATCTCTGGAGGGTGCGGAGCCCCGGTGGGTCAGCCTCTACTCCACCCTGGTCCCAAGGCCCACTGGGGATATCAGTTGGCGGCTCCTCCATGGGGCCGTGAGCATGGGCGTGTACTTGGCGTGGTTTACCCCTGTCCCGGACACCTGCCCCTTCTGCGGCGTGAGGGAGACCCTGGCGCACGTTTACTTAGAGTGCGCCAGGTTGCAGCCCCTACACTGGCTCCTCATTAACATCCTATTACGTTTCTGGCTGCACTTTTCCCCTCACCTCCTTCTGTACGCACTCCCTATCCGTGGCCCCATGAAGTCCTGGGACCTCCTGGTCAACCTCCTCCTCGCCCTGGCTAAAAAGGCCATCTAGGCGACCAGGGAGAGGAGGTTGGCCGATGGAGACTCCGGTGACTGTGGGGCTTGTTTCCGATCCCTGGTCCGTTCACGCATCCGGGTGGAGTTCCTCTGGGTGGTGTCCACTGGCTCCCTTGACGCCTTCGAGGAGCAGTGGGCACTGTCCGGGGTTCTGTGCTCGGTGTCCCCATCAGGTTCCCTTCTTCTGACCCTTTGACCTCACTCCTGTCCCTGTTCTTTTATTAGTTGTCCCCCGAACTCAGTGGGTTCTGTGGCCCTGTGGTTCCTCCCCTTAGGCTGGGGGAGGATCCTTTAGCAGTGGGCGGGCTTTGCCCGCCCACTTCCCAGACACCCAACAGATACAGGACCATATAGCATTAAGTTTATGTATCACTGTGGGCCAGGGATTGCAACACTGGAGTGGGGTGTGGGGGGTACCACAGCTTCTCCAGGAACCAAAAACTGTGTGTGTTTGTGGAGGGGAGGTAATTAAGGTAAATCACTCAGATTGTAAACCTCTCCAAGGAGGCCGGAAGATACTGGCTCAAACCAAGTTTTCAGAGACCAGCAGACAAAGAAAGGGCTTTTGGCACCTATATTTAAACTAACTCAGGGCCTTCTTTCTGAACCAGCAAATGGACAGAACCTTGTGTCCAAGGGGCCCCACCCCTTGTGCAAAGGTTGAAAAGACCTTGGCCTGTTAGAGCCCCATAAGATAGACGGGTGACCCATGGTGAGCTTTTAGCATGCGAATAAGAACTTTGTTTTTACATGTTTTCTCTATAAAGCTTTTACCTTAAGAATAAATGTGCTAGCTTAGAAGGAGCTTGTAACTGGTTGCAATACGCTGCACATTTCCCTTAGAAGAGAAAGCAGAGCACAGGCGCTGGCTGCTAGGCAGGCTGGCTTGCTGAGGATATCAAAGTGTAAGACAGGGAGCTGTGCAGCCTTAAAATACCCAGTCAGAAGGGAGTGGGACAAGGTCCCTGCCAGAGATAGGTGATGCTGGAGACCTGACTGAGCACTCCTAGATGGGACCATAAGGGGAAGAGGAGGAAATGGATGCGGTTACTCTGAAACTGTAACAATGGGTTGCTAGCTCTCATTGTAACTGTGACACCTTTTTCTAGTGTAAACAAATCTTTGGAGGTTGGGTGAGGCAATCAAAGGTGAATGCTATTCCCTCATCACCTGGAACCTGGTCTTTAACCTGGAGTCCCTATGTGATTTGGCAATGCATGGACTCTGCTGTTGTGCAAATTCAAAGAGGTCCATCCATGGTATATATAGCCCCTCCCCCCAGTAAGCTATTTCTTGGTGTCATGTACCAACCTGTTAAAGCAATCCCCAAACCTGTCAGTCTCAGGTCCCCTTTATGCATGGGAGCAGTTCCGCTGACATGCAGGGGACTACTCATGTGTATGGAGCAGGACTGGGGATTGAGATAACTGGAGGGGTACATATTTGGCACCCGCTTAAAAACAGTCCTGCTTTAGTGGCTTCAGGCAGCATGGTCAGTGATGAAGTATTAAACAAACTAAAGAGAACATTTCTATTTACAGAAGGCTTGTGGATCATACTGGTGGTACATTCTGCTTATTAACATGTCAGAGACAATCAGCGTGCCAAGGAAACTATTTAAGATCAAAGGAGTTCACAACTTGGGATGGTTTTATGGATGCATCTGCAGGAATGGAAGCAAAAAGGCAGCAGCTGTAAACTAGCACTGCCATAACTTCTAGTTCGGAAACCAAACCACTTAAGTATAAAACCTTCACCTCTGAACCCCTTCTGAGCTTGGATTCAATGTTCTGCCACAGATTAGATTGGGAGCAAGGACAGTGGCTTACTTATTTTTTTAAGACACAAAAAGCTATTGTCCCAGGCCAGAATTCCTGGGAAGGTGACAGACAAATTTTGTTTCAGTGATTTGGAACCCTGTGGCTCTTTCTGATCTGCAGCTACTGACCCAGAGGAGTGTGCTTTGGCTAGGAGGGGAGGAACAGAATCTTATTACTTAGTAAAAATGGAAGGAAATTTTACTGTGCAGTTGTAACAGGAGGCAAAGTGCCAGTTAATGGGCAAAATGTCATTTAAAAACTGCACTTCACATGCCTTCGTCATCATTGAAATGCAACAACTATCCCTAAAGATAATGACTGAGTGTGATGGGTTCGGTCACAGAGATCCCCTTGGGACTGTCACCTGATGTGCTGAAACTACTTTTGAGCCCGTTTTCTCTGTCAATTTGGGCCTTCAGAACCATGCCTTGTTGAGCCAGACACTCAAGTCTGCGGCAACCCAGACCCAGGGTCTGAACCGTGCCCTCAAAGCTGCAGACTTAACTGAAAACAACTCAGCAAGTACTCCTGTCTTCAGCTCCCAATGGGATCCAAACCCCAAATAAATCCGTTATACTCTCCACAAAGCTTATAGAGGGTAAACTCATAAATTGTCCACCCTCTATAACACTGATAGAGAGATATGCACAGCTGTTTGCTCCCCCAGCTATTAATCAATTACTCTGGGTTAATTAATAAACAAAAGTGATTTTATTAAGTATAAAAAGTAGGAATTAAGTAATAACAGACAGAACAAAGTAAGTTACCGAGCAAAATAAAACAAAACACGCATGTCTAAGCCTAATACATTGAGAAACTAAATACAGATAAATCTCACCCTCAGAGATGTTCCAATAAGCTTCTTTCACAGACTAGATCCTTCCTAGTCTGGGCCCAGTCATTTCCCCTGGTACAATCCTTGTTAGCTCCAGCTCAGGTGGTAAGTAGGGGATTTCTCATGACTGGCAGCCCCTTTGTTCTCTTCCACCCCCTTTTATATCTTTGGCACAAGGCGGGAATCTTTTGTTGCTCTCTGGGTTCCCACCCCTCCTTCTAAATGGAAAAGCAGCAAGTTTAAGATGGATTACAATATAATGTGACATGTTCACCTGTCCCTGTAAGACTTCATTACCCAGGGGCTGGCACCTACATATACAGGAAGGCTTACAAGTAAACAGAGCCATTTACAAGTCATTGATTCTGAAGCACCCTTAATGGCTTCCACTTAATATGTTTGCATCAGTAATACAAGTTTATGTCTTATTCTCCTAGCTCCAGATATAGAAATAATATCTGCAAACAAATGGGATAAACACACTCAGTAGATCCTAAGCTTTGTAATGATACCTTGCAAGAGACCTTTTGCATAAAGCATATTCCAGTTACATCATATTCACACTTATAAGCATATTTCCATAAAATATTATGGAGTCCAACGTCACACTGAGTTTCTGTAATTTTTAGTGAACTAGCTCACAGCATACGTAGTTAATAGCACATTTTGGTATTTATGAATTTGTGTTATAGCATTATTTTAATTATCAGACCAGCTATTTAGTTGTTTCAGATTTTTAGCAGGCAGAAAAGCCAGTTATTCAAACCAATTCTATTTAAAGTTTGATTTCCCCCTTTCATCGGTCCAATCCAGGGACAAAGTGTTGATGATTCTTCTCCTGAGTGAGATGATCGCATACTTTTCTGAGGCACTCTTCCAGCTGTACCAAAATCATCTCTGGCTTTACTGACTTCATCCTCATAGAAGGCATACCTATTAAACTGGTACCTCTTTAATACTCACTGTAGGGCATATCAGTGTCTTCTTACCCCACAATCCTCTTTAAATTTAATCCAGCCCTTTGTCCTCAGGCTTGGGACATATGGGGTTGAGAATGGAGTCCTCAAGTGCGGGAGAGTAACTTTATCACATTTGTGCTGCAGAGAGGGGTTCTGATTTTTGGTTGTAACTCGTAAGCACTGATTAAAAAACCCCTGTTACCAAGTAAAGAAATAAAGAAATCCGTGTCTAGCCGATGAATAATGGAAAAACACTGGAAATGGTTATTTGTGTCTAAGCGCTTGTCTACACAAAGCAGTAATGCACACTAATGGGGTGTGATTTCTAAAGCGCACTAAACGTGTTGCTCATTAATTATTCTGGGTAAACCCAGCTGATATGAAATAAAAGTTCCCTAGGGTGATTTAATGTAATGTTGTTTGAACAGTGCCATGTTAAAGCACACACAAGGGAACAGAGAGATTATTGTATATAATATAAATTACACCTTACTGTAGCTACAAAGAGGCCATCCCAAGCTCCTGATTTTTGGACATCTACACAGGACTAAAAAATGATTTTAATAAACCCTGAACACCAGAATCCTAGCTGCAGATTAGACTAGTGATGGCATCTGATCCTGTGGGGTACTGGGGCCTCGTTCTCCCATTGTTTCCAGTGCTAGTCACAGGTGCCTCTCAAGGAAGTATCCAGCTCCTTCCATGATCAATTTGGGATGCGCATAGTTCTCTGGGAAACATTCTGTCCCAGCTGGTCAGCTAGATCAGGCCAGTGCTCAGCTAGAAAGTGTGTGTACAGGAAGCTGAGGCAAAGTAGCCTGCTGATTTCTAGCATTTCACAGCCTCGCTAGTCATTTAGACCCGGCTACACAGCAGAATCACAAATCATAATGCCACGGGGTCATCGTTTTCTGTGAAGAATGTTGACTTTTGGAGGAATCTACTAGCTGGTTTTAAGCCTAGTTCAAATAAGATGAGTTCAAAACCTGTTGGAACTGCAGAGGAAACTTGATTTTTAGGAAACTTTAAGGTGGCCTAACCTATCTGTATGGAATTGGTTTCAAAGCTACCTTAAATAGCCTAAAAGTGCTATATAGACCTAGGTATTCATATTATTCAGTGGCTCCTGCTCAGAAGCAAGGGGGAGCTGAATGACAGAAGAGCTTGTTTTACTGACCTGGATCCAGCACTGTAGACCTTCCTGTGCATCTCGCCTCCCAAGGCACCTGCGGCCGTCTCACACTAGCATGAAGGCCAATGCACAGGATACTTACAGCCAGTACGTGTTTTAGCTGGCTTGAGGGAGACCTCAGTTTATGGATTTCCTTCTTAAAATAACAAACAGTGCTGGGCTGACAGGCTGCATCAGCTGCTTGGAGGCAACATCTCAGCGAGATGTCACAACTCAAGGAATCCCATAGGAAAGGTTTAAAAAAATCCACTGGGGGACTAAGGTGTGGCTTGTCTGTGTGCTTTAACTAAAACCGCTTAAAGGCCTGTCTGCATTTTTTTTTTTTTGGTATGAAAAAAAGCAGACAAATTAGCATCTCCTCCCCAGTACAAAATTACAGACTCCAGGCTGGAACCCAGCTTGCCAGGTCCCCACGTCCTGCTTATTCCCAGCCCAAATTTCCGTTGTGTGTCAGAAGCAAGAGATATAGTCCAAAAGTTGTAATTATACCTAGAGGAGACCGAGGTCCTTTCTTCACTCACTCCAGACTGCTACATTGTTCATGGTGTAAACAAAGAGGTGTTTGCCAAAGCCCACGCCAAGTAGGACCTCTGGAAATGATTGATTGCCCCTCCAGGCCTCTGGTTAAAAGATCAGCCAGAAATGTTTGAGCCTGTATTGCTGCAGATTGCCTTAAAGACAGCGTGTAGGGGAAAAATATTTATTTGCTGTGTGTTTGATAGAGCAGGGCTACACTTAAAACGGTGCAGTGTGCTGCTGCAGTGCTTCAGCGAAGACATATTTATGCTGACGGCAGGGGTTCTCCCATTGGCACAGGTTCTTCACCTCCATGAGAGGCGGTAGCTAGCTTGATGGGAGAATTTTCCTGGTGACGTAGCACTGTCTACAACCGGGGTTAGGTTGCTTTAACTGCATTGCTCAGTGGCGTGGGTGTTTCACACACACCCTGTAGACGGGTTCCGCCGGGGCTCGACTCTCCCTGAGGGGGAGGGGAGCCACGCCGGCCTCGATGTCTTCCCTGCAATTACAGTCTGCTCTGGCCTTTCGGCAGGTCAGAGCAGTGACATGTCAGAGGGGGCCCAGCCCTTGGTTCGGGCGGGGCACCAAACACAGTTAAACAGCCCTGGTCCTTTGGAGCAGGGCAGAGCAGTGGCAAAGTCAAAGGGGGCCCAGCCCTTGGTTCAGGCGGGGCACCAAACACAGTTCTAACAGCTCTGGCCATTGGAGCAGGGCAGAGCAGTAGGAAAGTCAAAGGGGGCCCAGCCCTTGGTTCAGGCGGGGCACCAAGCACAGTTTAAACAGTTACAGGCCTCTCTGACTGGGAAGAGGGGGAATCTGCCACCCGGTTACAGGTGGCAGGGGGAACGCAGGCCCACCCACTCCTCTGCGTTCCAGCCCGGGGCCCTGGTAGCGGTTGTCACCGCTACTGGTGGTCAGTGGGGTCCTGACCGCAACACACTGACATGGGCAACGATAGCTCTGCAGCCTGACTGGAGTCAGCTGCCCCCGGGCTACTTCCTAATTCCCCCTCTATTCCTACCTGGCCCGGGCCTCTGTTCCGGAGACGTCCAGGACCATCTGTTCCTCCCAATCAGGGCTGGGCGGCAGGTCCAGGAGGGTTTCAGGGAATTCAGGCCACGCCTGGTCTGGGGGCTCCTCAGGGCCGTAGTAGGGGCGAGGCAGCTCTGGCGGCCCCTCGTCGTAGCAGGGGCGAGGCAGCTCCGGCAGCTCCTGGTCTCGACCTCTGGCTCGGGCAGCCTCCCAGGCACGAGCGGCCGCAGGCACATCTGCTCCTGCTGGTGGCCGAGCCGCAACTGAAGGCTGGGGCCCGGCTTTTATTCTTCCGGGTCGCCGCCTGACCCTTTGAGGGGCGGGACTTCTGCCCAGCAGCCCCGCCCCCGTGGATGACTGACGGGGCTCGACCCTCCCTGATGGGGAGGGGAGCCACACCGCCTCGCTATACACCCCTAGTGCCATAGTTATACTGACTTAATTTCCTAGTGTACAGCTGCCTGAGAAACTTGTTCTGATAGGTTGCATATGAAATACATGTATAAATGTCAATACATATATAAAGAGAACACAGTGTTCAGATCACAGAAAAACTATTCAATACGTCTTGGTTTGTAATTTGAGATTTGTCATAGAATCATAGAATATCAGGTTGGAAGAGACCTAAGGAGGTCATCTAGTCCAACCCCCTGCTCAAATCAGGACCCATCCCTGACCAGTCTAACCATTAGATCCTGCTGTGTATTCACAATATGGGAAGGCCAGTTCTGGGTGATACTTCATCAGAGAAGCTGCCTCCCCTCTTCTGTTTGCTCCATGCACTCGGGACTGCTCACTTCTATTGGAGCAAGATTCTGAAAAGCAGATGGGAAAAGGCACCGTGGTGACTTCAGCCTCATCTCCTCCTTGTAGTGAGAGGTTATACCTTCATAAGCCCCCACCCTTGTCTCCAGGATCTGCTCCTGCCCAGTTCTATGTCAGAAGCACCACATTCTAGCCCTCAGTATTGCATGTGTTCACGTATGATGACACTGCAGCTACACATGGCACATACACCCGTACAACACATTTATGGTGTTCACTTTTGTCTAATGAAGACAGCAATCAACATCTGAACAATGAAAAATTGTAAACCAAGACTGGTGCAGTGGCAGAATGGTGTGCAGCCCTGGTTGGGGCCCATGGAGCCAAGACAGGTGGAGATTCCTTCATGATGGGCCGTCAAGGGTTAGGATTAGGGTAACTCAGCTGCTGGAAGTTGGCATGATCCCTCTGTTGACTATGGCCAGTCTGGCACCAGCCTAGAAACTGGGCCAGAGGGGTCCTCCAAAAATGTGGAGATCCAGGCCTCTTACTCTGAAATTGCAGAACTACTAAATGTAGTGTGTAACTGATCGCTGAAACAAGCCTCTGTACCCAATGTCTGGAAGGCAGCCAATGTAATGCCGATTTTATAAAGGGCTTCGGTATGACAGTACTTAGATTCTTAACTGCCTGCTGTATATTCAGGCCGTACAGCCACAGCATGACAAGACAGCAGGCTGAGGGGGGATGGAGTGATCCTTCTGTGACGGGATCCCCAAGGTGCAGCCTGGGATCACTGCCCCCCCTTAACACTCCAGCCTGAGCAGTCTCTCACAATGCTTTGCTAGTGACAAGCAGCAAACCCCTCCAAAGTTATTGCCAACAAAAAGTAGATATTAAGTGATTATAAGTGACAGGCAAAAAGTCAGACTTAGTTACCAAAGAAATAAAATATAAGCATGCAGTCTAAACTCTCCACCCTATTAGACAGGGCAACATCTGGATTAAGCAGTTTTTCTCACCCCGTTGGATATTGCAGTTCATAGTACACAGGTTTCACACTTGAAACCCGGGCCAGTCTCCTCTGTTGGAGTCTTCTGTCTTCTGAGTGTCCTCGTTGCTTGCAGCATACATGGTGGAGGAGGGGAGAAAAGGCCAAGCAATGGGCTCTTGTGTTCTGTTTTATACCCTTAGTCCATGTGCTTGGAGAACACAAGTCCAGGCATGTCTGGGGGGCATTGCTGAGTCACCAGGCAAGGTTGAGCAATTCCCCTGTTATTGCCTTCTGCAGGCGAGTCATTGCATTGTAGCTCCCTTGCTGGACAATGGCTGTTGTTGATTGATTGACACCCACTAGGGTGTTGGTTACTTTCCTTGCTGTTGTCTCTGGGGAGCTAATATCCGGCCGATTCCCTAATTTACAGCATGTGATACCTCGCATGGCATGCTTTATATACAATATCACAAGTATATATAATGAGGAATATGCACAGGGCACTTCCCCAAGGTATAGAATGTTGCACCCTCTATTTGATGCACAGAGCAGCACTGGCAGGCATTACCAGAGATCATATCACATTAAGGATGGGAGGAAAGCGGTGTGCATGTGTGTAGAGGTGTGTGTGTTTCAGATGAGTCTGCCTCTCATTTTAAAGCAAAGAAACAAAACCCCTCTTCTGCACTTAGAAAATGGTGAGACCATATTGTGCTAAATGCTGTGTCTTCGCAGTGTGAGTGTGATGTATTGTTTGTATCGTGTTGGTGCTTAGGAGCTCCAGTCAGAGCCCAGGACCCCATTATGTTAGGTGCTGCACAAACACAGAACATACATACATCTTTGGATGCATAGGACATTGAACTGGATTGATGTCCACTGTGGAGAATTGTAACGTTTAGGCTTCTGTCTGTGGGAGCCCGAGGCGGTTCATGGACACTGATGGCAAAGATTGTTACCCCACCCCCAGCACAGGCTGTGGGGTTTTGTCTACTACAGCAAACCCTACATAGGGCAGCAACCCCCCAAAAGTATATTCTTGCCTGAATGTTGCAAATGACATTAATCGTCCAATGGCTGCCATTGACCAGAGTGCTAGGCAAATGAACTCTGGAGATGTTTGTAATATCCAGCAAGATAGCCACTGGGTTAGCTCTTTGAGAGCCTGCTCCAGGGAATCTTTCCATTTACATCAGTGGGAGCTGGAATGGGCTTTTAATGCTTCTTTCTTTACCCCTCAAGCCGCAAATCTATCACATTGACTAGGTTACAGAAGTTTGTGGAGAAAACCACGACAATGGCTGCCCACCATAAATGAGCCACCAGGCTGCCGGAAGGTGGGAACAGGGAGTTCTCGTTACAGCTCTTAGCTGGATCAGCAGCATGTATGAAGAGTATCCACAGACAGGGGTCAGATAGGGAATTGGAAGGAACATGGGGCTTGAGTGTGGAGACTGTTTCCAAGCTCTGTCAACAACCGTATGAGTCCATGAAACTGAATCTCTTGTAAACAGAACAACTGTTCCACTGACTGAAAAGAGAGTCAGAAGCACATCTCAGTAAGCATCTCTCCGCTTTCCAGGGGAATATTCTGAACATCCATGCCAGGTAAGGGAAGCTAGGTCAACTTCTTTGCTGTGTAATGGCAATAAAATTGTGTAATCTGAAGGGGGAAAATATATGGAAACCTCAGCCACGTTAAACATGCAAGGATTTAAACAGAAGGAAATGGATCCAGTTACAACACACCCATATGTGCCTGGTCAAGTCATCTTCCAGCCCTTCCTGACTAAGGGATAGTTCATAACTGTGAGAGCAGAGCAGAGATAGTCCCTGCAGCCTCCTTGATTCACTTGCTTGGTCTTGGATACTTATGACCCTCATTGTCATAGTATCTGGGCACTTCATAGTCTTTACTATGTCTGTTCTCACAACCCCCCTGTGAGGCAGGGCAAGGCTGTTATCCCCAGGGCACAGATGGGGATCTGAGGTACAGGGAGGCTAAGCCCTGGTCTATGCTACAGCAAATTCTATGATTAGGTCAACATAAGGCAGCTTACAGCCACCTAACTCTGTTAGCATCTACACTAAAATGCAGCACCCACCGATGTAAGTCGCTTACTACACCAACTTAATAACTCCACCTCTGCGAGAGGCGTAGCACTTAGGTCGATGCAGTGAGGTTGACCTAAAGTCAGTGTGGACACTGCATTGCTTACATCAACTGTTGTTGCCTTTCAGAAACCATCCCACAATGCCCCACGCTGACAGTTAAATCGGTGCAACCGTTCCTGGTGAGGACGCTCGCTGCTGACACACGGCACGCAGTGTGGACGCACAAAAGCAACATAATTGCTGCGGTGGCGGTACGTCGCTGTAACTTCCGTCAACTTAATTCTGTAGTGTAGACTTGCCCAAGGTCACAACAAGTAAGTCTGTGGCAGAGCAAGGAATTGCAGTCAGCCTTCCTGAGTCTCAAGGTAATGCCCTAGCCACTGGACCATGCTTTCTTTGTGGGGACAGAAGTAACTGTTGCCAGCAATTTTCTCTGGGCAGTTTTCTTTCTGTCCATACTGTGCTGGCTGGCTGGCCTGTTAGAAGAGATATGGGCAAGGCTTTGCCCACCTGTGAAGGAAGAGGAGTAGCAAGCGTGCATGGGCTCTCTCTCTCCTCCTGTGCTGCTA